>NW_027397078.1:15143969-15378969 GCF_003265705.2 Callorhinus ursinus | reverse complement strand
GTGTTTTATTCTCCGGCCCTTATCTCAAATGCAATTTAAATTCTAATCTAATCCTTAATTCTAATCTCAGTGAGTTCACTTGTTTAGAACATTATCTCCAGAGACTAGTACAGTACCTGACATGAAGGAGGCTCTCTCTCTCTCTCTCTCTCTCTCTCTCTCTATATATATATATATATATATATATTAGCTGCATGAATGAATAACAAACTGTTCTTTCTTTAAACAATGATCACCCAAACCCAATACAATACAAACTTTACAGAGTCACTTCTTTTGATACTTTTAGTTCTGGGTTTCTTTTGAGAGCAACTCTGCTTCCAGACATTTAAAGTAAAACACTGCAAAATCCACAGGCTTGAGTGAACTGAATTCTGTGATAATACTTGGTGCTCTCTGACATAGCCCATTAGAGATGGGGTGTGTACACCTAATCCAAAGGAATCCTCTAGCTCTTCAGCAGCTGTTCACATGGCTCCTGACCTGCCCTTCAGGCTCTACTAAATCAGGATTCCCCAGCTGTCTGAGCTTCCAGTAAGCTCTTTTAGTTAACCAGCTACAGCCAACATTGCTTCTATCTAGTTGCACTCTGTAGAGTCAGATTTTCCCTTTTCCTTCCAAGTTATTTCCCAATATACAGGAGCCATTGGGATTCACAGATAATTTTATCAGTTCCTCGGCCATTTTGATAACATTATTTCTAATCCCGCCCTCCTTGAGCATCAGTAGAAAAAGGAATTACTCAACCTGCCTTTGGTGAAATACGTGGGCAGTTCTGATTCTGTGATTGTTCTCTTTCGCATTTCTTTAGTGTGACCTCACACGGTTTCCAAGTCTAAAAATCTGTACTCCTAACAGTGTGCTGACTCCCATGCCCTTTAACTCAGCACTTAGCTCAGGCGAAGGTAGTACTGCAGCTGTAATCTGATAAAGGATCAGACAAGTTGTGTGCAAATACAGATGGGTGCCAAGAATGAGCAAAACGCCACTGATGTTTATGCCCTTTTATAGTCCTGATTCAATGACAGTCTTAGCCAGAAACAGAGCGGGAGGGGGGGACAGCAATTTAAAACAAAACAAAGCAAAAATCAAGGAGAGGGTGAAAACACTGAAAGGGCAACTCCTTTATTTGCCCATAATTGGACATAAGATGAGACTACTACAATGCTAAATGTGCTCAATTAATACCGGTCTTTCTAAAACATCAATTGTTTCATAGTGGTAGAGATAAAGTACATTTAAAAGTTGGAAGTAAACTGGCCAAATACTATACACCATGTTGGAATATGTAAATTCCTTGCTTGTTGCAATGCCTGTGAATGGGTTGAATATTTATTAAATACAAGCTAAAAGCATGACAATTCAAACATCTATTTTTTTTCAAACATCAATTTTTCTCAAGCTTCTTTAAAATCATGTTAACCCTGTTCAAAACCCATTTAAATGTCAACATTCTGACTTTATTACACGGATAAGCATTAACTTTCCTGATGCACTTTAATACTCCGCCTATTCATTACAACAACCAAATTATATACTAAGACAAATAAATTAATAAACTAAAAGAAGTAAAAATAGAAGCAAAGCTCTTCCTCAGATCCTGGTACTTGAACAGTAACGTAAGACTGAATCTTTTTAACCAGCCTTCGATATACTTCAGATGTCAAACATCAATTTTCCAACATCTTTTCCTTAAAATTATATGGAATTATATTATTTCCTGAAAATTATATGGAATCGAAATATTGAATTAAGAGTTCTGGAAGAGCCATTTACGAACAACAAGAACAACAGCAGCATCAACGATTTACCAGCAGAGCAAAGAAATGACAGTTCCCTTCCAGTTAAAGGATAATTGTCAATTCGCCCCCACCTTCCATTACTGAAGAATGGCATGCATAATGACAAAGCCAAAGTGAGGCACTGAGGCAGAAGGCAAAAGATAATAAAGGAGACAGGGAAGAAATTGATTTCCAAACTCAATCCAGACTGCTAGGAACACTTTTTTCTCAGGGCTTAATATCATTACATATACTATGCAAAATCCCTCTGGGGACAGTAAGACCCTGAGAACATTGCCCTGTGGGTTCTTTCACCTATTAAAATTCCCAGGTGTTCTGAATACATGCTATCAGAATAACATCAGATGGAGCAAAGAGTTGAATAGACATTGTTTTTTAAAAGGGCCGCCTCAGGGGAGGGCTTGAGCGGTGCCAGGGGGAGTATTGCCTTTTGCTTTTGTTAATGGGCATGTGGTAGAGGTTGTGTAGTCTTCAGATTAGGACTCTTTTAAGCATGAGCAAGCAGGGCCATTTTCCTCTCTTCATTCTCATTCTGCCTGCTGCCTGTAAGAACTGTGGCTGAGAAAGTTAAGACACCCGTGAACACCAGAGCCAAGGTTTTTGCGCTTCCCCCCCCCCCCCCCCCGCCCCGCCCGCCCCATATTCAGGACAGTCATCTTGAATGGAGAAAGAGAAAGACCATGTTGTCCCTGAGAGTTACTGTTTCTGGATCTCTGGAGGAGACCTCTGGTTTAAAAAAAGGTACATGCAAAATTATATTATGCTGTGAGATATGGGAAAAATAAGCTTTTTACACTACAGATTTCAGGAAAAAAAGTAAACCAAATCATGTTAGTTGTTACCCCTCAAATGATCGTTTGCCTATGAGCGATTCACAAAGAGCAGGGTCACTGTCCCCTTCAAGACAGGATGTGAGAATCTCTAAAAGACACCTTCACTTTTAATATTAACTAGAGGGAGCTTGAAATTTTACAAAGATAAAGATTTGAAGAAAAATTCCACACGTGACATCCATAGACAAACCCTCTCCAAAGTGACAAAATAATAAACTACCCAACACTGCCAACGGAACTTTCGTATCTGTATGCAAATTAAACTTCTGAACTCCAAATCCGTGTTATGAATATTACTCTGTCAATATCGGAGAGAGTGAAACCCCAAGAAGTTTAACTAACAGATATTTTTAAATGAGGAGAAAGGTGAAGACTGCAAGATGTTTGCTTGTTTGTTTGTGTTCCGAAGCTCAGTCTGCTGCACGGAGCATACTCCCCAAAGAGAAATATTTCCATGCAATTCTGCTATGGAACTTGGTTGCATTTAATAATAATAATAATAATAATAATAATAATAATAATAATAAAGTCTCTTCATTTCCCATACTGCAGCCCATGACCCTCCCAGCAAAATGTTCCAATATGAGCCAAGTGCCTTGACAACAGAACACAAATCTCCTAGGATGATAGCAGGACTTTGTGAGAAAGAAAACCATCGCCTCCTTCTGAATCCAATCAAAATCTGAATGTGCTATAGAAAAATAAACCAAGGTCATCATTATTCTTCTCATTGTGATTTGGCTTGCCTTCAAATTACATACCCTGTATATCTGAAATAGCTGCACCGCCTCCATTAACTGAGTTTGACATCATTTTAATCAATGTATCTTTTCAGAATGAAAGGCAAAAATGTCAAATTCCTACCATTATGCATTCTTTTAACTCTGTAATCTGCATTAAATAAAAGCCTGTCTTTGAGAAATAACATATGCTTAAAGAAATATAACTAGCATCAATTTCATCTTAAAATGTAACTGGGTAAATATTCAACAACACATCCCTTCATACGGAGGTGATTTCCCATGAAATCACTTTTAAAGTTGAGGACTTTGAAAGTTTAAGCCTTGAGGCCCATCACCTACACTGGTTCCTCCCAAGGCCCTACCTCATTGTATGTTCATGATTTCGTATTATTTTTCTTAAAAGACTCCCCTCCCTCAAATTGTATAATCCCAGGCCCTGTAAAATCTTGGTCTGCTCCTTCCTTCATGGTTTGTTATGTTTTGTTGGACAGAGGACATACATTAGTCTTATTTGTCCATTTCTTAAAAAATGATGTATGTCTAAAATAGAAAATCAAAGACATGAACAGAAAATTATCTTCAAAGAAAGCTTAATTTCCAGTGAATTGTCAATGGCTCTGTGATTTAAATGTGTCTTCATGTATTTATATAAACAGATACACTCACATCAAAATACCATGTTTCCTGTATTTGCAGTGGAAGAAAGAATAGTTTAATAAAAAATATGATAAATCATTTTTAATAAGTTAGGGGAATATTACAGTAGAAGGTGGAAGGGGAAGCAGAGTTTGGGAAATCACTTTGCTTTTTTCTTGTGATAAAGCCATGATGAAAGATAATAAAACAAAATTTTTAAAAACCCTGACTTTTCTAAGACAACAAAGATTTAAATCTCTTTTATTAAACCACACAAGTGGTTAAGAACTTGACAATTTGTTTCTCATGTAACAAATGACTTGGACTACAAGGATTTCAAATGAATACTTCAGAACCAAAGAGGAAGCTGTATTAATATCTCTGTCCAAATTATGAATTTATATCTCAGTACTCTCTAGCTGGAGTAGTATCAACCAACACATTTTTTTCCCCTTAAATAACATAGATTTGCACAAAACACTTGGCAATCTTTAAGTTTACAGTAACTACTACATGACATTCTCTACTGCATTTTCCATAATGTTATGCCACGTAAGAGATAGAGAAAACTTCTTATTCAATTAAAAAATATATTATCCTCTTAGATCAGCAATCTCTTTTTCAGAGTTAAGATGCCCTTAGAAGACTCTGTAAATGAAATCATTCTAAATGGTGATTTTATTAGAACTCAAGATAATTTCTATCATTTAGAAAATTCCAACGAAATGTATATTTGCAATAAATTATTTGAGTGACTCTTTGCAATGCAATTTTTGAGCAATTCTAAAAGTAAACAATCTTTATGCTAACACAGAGATCTTCTGGCAACTACTTTCATTAAAAACCACCCACGTGTACTCTTTTACGTTTTTTCAAACTAAGGCAATTAAAAAAAAAAAAACACCTCATTCCAATGTCAATACATTCAAACAGAAGTATGTCAGCTGGCAAAAGTTAATGTAGAATATAACCCTGTGAATATCTTCATATTCTCTTAACAAACCCACTGTCATGCAGCTTAAAGTTTCACCTGATAGCTTTAAAATGTGCCTTAATAAAGTCCTACAGAGCTTGTCCCAGAAAGGTTAGCTTTCTTTAAATTCTAATGAAGAATTTGAAGTTATTTGAATATCTATGACAAAGCAGAGAGTAGGTTTGCCTTGCTTCATTCTTATTTTTTGAATTGCGTCTTTGCTGTTTTTTCTTTATCACTCTCTACACTGGTTTCTGGTGTGAATTTTGTAAGTATAAAAATGGATCAATCAATATGCATACATTGCAAAGAATATACGTTGTTGTATTTTTGTAACATTAGTAAATGGGATGGTTTTTCAACCAGAAAGCAATTCTGGTGCTCACCTAATAAATTTGTAAAATAAGGAAATTTCATTAAACATGTTTTACTATAAACTCTGGTAGCATCTAATGTGAATCAGTAAGTGCACAATGTTCATTTTTTTCTTTTCTTTCTTTCTTTCTTTTTTTTGGCACAGAGGCCAGAGTTGTATTGTGACCTTCTTACCAGAAGTTTTGAAGAATTACTTATTTGGAGAGACTTACTTTCTTCACTGTTAATTATAGGCATCACCATCATATCTGTTTCAGAATGGCTATAATCCACCAGTCAAAGGCAGGGGATGAGAGGGACAAGGTAATCGCCTCTGTCCATCTCTTTGGGACGCACTGTACTCTTCATATATTATTTTTATACATTATTTTTACTACTGTGCCAGAGTCAATTTCTCAGTTTTTCATTAGTCATCATGACTTTCTTAAAATAAACAAAATAGATGCACTTCATGTAAAAGCCAAACAAAAAAGCTTTACTGAAAACCTAGGTCATACGAGACATGAAACAACACAGTGAGCCTACTGTGAAATGATCAGAAGTCCCTCTTGCTTTTATGTTGTGTTCTCAACAAAAGTGTCTGGTCATTTGCCAGCAGAGATCATATCACTATTTGAAAGAATTTTCATGATATGCTACAGAAAAGAACACTCAAAATACTAAGTATGAGACAAGGACTTTTAAATTAAATATTTATCATACTTTTCTCCACCTCCATTTATCCATCACAATTCATTCTGTTTTTTAACTTTTTCACCCCCGAGATGTGCCAGATAGAATTTTTCTAACCTTGAGATCTCCACACATCATTCCACTACTGCAATTAGTTCATTGAGAATATATAGCAGGTCACCGCCCCACATGCAACCATTACTGAAGAGAGGATCAAATAATCAAGATAACAACTCAGATACACAAACGACTTCAGAGCAATTAAAATAGTTTGTTACAAATATTTGAGGCCAGTTATGCATATTCTATTACCTTAGTGGTTTCTTAAAAAAGATCTCCTTGATTATATTTGTAAAGAAAAAACTTTAAACTCTACCTCATTTCTACTGAAAAGTTTTCCCAATGAGAAACATGTACACCTGCACATATATGTGTACAGGAAATTTAAGATAACATTTATTCTTATTCACAAACTACTATAATAATTTAAAATCAATCTGCCTAATCAACGAGCTCTCCACAAACTGAAACTTATGCCACGGTAAAAATATTCTTAGTGACTTTGTACTTACAACAGTCCTCTACTTCTTCCCACCAAAGCATTTGGGGAAAAAAAAAGTCTATATCAAGACAGCAGGAAAAGTTTTGGTAAATTTTCTTCCAACTTCAGTGCTCCAATAGGTTTAGGAATGATGAGAAATCAAACCAACTTCAGCAGCCTTTTAAAAAAGAACACTTCAGTATTTCCTATTCGTTTTTCTCTGAAGTTAATTGCCTCCAAGATCTGAGTCCTGTAAGGGGAAAGTGAGTGATCCCAACACTGAGTGAGTCAACATAGTAAATGATGCCAGGATTCTGTAGAGGCCCCTGGATATTTCAAATTCCAGGACCTGCGCAGAAGCAAGTGACCCGCCTTTTCTCTCAAGTTGGTTTCCCATAATAGGACTGCCCATGGCCACTACATATAAGGTTGTTCTTCCAGCATGGCAAGCCCTGTGAAGTCAAATAATGTTCAACTGTGTTCTGATTAATGCCCAAACCAGAATAGCACAGTGGACATAGTACTTGCTCTCACAGGCTTCCAACATGAAAACTCCTCAGTATACAAAACAACAGTACTTTCTGTGACTTCTATGCACATTTCTAAAATAACAGAGCAGAAAATCCTAATCCAGAATAGACTCTGAAATGCCTTTCCTTTTTTACCCTCTCAACAACACTAAAAATTTCACTCTACTGAACAAAAAGAAATGCCCAGAATAATCTCTGCACTCGTTATGTATCCCCTGTCTACCAACCTTAATTTCTACCCTGGGGATCTTATCAAAAGTCATGTATTGATGATGCCAACAGTCTGATTAAGAAAAGCAACAGCAGAATATAGCAGCTGAGCTCTGAAGGCAGACTGTGTATAGCTCTCAGGGGACAAGTCTTCTGCTAAAATAAAGAGAGTACTCTTATAATTGAATGAAGAAATCTTCCGTAAATGCTACATTTCCATAGCACCTTATGAGAAAATTTTACTAAAATCACGATTTCTTTGGTGGCAATTATTAAAATACCACTCTCTTGGACATTGAGTTAATTACTAATTATTTAATGACTCTCAAAAGTTTTTTGTATTAAGTGAACACACTTGTAATATGTTATTCGGCATGTTTGTAAACCATTCTTTGCCAACAGAAGGCTTCTTTATCACATTTTTAACACAGCAGATGAGCCCAATATTTGAAAGAAACATTGGTTTAACTTTTTAGAGGGATATTCCTTTTGCAATAATAATCTGTGCTGGGGCGCCTGGGTGGCTCAGTTGTTAAGCATCTGCCTTCCGCTCAGGTCATGATCCCAGGGTCCTGGGATCGAGCCCTGCCTCAGGCTCCCCGCTCTGTGGGGGGCCTGCTTCTCCCTCTCCCGCTCCCTCTGCTTATTTTCCCTCTCTCACTGTGTCTCTGTCAAATAAATACAATCTTTAAAAAATAATAATAATCTGTGCTAAAATTATTTGAGTGTTTTTATAATACCATTTGTTGAAGTGACAGACTTATTTTTCAATGTCAGGCATTCAACTGCTTGGCACAGAAATAAATTATAGATAAAAATAGAAAAAAACTGGCATATTGAATCAGAGTATAATGTTTACCTTAATCATTATACATTTCATATTTTAGAATCACCATTCCCCCCCAACAAAAACTATATGAATTAAAGCATAAGGCTTAATTTGTAGATAATTGTATTTAAAGTACTATTATCCAAAACAGATTTAAAATGTTCTCCGTAAGTCATCTCATTTCCTCTTCTTAGCATGGTCATCTAAGTATGCCTATAAGCAACAATTTCATAAAACAAAATCAAAAAGTGGTTTTTGACCAACATGCATCCAAGTCTGCATGTTAGCACGTGTTTTCCTGTGCTCTAGGGTGTAATATCGCCCCAAATTAAGTTCCTTTACACCCTGTACTGTGAGTTTTCTATAGCTATAAACCCACATTTAAGCCAAGGCACATGCACAGTTCATCAGTGATTTGTGAAGTGTGGTCCATGAAGCATCAGCAACATATGGAAAGTTTCTGGAAAAGACCTGAAAATAAGAAACTCTCTGGGAATAGGACCTAGTGCTCTATGTTTTACAGGTGACTCTGATGCATAGCCAATTTTGAAAAACCACCAAGTGTATGTTTCTAAAAACAACTATGGCTTCCAATATACCAAAATCTTGTCTTGGTTCACATCCAGTGCACCAGAAAGGGATAGATTTAAATGCTCTCAGGTACATCTTAATGGTCTCTTAGCCTTAGTCACCAATCCGAATTTACTGGGCCCCTGTAATAAATTCTCCATCAATGTGGAATACATACACTTCTCTTAACGTTGTATAATCTAGGCAAGAAGAAATACTTGAAAAAGTGAGAGGTACATAAAATAAAATTTAGCACAAACCCAGTGAATTCTAACTCAGATCTTATCCTATCTTCCTGTGGTCCTTAGTCACTTACCTCTCTCATTAAGTCCTCACAATAACCACGGTGCTGAGGTCTTACGAGCCCCACTATAAAGATGACTGGTCAAAGCAATTTACTCAAATCCCCAGTGTTAATAATTGGCAGAGCAGAGCTTTTTAAAATTTAACTTTCTGTTTTGAGATAATTACATATTCACAAAAAGGGTGTGAGGAGAGTAAAGAGGGGTCCCATATACTCTTCATTCAGTGTCCTCAGTTACATTTAAGCGAACTATTATGCAATTTCAAAACCAGCAAAATGACATCGATACAATGTGTATATATCTCTGCCATTTTATAATACTGTAGACTTGGGTAACCGCATCTCAATCACAATATAGAACCTGCAGAATCATTCCCTTTCACAAAGATCTTCCTTCTCCTCTCCCTTCAGAGTCATACCAACCATCACTCCCCAGACTCTGTGCCCCACAGCCCGGCACCTGCTAATTTGGTCTCCATCACCATATCATTTCAAGAATGTTAGAAAAATGGAATCATTCGGTATGTGATCCTTTGGTATTAGCTTTTTTCACTTGGCATAATGTCCTAGAGATCCATTCAAGTTGTTATCTGCCTCAGTAGCTTGCTTACTTTTATTGTGAGTAGTATTCCATGTTAATTGTGTACTATGGTTTGTGTAGTCATTCATTTACTGTAGGACATTGTGGCTATTTTTGGTTTGGGGTTACTACAAATAAAGCTGTAAAACAGTCATGCACATATTTTTCATTTATCTGGGATTAATGCCCAGGAGTAAAGTTGTTGGTCCATATGGTAAATGTATGTTTACTTTTTTAAAGAAACTACCAAAATACTCTCTGGAGGGTCTGTACCATTTTATGTACCTGCCAGCAATGTGAGTGACCCAGGGTCTCTGTATCCTCTGTAGCATTTGGTATTGTCAATTTTAGTTTTTTTCAGTGTTAAGCATGTAGAGATATACCATGGTGGTTTTAACTTGAATTGCCCGAATGGTTTATGACATCGAACATCCTTTCTCATGCTTGTTTGCCATCTGAACAGACTCTTCAGTGAAATGGCCGTTCATGTCTTCTGCTCATTTTGCAATTGAATACCTTCCATTTTAAATATTAATTTTTGTGTGTTCTTTATATATTCTAGATATGAGTCCTTCATTAGATATGTGCTTTGCAAATTGTTTCTCCCAGTTTGCGGCTTGTCTTTTCATCATAACAGTGAAATTCCAAAACAAAAATGTTTTTTCTCAAGTCCAATTTATAGAATTTATTGAATTTTTTTCTTTTATGGATGGTACTTTTGGTGTCAAGTCTACAAACTTTTACAAAGCCATGATTCCTTGTCTCCTGTTTTTTTTCCTAAATTTTTAATCATTTCATACTTACATTTAAATCTACGATTGGGTTTGCTTTTGTATGAGGTGTGGGGTTTACGTAGATTTCCTTTTTCTTACAGATTTCCAATTGCTCCAACAGCATTTTTTGAAAAGACTATGCTTCTTCCACTGAATAACTTTTGTACCTTTGTCAAAAACCAATTGGGCATATTTGTGGGGATCTACCTCTGGGATCTCACTTCTGTCCTATTGACTTGTGTGCCTAGTTCTCTGCCAATATCACACTGCCTTAGTTACTCTGGCAACATAACATGCCCAAGCATTAGAGTTGTTCCTTCCACTTTATTATTCTTTTCCAAAATCATTTTAGAAATTCTAGGTCCTGTGTCTTAACTTACAAAGTTTAGAATAAGCTTATCTACAAATAGGTCTACAGATCGGATTAAAAAATATCTTTCTGGTATTTTGATAGGAATTGCATTAAATAGATCAATTTGAGGAGAAATGACATTTTAACTATGTTGAGTCTTTTAATCCATTAACAGCATATACTTTTTTTTTTTAGAAGATTTTATTTATTTGACAGAGAGAGAGAGAAAGAATATACAAGTAGGCAGAGCAGCAGGAGGAGGGAGAGGGAGAAGCAGGCTCCCCACAGAGCAGGGAGCCTGACATCGAGCTCCATTCCAGGACCCTGGGATCATGAGCTGAGCCCAAGGCAGAGGTTTAACCCACTGAGATACCCAGGCGCCCCTTTAACAGCATATACTTCTAATATTTAGGTCATCTTTATTTTATATCATCATATTGTGCTTTCTAACAGTGCTTTGTATTGTGATTGGTTTTTTTCTCATTTCTAATATGCCTATGATGGTATTAATGTTATATATGCAGTTGCACAAAGAAAGGGGGAAAAGCATAGGCTGCCAAATGACAGTTTGCAGAAAGGACATTAAAAAATAAATGTATGGGGCGCCTGGGTGGCTCAGTGGGTTAAGCGACTGCCTTCGGCTCAGGTCATGATCCTGGAGTCCCGGGATCGAGTCCCGCATCGGGCTCCCTGCTCAGCAGGGAGTCTGCTTCTCCCTCGGACCCTCTTCCCTCTCGTGCTATCTCTCATTCTCTCTCTCTCAAATAAATAAATAAAATCTTTAAAAAAATAAATAAATGTATGTAACTAAATATGCACTATACATGTACGCTTTGAAAATAATTTTAAATGATAAGGTTATAATGGTTACACAGGAACTCCTGAGACTTTACTTTTGCAAGAATACAAAGCTTATTTTTATTACAGTGAAGGCTTGCATCAGCATGTTTTTTACTTAGTTTCTTTAGCCTATGGATATAAGATGCATGTTATAAAAAATGAAGACTAGTCCTTGCTTATATTCTAATATCAACCAGTAATTCCTATATCCTAAGATGATTGGAATATTAATTAGAAAAGACTGATTATGGTAAACCTCCAACGGACAAGAAAGGAATTCTTAAGAAACCAAAAACCCTAACAGCAGTATTTTATATAAACTGGGAGGGGTCTGAGTCATTTTCTCCACTGATTCAATTCTTTAACATAATTTTAAGCACTACGATTAAATAGGCATCACAGGATAAATAAGCTAGGAAAAAACAGGCTTAGTAGCTAAGATATTTAAATAAAGCTCACAAATTTATTGATCTGGAAAAAATAATTTCTGGGCCACTTCTGCTTCTCTTCCCTACAGTGATCCATACTGGCTGAAATGCTACAAATTCTATTAAGACATGTATTTCTTAGGTGTTTAAAAAAATCTCTTTAGATAAATCCAATGGAGAAATGTACTAGTTATGGGTAGTTTATTAACAATGAACCCACACAAAATAAGGCAGAGAGGATTCAGGCAATTGGGTGCTTGTACATATAAACAAAAAATCTTGCTGGAAATTTGATAGTAATTCCATTAAAACTATTGATTCATTTGGGGGATAACTGACATTTACTATGTTATAGTTCATAGTCCATGAACACAGTATTTATCTCCTTTTATTTAGGTCTTGGTTTTATTTCATCCCCCTTTTTTTTTTGTTCGTGGCCTGTAGGTCCTATATGTTTTCTTAGATTCCCACACACTTCTCTCTCTCTTTTTTTGTAGTAACTAAAGTTATTTTATTTAAAGATTTATTTATTTGAGAGAGAGAGAGAGAGAGCACGAGTGGGAAGGGCAGAGGGGAGGGAAAGAGATTCTCGAGCAAACCTCGTGGTGGAGTGGGGAGCCCGATGTGGGGCTCAATCTCACAACCCCAAGATCACGACCTTAGTGGAAACCAAGAGTTGGCCTCCCAACCAACTGCACCACCCAGGCGCCCCAGAAACGTACATTTAAAATATTAGTTTCCAGCAGTTCATTTCTTACATACAGAAATACAATTGGTTTTTGTAGTTGACCTTTTGTCCTGAGATCTTGAACTCATCATTTCTATGAGTAATTTTGTAGAATTCCCTGGGATATTTTACAGAGCCCCATCATAACATCTGAAAACAGGGATGATTTTAAGTCCTCCTTCCTGATTTGTACACTTTTATTCACTTTTCTTGCATTTTTATGCTGGCTCGAACTTCCAGTACTATAAATAGCAGGCTGAAAGCAAACATCTTTGCCTTGATCCTCCTATCAGGAAGAAAGCATTAGAATATTTCACCATTATTATGATGTTAGCTATAGAAGTTTTGTAGATGTTCTTTATCAAGTTGAGGAAGTTCTCCTGTGCTCCTAGTTTTCTGAGAATTTTTATCATGAATGGGTGCTGAATTTTATCAGACCTTTTCTTCTGCATCAATAAGGTCATGTGATTTTTTTTAGCTAGTTAATATAACTTACCAATTCTGTTAGGGATTGTTGTCTCTCTATATATGTGAAGGATACTGGTCTGCAGTGTTTTTTGTTTTTTTTTTTGTGCTATGTTTGTCTGGTTTTGGTATCAGAGTACTTCCTGTGTCATAAAATGTGTTTGGCATGCTGCCTCCTTTTCTATTTTTCTGGACATTGACAGGTCTTTTCTTTAATCATATGAAAAATATCATGCCATTTCCCGTTTCATTCTGGATTCCACGGTTTCTCATAAAAAAATCCTGTCATTTGAATTTTTTTTTGTCCATAGTGTCTTTTGTCTTTTACTATTTTCAAGCTTTTTTTTTTTTTTCCTTATGACTTGTTTTCAGAAGTTTGACTGTAATGCGTACAGGCATGGATCTCCTTGGGCTTATCCTTTTTTGTTCAGTCAGCTTCTTGACTCTATAGGTTTTTGCCTTTTTCCAAATTTGGTTATTTTTTGGCCTTTATTTGTTTTAAATATATTTTTTAAAGATTTTATTTATTTATTTGACAGAGAGAGACACAGCGAGAGAGGGAACACAAGCAGGGGGAGCGGGAGAGGGAGAAGCAGGCCTCCCACTGAGCAGGGAGCCCGATGTGGGGCTCGATGTGGGGCTCGATGTGGGGCTCGATGTGGGGCTCGATCCCAGGACCCTGGGATCAGGACCTGAGCTGAAGGCAGACGCTTAACAACTGAGCCACCCAGGCGCCCCTTTTGGCCTCTATTTCTTTGGGCACTTGTTCAGCAACACTTTCTTTTTTCTCTCCTCTCAGGACTCTGATGACATGCCTCATAGATCTTTTACTATGATCCCACAGGTTACTGAGGATCTGTTCCGTTTTCTTCAGCCTATTTTCTTTCTTGCTCAGACTGGGTAATTTCTACTCTTCTATCTTTGTGTTCACGGATTTTGCCCTCTGCCCCCTCCAATCTTCTGTTGAGACCATCCACTGAATTTTAGTTTGATTCCTATATTTTTTAGTTGTAAAACTTCATTTTGTTCTATATGTCTTCTATTTCTTGCTGAGACTTTCTATTTTTTATTTGTTGCAAGCAAGTTTGTAATTGCTTATTGAACCATTTTTTATGATGGCTGCTTTAATATTCTTGGCAGATAATTCTATCACCTGTGTCATTTCGATGTAGGTGACTGTTGATTGTCTTTTTTCATTCAAGTTGTGATTTTCCTTTTTCTTGGTTTGATGAGTGATTTTAAATAAGAACCTCGACATTTAGGTTATTATGCTATCAGACTCTGGATCTTATTTAAGTCTTCTCTTTTATCTAGCCTCTTCTTACACTCCTTTTGTGGAACATGGGAAGGGGGGTGTTCCTTTGGGACTGTTAGGTGGAGCTAGAAGTTCAGATTTGCCACTCAACCTATGTTGTGACATGAGATTATTCCTTCCTATGTGTGCAATATATATTTCTTTAACATTATCTTAATTCCCATTAAAAATAGTAAATGGATCTCTGGAACCTTGTGGGTTCATTCTGAAACATTCAGATTTTTTCCTACTAGACAGAAAAATAGCTACAACTTGTGAAACAGAGAGCACTAAGTTCTTAACTCATATTTCCATAGACAATGGTGTCTCTGACATGTGCAAAATGATTTGATTTCGGGACGTGGTACTACATAATAATGCCTTCTAAAGGGTCAAGACAGAACATTTACTTACTAAATATAAGGAAAACCCCAAAGTAATTTATCTGTGTTGTAAAAACAATGGCCACAAAATGCATATATTGATCTTCAACCATTTTTGGAGGTAAATGTGTAGAAATTAATGATGGTGATTATAGATTTCTGAGTGAAACAAAAGTATTATAAGTAAAAAGAAATTAAAGACATTGATGTCGGTGAGCTGAGAATCAGTACCAAGATTTAAGAGTTGAATTTTTTATATTCTATTAGTCAAGGTCCTGGCAGGAATTAGACAGACACAAAAGCATTTAACAGAAAACAATTTGTTGAAACAAGTATGTATGGACAGAGATATAGGCAGGGTGATGAGGCTGAAGGAAAGTGAGTCATCCAGGTAATATCAAAAGTGGAAAGTTATTCCCACCTCCAGGCCTGATGGGTCAAAGGGAGAGAACAATGTTGTTGGAACGGTAAGAGACACACAAAGTCATGACCAGGACTTTAGTGAGGTGCATACCAAGTAACAAATGCCCTAAACTTCCCCTATCATCTGATGTGCTGGTGTCACACAATTTGCTGAAGGAGTGCAAGAGGCTGAGGTGGTGGAGATGAAGAGCTAACCTTCCCAGGGCAAACAGTAGGGCAGAGAATGTCATAAAATGGATGTAGTAGTGGGGAGTAGGGCCATTCATACAAGTGAAGAATTATTAGCATGTGGGCTCAGGCCTACCCTACCAGTTTCAGGAGGACACTCATTACTAGTACGTTACCCCAGTGGAAAATATGGTCAGAAATGAATAGACCCTTTGCAATGTAGCCCTTGCCTTCATTTTTCAATACTATATTACATCTCTCTGAATCTCCCTGAAATGATCTCAGGTGTTTTCCTACTCTGATAGCTCAAATTATTCCGGAAGTTCATCATATATCTTCTCCTTCCCTGCTGCTTTGCACATTAGTTTCATGCATAATAAATCAAGTTGATATATGTTTCATACGTGTCTTACCTGCTAGAATGCAAACTCAATCAGAAAAAAATGTATCTTTCCTTTTGAATTGCTTCACTCCCATTGCTCATCATCTGGTTATGTGTACAGTATGGCCTCTGCTTATAATTTCTTTATATTTTGTCCTTTGTGTATTGTATGCTTCCTTATCCTTCTGGGCTTTATTTACATTTACCCTCTTTATGAAGATTTTTTTGAGGTTTTCCTCAGCCCCATTTGTAGTTGAGTCTAATGATATAAATGCTACCTTTGCTACTCAGTTGTAAACTTGTTGATGTTAAAGAGTTGTTACTATTTATTGTTGGCATCAGTAGTTCTCAAAGTGTACTGGGTTTAATAGAGCCTCAATGGGATCAGCTGCAAAAAAGGAAAAGAGGTATGAGGGAGGAAGACAGGAATTTACATCACAGATAATTATAAAATGCAGAATGAAGGCTCAGCCCTTTGAGCGTACAAAGCAAGTCTGTTCGCAAATATATGTTAGGAGAGATTCTGAACCTTGCCATTGTGGGATGACCACAGTACCAAATTCTCACTGAAAACAATGGCAGTGGGTAGGGAATGAATGTGCGTTTATTTATCAAATATTTATTTGGGCCAAATTTTCTACGTTAAGGATATAAGGGGATAGCTCCTGATCCCTGTCCTCAAGGGGATTATGCTTGATGTGTATTAAAAGAAAATACATTTTAATCTGCTTGTTAATTAATGAACTCAAATAATCTAGAGGATGCTGTCTGAGAGAAGTACCTAATAGAGGAAGAGGATTTTAAAAATAATACCACATGCATTGCCTACCATAAAAGATTGCCATGTCGGGAGGTGGGTAGGGAGATGGGTTAGCCTAGTGATGGGTATTAAAGAGGGCACGTACTGAATGGAGCACTGGGTGTTATACGCAAACAATGAATCATGGAACACTACATCAAAAACTTATGATGTATGGTGATTAACATAACATAATAAAAAAAAAGATTGCCATGTCAGTTAAATAAGGCAATGAATTGAAAAAGCTGCTCTTAAATGCATACATTAGAAAAGAAGAAATTAGTTATCCAAGCTCTCACCTCGAGAATCTAGAAAATGAAGAACAAAATAAAACCTAAAACAAGTACAATGAAGGAAATAATAAAAAGCAGAAATCAATAAAATTGAAAACAGAAAACAGAAAAACAATAGACAAAATCAATGAAACAAAGAGCTCATTTCTCAACATCAATACATTTTTTTAAAAAGATCAATAAAATTGACAAAGTGCTAACAAGAGTGACAAAGGGAAAAAACCGAAGACATACAAATTACCAGTGTTAAGAATGAAGCAGGATATCACTATAGACTGAGCAGACATAAAAAAGATAATAAGGGAACACCATGGAGAACTATTCATACACATATTTGACAATTTTGATAAAATGGACCAATTCTTAAAAAAAAAAATGGACCAATTCTTCATAAAGCACAAACTACTGCAAATCACCCGGTATGAAATAGATCATTTGAACAGCCATATAACTAATAAGGAAATGGAACTCTTAGTTTAAAAACTTCTGAAAAATACATCTCCATGCTGGGATGGTTTCAATGGGAAATTATACCAAACTTTTAAAGAAGGACCAACACCAATTCCACACGGACTATTCCAGAAAATGGAAGAGAAAGCAATAATTCTGAATACATTAAATGAATCCAGCAATAGCCTGATACCAAAATTAAGAAAAAAATAAAAAACACCAGAAACAAACAAAAACACCTAGAAACCAATATCCCTTATCAATATCAAAGCAAACTTTTTTTTTTTTTTTTTTAGTGTTCAACGATTCAGTAGTTGTGTGTTAACACCCAGTGTTCATCATAACACTTGCCCTCCTTAATACCCATCATCCGGCTACCCCAAACCCTGCCCCTCTCCCTTTTGTAATCCTCAGTTTGTAAAATTTCATAACAAAATATCAGTATGTAAAATTAAGCAACATATAAAAAAATCTGGTAGGGTTTGTTCCAGGGATGTAGAGCTGGTTTGATATTTGAAAACCATTACTGTAACCCACCATATTAAATGTTCAAGAAGAAAAATTATTTGATCTTCTCAGTGGATACATGACATCATTTGACTAATTTCAACATCTATGTCTGAAATAAACTCTAAAAAACAGGAACAGAAAAAAAAATAGGAACAGAAGGGAACTTCCTCAGCTTAATAAACAGCACCCACATAAATCCTACAGCTAAGTTCACACTTTATAGTGAAAGATTAAATGCTTTTTCCTTCGTACTGTGAACACAGCAAGAATGTATACTCTTACTACTGTTATTCAACAGAGGGCTGAAAGTTTTAACTAGTGCAAAGAGGCAACACAAGAAAATAAATCCATACAGATGGGAAAGAAGACATAAAACTGTTGCTTACATGCAGGTGGGATGAATATGAAAATTCCAAGCAATGTACAAGAAAAAAATATCTCCTGGAACTAATAAGTGAGTTCATTGAGGTAGCAGAATACAAGATAAAAGTACAAAAATCAATTGCAATTCTACAAAGCAGCAATAAACAAGTGGACATTGAAATGACATATGGTAGTCTTTATTCTCTTACGAAAAAAAAATGAAGCTGTTAATCTAATATACAACATGTACTGTACATATATGGTAAAAACCACAAAATGCTGTAGAAATAAATCAAAGAACATTTAAATAACTGGGGCAAAATGCTCTGTTCTTTGGGAGACTCAACATAGTCAATTTTACTCAAATTGATATACACCTTTAACACAATTCTCATCAAAATCCTAGCACGATCTTTTTTGTTATTGTTGGTATAGACAAGATCACTCTCAAATTTACACAGAAAGGAAATGAAACTAGAATTAAAACAAAGTTGAAAAGGAAGAATAAAGAAGGAAGAAGTTAATCAGATTTTCAAGTTTATATAGCTACAGTAAATCAAGAAAGTGCGGTACTGGTGGCTGGACAGACTCAAAGATCAGTAGGAGAGAACCACACAAATATGGCCAAGTGATTTAGACAAAGATCCAAAAACAATTCGGTGGAACAAAGATAGCTTTTTCAAAAAATGGTCCTAGAACACTTAAGTGCACCACAATAAAATTAACTAAAAATGGATGAATTTAAATGTAAAACATGAAACTGTAAGTATTTTAAAAATATATACATAAGAAAATCTTCAGGATCTAGGCCTAGGTACAGTCTTTAAATTTTACACTAACAGCATGGTTCACATAAGGAAGAACTAATAAACTGGACAGGAACAAAAATTTTAACTTTTGCTCTTAAGGGGATAAAAAGACAAGCTAAAGTAAAAAATATGTCTGCAAACCACGTATTCAGCCAAAGACTAGAATCTAGAATATATAAAGAACTCATAAGACACAAAAGTAAAACAAAACCGACCCCCCCCAAAAAAAAATTCCGTGAGAAAATGAACAAAAGACATGGAGAGACATTTCACCAAGGACAATCCACAGATGGCAAATAAGGTGATGAAAAGATACTCAGCATCATCAGCTGTGAGGGGAATGCAAAATAAAATCACAATGAGATGTAACTATTTACACATCAGAATGGCTAAGTCAGAAAATAGTGACAACGTTACATGTTGCCAAGAATGTACAGAAACTGGGTTACTCATTGTTGCTGGGAATGTAGAATGGTCCAGCTACTGTGGAGAAGAGCTTGGCAGCTTTGTCAACACTCAACATGTAAATGCCACGTGACCCAGAAATTTCACTCGAGGGCACTAACCCCAGAGAAATGAAAAGTCTTGTTCACACAAAGACTTGCACATGAGTATTTAAAACAGATGTATTTGTGATATTTCAGACACTGGAAACTCGGATATCCTTGAACAAGTGAAAGGTTCAATGAACTGTGGCACATCCATACCATGCAATACTACTCAGAACTAAAAAGTAACACACTCTTTATGCCCACAACAGTCTGGAAAAAATCTCCAGATAATTTTCCTGAGTAAATAATGCTAATCTGAAAACGTTACATAATGTATGAACCCGTTTATATAATGTTCTTGAAATAACAAAATTATCCAAATGGATATCAGACTGGTGGTTGCCAGGGGTGAAGGGGGGGGCAGGAAGGAAGTGGTCTGGCCAAAGAAGGGTGACATAAGGGTTCCTTGGGATGGTGGAAATAATTCTGTACCTTGATTGTACTAATGTGAATAAGCTGGTTTGATACTGTATTACAGTTTTGCAATATGTCAATACTGGGAGAACAGGGTAAAATGACACATAGGATCTCTCTGTATTTCTTACAATTCTATGTGAATCTACAGTTACCTACAAAATATAAAATTTAATTAAATAAACGAGACAGTGGCTTGGGCCTGGCCCATGGGCCAAAGTTTTCCGACTGCTGATATGGGACGTTGCATTTATGCACACAAAGCAATGTTAAAGGTGAAACACACCGAAGCGCCTGCTGGAGATTAGATGACAGCAATGATACGTTTACAATTGTCTTTGCAATTGCTCCTCTTTGTTTTAAAAGCTACCGCGCCTAGGTTATAGAATAATAACACAGTTCAGAGTTATAATTCTCTAGTTCACGAAGACTTTAAATCTGCAAATAAGAATTCTGGGTACCCTTTAAACTAAATATTTAGCATCATGCAAAAACAGCCTCCAAATGACACTTTGTCATTACTTAATATTCAAAACCATTTCACAAATGTATTGAAAACCTAGACCAAGTTATTACTGTGCAAGAAAGAGTAACGGAAATAATATAAATCTATGTGGGTGACATTTAAATTGCAGCTTCAGCAAACTTTGTAGGCTCAAATCAAAATAATTTCCTAATTTCTTTCTTAAAAAAAGTTTAAAAAATTCCCCCATTGTTACAGCATTCGCTCTGTTGTTAATATCACTAGTTTTGTCCATAGCAAAACCATATCAAACCTGATAACGTTTTTGTGAAGGTTGAACGGGTCATCCTAAAAAGCAATTTATGAGAGTGATCTTCATCCAGAGAGTCGGGGGCCTAAAATTTGAGGATCTTCTTAGATTTGGGTATTTTCCAAGCACCTGGCTATCTGGAAACTTCAGCAGTATCTTTGAAGAGTTCTGGGAAATGGAGGGGCCCTGACACTTAGGCTTCATTAGTCTCCTGACAAATCTTCTGGAGAGGCGAGGTTAAAGAGGACTCGTATACCAGATGAAGCTACACATGTTTTCTCGAATATGTTCCAAGAGTCAGGGGGGAGGGGGGCCTCATTTAGATTGAGTCTCTAATTGAGTGGCATTCTATTTTGAAAGTCTTATTGCTTAAGAAATGAAAATAACCTCACAAATAATGACCATTTATAATTTGGTTCAAAAATTTTCCTCAGCCCCCTAAGCAATATACTGACTCACTGAAGCCTGAAAGTGTGAGCCTGTTATAGAAACCACAGAGAGTATTTTACTTGACTTTAAATGAGGTTTCACAAATGGTCTGAATTTAGAGGAGGATTACAGAAAAAGAATTGATAGAGGTTTACATCACAAGTTATGTGTAATTTCTTAAAAAGTGTTTAAAAATTCCAAAGTACAGTTACTTGAAAATAGCCTCTAACCCATATTGTATGTATTAAATGTGATTGCTTACATATACCTATAATATGCTGGATTCAAGTGATGTCTCCAAACAGCTAAAGCATTCATATTTCCTTAACCATTTTTTAAAAGAGTAAAATTTTTATTGTGAAGTTTCAGTGTTAGTTTTATTTTTTAGATTTATTTGGGATATTGAGAAGTGTGTTTAGTTACTAACCCGGGTTTCCTATGTGTGCAGGTGTGTGTGCATATGCCTTTTTCATGATTAATTCTCTGTCTTCAAAGTTAAGCTTTTTTAAAAGCTCATTTATTTTTTTAAAGTAATCTCTACCCCCAGCATGGGGCTTTGAACTCATGACCCTGAGATCAAGAGTCTCATGACTGAGCTAGCCAGGTGCCCCTAAAACTATATGTCTCTTGTCACATCTGTGAATGAAATGCTCTTTAGGATTTTGAAATTCTGAGGTAATACCTTTAGAAAACTGGAGAAGAGACTAAAACTAAAGATAGGTATAAATCTCTATTTTTAAAACAAAAAAGGGGGATTTGGGAGATAGGCTACTTCAACAAGCCCTCAATCTGAAAATAAGAAAATCTAATAATACAACTGGTTCTTGAAAAGGAGGTCTGCAGAAAAATATTAAGTCTGTAGACTGAGACAAGGCTAGAAGTCGCAGTTAAATCCATTAGAAAAAATAAACTGTATTAGGTTCTAACTTCCACTTATTATAGCCCCCATTTTTTCTATTTTCTTTCAGTTATTGGGAGAGGAATAAAATGAAATAATTTATGGTTAAGACTAAGCGAAGTCAAACTTGAACTAGCTAGGGGACGGTTCTGACATTGAGTGAAGTAAGGAATTGTGACATTTTCTCTCTGGTCCCCACTCCAATCAATTTTTCCCAACAGCTAGTGTAGCTACCTTATAACACAATATTCCACTTTCCTCCTTCTCAAAATTTATAATATGGCTGCCATTCGTTTATTTTAGCAGTAAGCTCTAGTCACCCAATACGGTATTGCTCTTAGGATTTTGAACAGCTGTTTATTACATCATCAGGAGAATGAAAATTAAAAGATTTCATTTTACTTTCATTTAGTCCTTCTCTAATGTTCTCTCCTTTATGGAGATCCAAGTTTCTGACCAACATCATTTTCTTTCTCTTGGAAGCACTGCTTCTGACATTTCTTGTAAGGCAGATCTACTGGCAACAAATCCCCTCCGTGTTGGTTGGTCTGATAAAGTATTTATGCCTCCTTCACTTCTGAGAGATAATTGCAATGATACAGAATTCTAGGTTGGTGGGTTGTTGTTGTTTTCTTCCAATGCCGAAATATTTCACTCTACTCTCTTCTTGCTGGCATGAATGCAACCCACTTTTCTGCCCTTCTTTGTTTTGTCCTGTGCCTGCAAGGCTGATCTCCATCCATTTCATTAGCTCCCTTGCTGACTCTTCTTGGTTGATTTTGGCCAATGGGTGGCACACACGTCAGACAGAAAGGCAGGAAGAGAGAAAGGTATTTCTTCCCTATTCCACTCCTTCTTTTGGGCCTTAGGTCTTATATCTCTAAGTCTCCTGTTAGGAATCCCCTCCTCCACTGCCTCATCTCTTACTGAATTTAGAAAATGCTACCTCCTTTGCTTGACCCTTCAAACTTGGGAAGGAGGACATGTGACAACTTCCTACTCCTGGTAGTCGGTAGGAACCCCAACAGCCCTTTTTGTTTCCTTCAAACCTGCCCACACCTCTGAACGTGGTCCCGTTATTGGGTTTCCATGGACCATCTGTGTCAGGTTCTCTCTCTTGCCAGGGTCATGGCTGATATAGAGAGATCAGAAAAATCAATAGCTTCTCCCTTTGAGGTAATAGAGTATAAGATAAAAGTGAATGGGATTCATAGTAACTTTAATAAAATATGTTTCTGTGTATATAAACAATCTCTACATTTTTCATGGCTTTATCTGGTGGTTCCAGTATGACATATTTATCACCACTTGAAATAAAAGTTCGGCACCTCCATACTGATTTGTATATGAAGTGTTCTCTCTAGAAGTAAGGGCTGAAAGCAATGGACTGCCTTGTAATTTAAAACAGGAAACAATAGGGGCACCTGGGTGGCTCAGTCATTAAGCGTCTGCCTTTGGCTCAGGTCGTGATCCCGGGGTCCTGGGATCGAGCCCCGCATCGGGCTCCCTGCTCTGGCGGGAAGCCTGCTTCTCCCTCTCCCACTCCCCCTACTTGTATTCCCTCTCGTCTCTCTTGCTGTCAAATGAATAAAATCTTTTATAAAAAATAAAACAGGAAACAATGAATCGTGGATCGCTATATCAAAAACTAATGATGTATTGTATGGACTAACATAATAAAATTAAATTAAATTAAAAAAATTAAAAAAATTGGGGTGCCTGGGTGGCTCAGTCGGTTAAGCATCTGCCTTCAGCTCAGGTCATGATCCCAGGGTCCTGGGACTGAGCCCCACATCAGGCTCCCACTCGGCGGGAAGCCTGCTTCTCCCTCTCCCACTCCCCAGCTTGTGTTCCTGCTCTCGCTAACGCTCTCTGTCAAATAAATAAAATCTTTAAATAAATAAATAAATAAATAAATAAATAAAACAGGAATCACATAATGATTCACCTGGTGACAATGTACTCTGATTACTGATAAAAGGTCTAAAATTGTCCGTGTGTCTGTGTGTGTTGAATAGGTCACTCCACCCATAAACACACTCCACTGTGCAAGAACAAGACAGCTGAAAGACCTTATTACAATGTTGCAGAATATGTATCAAGTACCCAGTGGCCTGATTCCAAACTGTTTTATTTTTTTCAGGCCTCTATGCCCTAAAACTAGACAATAAGCTAGCACATTTTCCCACAGCACTTAACTAAAAAGACGCTTTAAGATCAAAACTTAAAAAATATACGTTATCATAGGAGAAACATTTTAATAGATATGCACCACTGTGGGGAAGGGAGGCAAAAATGGCCATTTTTTTTTCTCATCTCCATAAAGTTGGGAATTTTATATAACTATCTTAGCTATCAAGCTTGTGTTTTTCCAGGTTATTACCTGTGAAGCTGTGTTAATTAGAATGTTTTAAATTAAGCTAAATAATTGATTAAGTGGAGAAAATGACTCAGACCCTTCCCAATTTACGTAAAACAATGCCTTTAGGGTTTTCAATTACTTAAGAATTCATTTCTTATTCACTTTCAAATTTAGTACACTGGGCTCTTTCTAATTAATTTATTGTCCGTTTTATGATACAGGGATTATCCGTAAACATTAGAATATAAACAAGGACTAGTCTTCATTTTACAACACGAATTATAAAACTGTCGGCTAAAGAAGAGTGATTAAAAAACACCATGATGCACGACTTTAATGTAATTAGAAAGATGTTTGCATTCATGAAAAATTAGAGGTCTCTATCAATCTGTCTATAAACAATTATAACCTTATCATTTAAAATTACTGCAACATCAAAAATAAAATTACTGCAACATCATACACATATGGTATGTATTTAGCTACAGTGATTGAAATTTTTAAAAAGTGCTTCCCTTTCAAAAGTGCAATTTTGGACCCTTTAATATTTTCCCTTTCTTTTTGTAATCACATGCATAATAGATAATAATACCATTATAAGTGTATCAAAAATAGGAAAACACAATCTAATCCCAATGCAAAGCACTGCTAAAAAGCAAACCATCATGTAAGAAATCAGATCTTATAAGTGGAGAGAGATACACTGTGTTAATGGATTGGAAGATTCAGCGTGGTAAAAATGTTGATTCTCTCTAGATTGATGTACAGGTTTAATGAAGTTCCTACCAAGATATGAGCAAGGTCTTTTTTGTAGACTCAAAGAAGCCTATTGTAAAGTTTGTATGGAATGACACAGCCCTGTCATAGCTAAAACAATCGTGACAAAGAAGAACAAAGTGAGAGGAATGATACCACTCAATATTAAGACTTACTATATAACTATAGTAATCAAGAGAGTTGGAAATGGGAAAGGTTAGTTATATAGATCAATGTAGTGGAACAGAGAACCTAGCAATAAACCTGTACAAATATACCCAACAAGTTCTGAAGAAGTTGTAAAAACAGTCCAATGGAGGAATGATAGTCTCTTCAAGAAAGGGCACTGGAACAAGTAGACATTAACAAAAAAACCTGACACCATGCAAAACTAACACAAATGTTAAGCATACAACTATACATCTTTTAGGAATAGATATACAATGTACTATTTGTGACTTAGGTGAAGACAGTTTATGCTTAACACATAAAGCACAACCCATAAACAGAAAAATCGATAAAAGAAATTTCATCAAAATTTTAAAAGTTTGGCTGTGCTAAGGAACCTGTTAAGAAGACAAAATACCGGGCACCTGGGTGGCTCAGTCAGTTAAATGGTTAAGCATCCGACTCTTTTTTTTTTTTTTTAAAGATTTGTTTATTTATTTGAGAGAGAGAGAATGAGAGATAGAGAGCACGAGAGGGAAGAGGGTTAGAGGGAGAAGGAGACTCCCTGCTGAGCAGGGAGCCCGATGTGGGACTCGATCCCAGGACTCCAGGATCATGACCTGAGCCGAAGGCAGTCGCTTAACCAACTGAGCCACCCAGGCGCCCAAGCATCGGACTCTTGATTTCAGCCCAGGATCATGATCTGAGGGTCCTGTCAGGCTCCGTGCTCAGCAGGGAGTTTGCTTCTCCCTTTTCCTCTGCCCCTCCCCCCCGGCTTGTGCATGCACTCTCCCTCTTTCTCTTTCTCAAATAAACAAATAAAATCTTTTTAAAACAAATCAAAAGGAAAAAAAGGGGGGGGGCACCTGGGTGGCTCAGTCGGTTAAGCGTCTGCCTTCAGCTCAGGTCATGATCTCCAGGTCCTGGGATCAAGCCCTGCAGGGGCCCTCTGCTCAGCGGGGAGTCTGCTTCTCCCTCTCCCTCTGGCCCTGCTCCTGTTCTCTTGCTCTTTCTCACGTGCGCTCTCTCTCTAATAAATAAATTTTAAAAAATCAAAAGAAGATGAAATATAAGATACAGACTGCAAGAAAATATCTGCGTATCCCTTGTAAAGACACAGATTAGTAACTAGAATATATAACTCAGAAGTTGAAAGTAAAAAAAAAAAAAACAGAATCAGTTAGAAAATGGGGCAAAAGATGTAAAGATACATTTTTTTCTGAAGAGTATATACAGACAACAAATAAATACATAAAAAAGATATTATCACTAGACAGTAGAGAACTGCAAATTAAAGCTACAGTGAGACCAAACTACAAATCTATCAGAAAAAATAGTGACACCACCAAATGCTGACAAGGATGTGGAGAAACTGGATCACTTATACATTGCTGGTGAGAATGTAAAATGTTACACATCCACCTCTGGAAAAGAGTTTCATAGGTTTTTAAAATCAAGCAAACAAACAACAAAACAAAATATGAAACCACCACACAATCCAGAAATGCACTCATGGGCATTTTTCCCAGAGAAATGAAAATTTATCTTTACACAAAACCCTGCACATGATTGTGCATGGGAGCTTTATTGGTAGTTACTCCAGACTGCAAACAACCAAACTATCTGTCGAACAAGGTTTAATAAACTATGGGATATCCGTATTAATGAATTGGCAATGTATATGAGCAAGTACCATATGATTTCACTTACATATGGAATCTAAAAAAAAAGAAGAAGAAATGAACAAAACAAACAGACTCACAAATACAGAGAATAAACTGGTGGAAGAGGAGAGCGGTGGGGGGATGGGTGAATTACATGAAGGAGATTAAGAGGTACAACCTTCCAGTTGTAAAATAAGAAAGGAGGATGTAAAGTAGAGCATAGGGAACACAGACAATAATACTGTAATAACTGTATGCTGACAGATGGTAACTACTCTTATCGTGGTAAGCGGTAAGCACCGCACACTGTATAGAATCGTTGATTCACTATGTTGCATACCTGAAGTATAACACTGTATGTCAACTCTACTTCAATTTTTTTAAAAAGTAAACTATTTGCTACATGCAGTAACTTACATGCATCTCAAGAAAACTAGGCTGACTGAAACAAATAATACATTATATGTTAAAAAAAAAAGAAGATAGTAGGAAGGGAAAAATGAAGGGAGGGAAATCAGAGGGGGAGACGAACAATGAGAGACTATGGACTCTGAGAAACAAACTGAGGGTTCTAGAAGGGAGGGGGTTGGGGGGATGGGTTAACCTGGTGCTGGGTATTAAGGAGGGCACGTACTGGATGGAGCACTAAGGGTTGTACAAAAACAAGGAACTGTGGATCACTGCATCAAAAACTGGTGATGTAATGTATGGTGATTAGCATAATAAAAGAAAAAAAATGCAAAAAAAAAGAAAACTAGGCTGAGTGGAAAAGCCAGTTGCAAAGTGTTGCATTCTATTGTAGTCCACTTGTATAATATTTTTGAAATAACACAATTATAGACATGAAATATAGATTCATTGTTGCTACGGGTTAGGGAGTGACAGGACAGACTGGCAGCAGGACGGACCTTGTGGTCATGCAAGTGATCCGAATTTTGACTATACTGGGGGAGGCACTCTCCTACATGTTTTAAAATTGTATTGATTTCAACAAACACACACACACACACACACACACACACACAGACACACAAATGAACACAAGGAAAACTTGGGAACTCCAAATAAAATGGATTCACTCTACAATGTCATGATATTGAACTATAATTTGCAAGATATCAGCAGTGGAGGGGAACTAGGTAAAAGTTATATGGTATCTTTTTGTATTATTTTTTACAATTGCCTGTAATTCTACAATTTCTCAAAATAAAATGTGTAATTAAAACAAATCTTTCTTGGGGTGCCTGGGGGGTTCAGCTGGTTAAGCGTCTTCCTTCGGCTCAGGTCATGATCCCAGGGTCCTGGGATTGAGCCCCGCGTCGGGCTCTAAGTGGGGAGTCTGTTTCTCCTCCTGCTCCTTCCCTCACCTGCTTGTCCTCTCTCTCTCCCCTCCCCCAAATAAATAAATAAAATCTAAAAAGAGATACCTTTCTCAAGCTCACTCCATTTTTGTCACAGCTGGGACTCAGATGCAGGTGAGAGGCAATGTCCGTGCTTATTGTCACTGCTCCCTCCTGGCCCTTGGAGGTCCTGGACACAGGAAGGTAGGACTAGAACAGGACTGTAGGCACAATCCAGCCACCACACCAATTTCCTACACTCAAGGCTACCGTAAGGTTTTAGAGGCACCGTTGGCTTAGAAACTGCTTTTGGGAAGGAATGGAGATCCTGTGGTCTTGTTAAATTGTACAAAAATATAATGGTCAGGACCACGCTGCCCACCTCTGCTACCTAACTGGTCTTGTGGGGGGGGCATACGTGTGTGTGTGTGTGTGTGTGTGTGCGCGCGCGCGTGTGTGTTTATGGACATTTGACACTTTGGAGACATAACCTTTCCATATCTCAGTCTCCTCAACTGTTAAATGAGGGACAATAACTATGCCTAGCTCACAGGATGACCAATGAGTTCATACCAGTGACGCACTCAGGAAAGCACCAGGAACATGTAGTGGTGATACTATTATGAGTGTTGTGCATTCTGATTTCAGAAATGATAAAATATGGAAAAATGCGCTTTTCAAAAGTGAGGGAATACAGGCAACTCACTAGCCTGATTCAATGGCCACTAGTCTAGGTTGTACATGCTGTCTTAAAAGTTCAACATTTGGGCGCCTGGGTGGCTCAGTTGGTTAAGCGACTGCCTTCGGCTCAGGTCATGATTCTGGAGTCCCGGGACCGAGTCCCGCATCGGGCTCCCTGCTCAGTGAGGAGCCTGCTTCTCCCTCTGACCCTCCCCCTTCTCATGTACTCTCTCTCTCTCACTCTCTCAAAATAAATAAATAAATCTTTAAAAAAAAAAAAGTTCAACATTTATGTCAACTAAGCATTAGCCACCTCTGCCCCTGCAAGAGTCACCTTTTTCTAAAATCCTGGAGGAAGAGGTTTTGTCCCTCCCATGTGTTCCTAAGTCGGCGGTCCACTGGTGGCTCCTTCTCTGGGTGGGGTTCCCTCCCTGTCACGCTCAGAGACTGTTCCTCGCAAACCACTGCTTGTTGCCGAGCTCATCGCCATGTGGAGCTACTGGACAGGGGTCCCTCCGGCTGTGGGGCAGCTGCAGGCTTGGGTCCCACCTGCCAGGCAAAGGCAGAGCTAGCCTCCCCGCTCACGCCTGCGGTCTCCACAACTCCTCCACACAGAGCTGTGTAGGAACATCGGACTCGCTGCAGGGTTGTAGGTGAGGAGAACTAAAGAGAATTAGGAGGGTGGGCAGGAGGTAAAACTGTAAGCTAAAAAAGGGCTTTTCCCTTTGTGTTGTACAACAGAAGAGCGTGTGAGAATGACAGCCTACACAAGGGTCCTTTGTGGACTCTGTCCTGTTTCTACGGTTGCTCTTCCGTACTGAAGGCTGTCGTCATCCCTTCTGGAAGGCCTCCATTTTCAGAGTGGGAAATACTATCTTCCCTTAGGGAAATTCTATCCCCTAATAGCAAACTTTGAGCACTTACTATGTGCCAAATACTGATGTAAATACCTTATCAGTATTATCTAGTAGATTTCATTGATTCTCAGATGATGTATTTCACATTTTAATATTTCTAAATCAAGTTGTGTCTTAAAATCATTGGTGTATAGAGTTTAGGGGTTCCTCTTTTTCTTTTGTAGTGGTACACAAAATGATGGTCTATCTTATAATCGATGATTTCTTAGATTCAGTGAAATATGGCAATTGAGTCCTCACAACTCCATCAGGTAGGCACTCACTTTTATCACCATTCGACGGATGACATAACTGAAACTCAGCAAGGTTACACAGGTGGAAACCTGAATGTTGCTCAAGGACACAAAGTCAGTAAAAGGTACATAGGAACCTACGCAGCCTGACACAAGAGACCGTACCCTTAGGATATGGTCTTCCCCTCTGGGATTCATACATCACCATAGGTCCCATTTATTATTAAGGATAATCCAGATGAACTCATACTGAAGAAGAGAAACATTTTCCAAGTTGCGCACGCCCTGCTCATTTGCCCCTGCCAACTTATGTTAGTAAACAACCAAGTGCCAGTATTTCATTTCTTCTTCCCCTTTCAGAACATGCCCTTGGAGGGCGCTCCAGAAACATTAAAAAATGCTCTCTTTACAGAGCCACGTACCAGAAAGATGACAACTCTTCTGCCACACAAAAAGCTGGCAAACTCTTCTTCATTTTGGCGGCCTGATCAAACTCCAGGACAGGACAATTTCCTGAAATCTCTAACAGTGGAAGCTGAGTGATAATTTACAATCTTTTTTGTCCCAGAAAAGAACTCCTGGGGTGGTGAGGATAGGAATGGTTATTGCCCTTCAATGACATATATTTGTAATACTATTCAATGTGTCTTGTTGATTAAATAGGAATACTTTATCAACTCATTCCCCACCTATCCGTGATAGAAAAAGGAAGTTTGAAACAAGCGATTAAATGTCTCTCAACCTGTTTATGCATCAAAGTCAACAAAACCCTAGAACGCTACAGTCGAGGATACATGGTGCTAGCCCCATTAGCAAACATTTGAGGGAAACACTTGTTATGATATGAAACGATTTAGTAGTTTCAGAGCAGTCTAATCTAAGAATTTCAATATGCTATCACAAGTACAGTTGGTCTTCTTCCTTTTGCTACACAAACCTTTGTGAAACAGGATTTTTATATCAGTAAGCAGTAACAAACAAATATAGGAATGAAGGAAAGACTTCACTGACATGGGGATTATCTCACTTTGTTTTGGACGTGAAGTGAGCGTGGGTATTAAAAAAAAAAAAGACCATCTCACTGTTCTCATTTTTTAATATCTTGTGCCATATACACTTCGTACAAAAGGGCAAATATGTATTGCTTTACCTTAATATATTTTGTATTTGTTGTAAGTTAAAAAGATTTAATTCCTCTATTTAAAAATTCAGTAGTAAAATGTAAATCAGCATGTGAATCTCTCTCTCTCTCTCTCACACGCAGATACACACACACGCACAGCATGGTATCTATCATTAGCCTACAGAGTTTTTAAGCTAAACATAATAGTTCCCAAAAGGGATTCATAGTTCTTGAATTGATCTCAAATTAACCTGCCAGCCAGTTCCAAATGAATTTCCATTTCTATAATCTGAAAATTGTCCCGTGACAGAACTTTCAGCAGGAACAAATTCATTCCTTCTTGAGTCTATCATTTGCAGAGCACTATGGTGTACCACTTGGAAAGGGATCTAAATTAGAATTTTTCCCAAAACCCATAACCAGGTTATGAAATACAGAATTCAAAAGGGTACTGATGTTTGAACCCATTAATTACATACATTAAATATGTGCAGGTTCTAGTGTATCAATTATACCTCAATAAATCTGTTAAAAATAAGGGCAATAATGAGTTCATTTTGAGGTCTGCACACTCTTGAACTCATACATTTTACACCACTGAAGACCACCCTCTCTTTCCTTTGTTCTAGCTCATATGCATGCTCTGGCATTGAAAATGCTCTGTATCAGAAAAAAGAAACTGTGTATGTGTACATATGTACGTATACATATATATGTATCTATATCTATCTATAACACATAGGTACACACACAGCCCCATATACGCAGTGTTATATCAACAAACCATGGGGTGTGTAGAAGGTATCTGGCACTGTATGTTGCATATTAGCTATTGTTCATTTTATATGCTTCTTGTGGCATATTAAAAAGCATCATCCCAACGTGATGTAGGTAGGATCATTTGCATTTTGCTGATAAGACAATGGAGATTCAGTGAGTTAAGAAATTTGCCCAAAGTTGGAAGTGAGGTGTGTTTTTTTTACTCTAAATTCAATTAACCAAGGTATAGTATATCATTAGTTTTTGATATAATGTTCAGTGATTCATTAGTTCAGTATAACACCCAGTGCTCATCATATCACATGCCCTCCTTAATGCCCATCACCCAGTTACCCCTTCCCCCCACCCAGCTCCCTTTCCACAAACCTCAGTTTGTTTCCCAGAGTCAAGGTTCTCATATGGTTTGTCTCCATCTCTGATTTCTTCCCATTCAGTTCCCCCACCCCTATTTTCCTCTGCACTATTCCTTATGTTCCACATGAGTAAAACCATATGATAATTGTGCTTCTCTGACTGAATTATTTCACTTAGCATAATACCCTTCAGGTCCATCCACTGAGGTTTTTGAATACTGTCATGTCCAACTCTAAACCCTAATGCTTCTTACTATCATAATCTTTATGAGGATTTGAGATGTTTAAAAAAATCTGCTGAATTAAGGATTGGGTAGCAATTACCAAGGTTATTAAAGGCTATCTAGGTTTAAGTCAAAACTTTAATCAATACTGAAAAGACGGGGCACCTGGGTGGCTCAGTGGGTTAAGTGTCTGCCTTCGGCTCAGGTCATGATCTCAGGGGTCCTGGGATCAAGACCGATGTCAGTGTCGGGCTCCCTGCTCAGCGGGGAGTCTCCTCCCTCTCTCTCTGCCCCTCCTCCCGCAATGCTCTCTCTCTCTCTCTCTCTCTCAAATAAATAAAATCTTAAAAAAAATACTGAAAAGACACTGTTTACATAAAAGACACTTGCTACTTATGAAGAAATAGCATCACCCTGCTAAAAATGCTATATCTCAGGCATACACCAAGGCTACAGTATCAGAATCTGAAATTTAACAAAAACCTCAGGTGATATGGCTTTAAAGTTTGAGAAGCACTTATATATACAACTGCTCTTCTCCAGTTGTAGGAAGACAGTGAAGCAATGAATATTAACCAATCTAAACATTTCATAAGGCAGAAACAAGTGTGGAAATTCCTTCGTGTGTTCCATTATTACTTCTGAAGAAATTTTATAATGATCCAGAAACTTCTACTAGCCCTGACCAGATGAACACCTGAGCTTCAATAAAAAGGAATTTCAGAATAAAATCAATTTTAAAAAACTTCTTGCTTTTTAAAAACTGCCATTCCTTGGCTAACCACAGGTATGGATAGCTGATTTTTGATTATATAAGGTAGATTACATTAGTGAGTAAGAAAGTCATCAAAATCAAAGTTTTGCCACTTCCTGTATAATTTTAAAAAGCATGTTGACAGCAAAATGATCCTCATAAAATCTGAAGTACTCACATGCGGATGTCAGCTTTCTCAGAACTACATAAGCATGGAGTCAGGTTGGTTTGGTCAAACATAGTTAAAGTAAATAAAGCTAAACAGAAAAATAAATATTTTTTAAGACTTTGAGTTCAGCTCTATTTATTCTCTGAGTTTACAAATTGGTAATTTAAATTAAAATGATACTTTAGCTTCGTTTGTTTCCTCTCTGAATTGGTCAACTGTGGAATAAATTGTTTGATTGGATTGGTAGTTTTGTAACTGAGTAGGCAATGTCTCAGAATTTACTTCCTCCAAAGACTAATAAAGAAGAAATTAGTATCCATCCTGTTTACAGAAATATAGTTTCTTGAGCACAACTGAGCTTACCTAACACTGTACAACTAAAATGAAATAAAAGGTTATATCACATTTGGTTGTATTTTCACATGGCCTGGCATAATCCCCCTGGAATGCAGTTTACAAATATAAAACTTTCTGCTCCTTCATTATTGTTTTGAACTAATATATTTCTATAATACTTGCTTATTGTACATTGTACAAGTACATAAGCTAAATGTGCATGGTTACTTTTTAGGGTTCAGGAAAATGAGAAAGAATTAAAAAAATCAATGATCAAAAAACAATTTCTGGGAAAAAAGCAGAATTAGAGAGTGAATGGAAATAATTTACTTCGAATATTCAAAACCTTCAATTAATAAAATGGCATACATTGTATTTATCTTCTTTGCTGATAATAACTCACAAAAATTAGTCTTTTTTCCTATTCACTGACCAAAAGATAAAAGGAACATTTAGAAGGTAAATCAGATTTGTTCTATATTGTCTTATACTAGTTTTCAGTTTGTCCTCTTTATTTTTAGTGTAAGAAATGTTTTATGATGAGGCTCAAGTTGCCAAAGTAGCTAGGAGGCCAAAATAGCTAAGAATTTTAATAAAACTACATTCAAGTACTATAATTTCAGTTTAAATGAGTACAGAAGCTATTTGTATCCTAATAGGAATACTCATAATTTTCCAACTTTTTTTTTTAAGATTTTACTTATTTATTTGACAGAGAGAGACACAGCGAGAGAGGGAACACAAGCAGGGGGAGTGGGAGAGGGAGAAGCAGGCTTCCCCATGGAGCAGGGAGCCCGACGCGGGGCTCCATCCCAGGACCCTGAGATCATGACCTGAGCCGAAGGCAGACGCTTAACAACTGAGCCACCCAGGCACCCCAATTTTCCAACTTTTTAATAACTTTTGGGTGATTCCAACTTTTCCAAGAAAATTCTCCACATCTGGCATACTTTGTAATCCATGAAGAACACAACAAAGACTGTGAATGTTTGAAAATGTAGTCTGTTTCAACATTGTATAGATCAAAACACAAAACTAAGCAAAAATTTTTTTTTTTTTTTGGTAAGAAAGAAAGCAATTCAGAAAGATTACAAGTCTAGTTTCTGCAACTAAAAAACACTGCAACACTGATTTGGCCTTGTTTTAAATCCATCTGGGAATTCCTAACTGGTAGAAGAGTAAAATGTCAGAGATTCTTGGTTTCTAAGCTTTGCTAAGGCCTGTGGTTGCCTAAAATATATGGAGTATTATTCATTTCTGTATTATATTCCACACAGCAGTTAAACTCTATAATATACATATGTTTGTGTATGTATATACATATAGAAGACAAATATATAAATATGCATACGAATATGTATTTTCTATTGTTATTTAATGTAACTTCTGGAAAACAGAAAACAATGCTCTTTTAAGTATTCATTTATCAATATGGATATTTCCCTCCAAATATCAAGTATGTTAAACAGTGGAAAAAAGAAAACTATTCAAATCAAAAACATTTCAAACAAATATAATCACAAAAACCCCATTATATATTCAAAATTAAATTTTTCTTATATATATACAGGAAATCAGTTGTGAAGAAAAAAATAATTTTAGTTTTAACTTGGCAGAGAGAGACTCTGTACCTTGAGATATACAAAATAGAACCAGACAAGAGGTGTACAGATAACCCTAAGGATAAAACTCACATATTATGTGGGGGGGGCTAAGCCATTTGAAAGACATATTTGGCTTACTAATTAACAATGGTAAAGACTAAGTTTTGCATAAATCCTTTGGAATCCAAGTGCTTACTTTTTCTTTCTAATGGCTGAATCTATTCTTTGAAATGTTATGTTCCTATATTTGGTTGTGTGCCGTCTTGAATTTTTGTCCAGAAAGCAAAATAAAACCAGATGACATCAAAGATTAAAAAAATTCACAGAAACTGGGTAACTGACCTAATTTAATGCACAGTATAACAAGCTATTTCTATGTCTACATTTATCAATGCCTAATTCAAATTAAAAATATTCACACTTGCCCATCCAGATTCCTCTTCTTCATTGTTAACAGAACTCTAATACTGCTCATGTATCAAGAGGCACTGTGCTCAAAGAACGTACCCATCCCAGAAAAACAAATCATGATTGGCCCAGGCCAGTCATGTTGCTTCTGTTCTTCATCACCAGCGACTGGCCAGAACGGAGTCATACTGAAATGCCTAAATCAATGAATGACAGGCAAGCTCCTTCTGGACTCCTTGGTATATAAGATAACATACCTCTATTTCAAAACTACATTTAATTGGTGTCCAGGTCTATGGAATTATATGCTATATATGTATAGCATATAATTATTATTAATTTTATATATATTCCATTAATTACATATATATTCCATTAATTATGGGAGAGGAAAACACAGTCAGCCATTTTGGGTTTATTTATAAGAAAGCATAAGACAAATAAACCTCAAGATGGCTACCAGAGAGAAGTGTTGACAACTTTTTTCATAAGTATTTTTTTCATCTTCTTATCATACCTGTCTGTCTCCGTTGCCTTTCTTACCTCAAGTTGCTTCCCTTTGGCCACCATATTTGCCGATACCCTCTCTCCCTTAGCAGTCACTTGGCTGTTTTGTCCGCCCTCCACAGTTCTTTGTTTCTCAAAGTTACAAAGGGACAATCAGATAATTTCATTAATGGCTAGACTATTTGGAAAACAGCGTTGTACATTATTCCTTTTAAAATGTGTGACTTTCATGTTGGCATTAGGAAGAACAGGCCCTCTGAGAATTCATGGGGATTTGGATCTACACATGAGGTTTAAAGTTTGAACTCTACTCATGAAGAGTTAAAGAGAAGATTTTTAATGTTATATAGGGCCTCATTTTAATGTTCACAAACTTCCTATGACAATTAAGTTACTAACAAAAAAAATTCATACATCTTGTGATAGTTCATTTTATGTGTCACTGTCTGGGCTAAGGGATGCCCAGATAGCTGGAAAAACATTATTTCCGGATGTATCTGTAAGAGTGCTCCTGGAAGAGAATAGCATTTGAATCACTAGACAGAGGAAACAGCCTTCACCAATGTGAGGATGCATCATCCAAATTCTTGGGGGCCCTAATAGGACAAAAAGATGGAGGAAGGGTGAATTCTTTCTCTCTTCTTGAGTTTATCCTCTCCTGCCCTTGGACATAGAAACTTCCGCTTCTTGGGGCCCTCGGACTCTAGCTTTTACTCCATTAGCCCCTCGGTTCTCAGGCCCTTGGCCTCTCTGGGAGTTATTCCGTTCGTTTCCCTGGTTCACAGGCCTTTGGACCCACTTGCACTGAATTATACCACCAGTTTTCCTGCTTCTCCTGCTTCCAAATGCTACATTGTGGGACTTCTCAAACTCCATAACTGCATGAGCTAATTCTTGGAATAAATCTCCTCTCATACATACCTATCTATATATCCTACTGGTTCTGTTTCTCTGGAGAACTCTAATACATAAGTTCTGGAATTTTTATTAAAACAACAACACATACACACACCTTTAAAAGATCATCACATGGAAAGTCATTTTCTTTGCTTAATGTTATTTAGGTATATTCTCATAAGGAAAATAACCCATGATAAGTCATTCAGATTCCTATACAAAAATGTGGAAAAAGACACTTGACTATTTGTATTTGGACAGGAACAATGCTAAATTTCTTCCTGATTCATTTTAGCCAGTAATAGACTATCCCTTAAAATCTACACTCTCAGGACACCTAGGTGGCTCAGTAAGTTAAGCATCTGCCTTCGGCTCAGGTCATGATCCCAGGGTCCTGGGATGGAGCCCCACATTGGGCTCCCTGCTCAGCAGGGAGTCTGCTTCTCCCTCTGCCCCTGCTGCTCCCCCTACTTGTGCTCTCTTTCTCTGTCTCTCTGACAAATAAAAAAAATCTTTAAAAAAATATAAAATCTACACTCTCAGTCACTTTGAAACGAGGAAGTGACAAAAAGAAAATCAACCTAAAACTAATAGTACTGACCATCAAGAGAAGATCCGTATCCTATTAAGAAACCATACTTATACCCAGTCTAGTATTTACATGTCAAGTACATACTAGAAATAATCATTGAACTGGAAGTTTGGTCAGGACCAAGAGGAATGAATGGAAGTTTTTCTATACGTGTATTGAGACAAATTTGGTCTTGGTAACCATCACTTAATAATGAACACGCACACACCACTTCACTGATTAAACAGAACCAGAAAATCACAGAAACGCAAGCTGTGTAGAAAGGGAAGTAGAAGAAATCGTTATGGCATTAAAAACTTCATCCATTTCATTAAAGCTCAAAAGAGAGGTTTATCATTTCAGAGGTGAACCAAGCAACTGCCAATGAATGATTTTTAACTACTGGGAAGTGTGGAGGTGCTGACAGTTAAACTGAAACAAAGTAACAACTTCTGATTCATAAAACAGAACTAATGTGCTGAGCAAAAGAAAACTTGGAAGGATTTTAAGTGCCCCCATTTAAAAGTGCCACAATTCCAAAGGAATCTTGCATTTCAGAACAGATGTCAGCAGTGAGGAAGTAAAAATGTCAGCTTCTCCCAGGGTCCTCTAGTCAGAGAAACCAATGCATCCATAAAGTACGAAGAGGATTTTTCCAACTCTATTTGGATCATCATTCTTATTAATTTTGTTAGTTTAATCACAATTTATTTACAGAGAAAACCAGAAAATGCCATTATTAATTAGCAATGGCTCTTGATTAATGTTTTAGGATAATTTGCAAACCAAACTCTGAATACACCTAATAACATCTGCCCTTTAATAAGAAATTATCCATTTAAAAAAAGGTTTTGTTCCTCTCCATATAAGTAAACACTATTCCATAAATAGTAAACAGAAAATTCCATTAAAAATTAAGTATTTTTCACTTCTGCATTTGAATATTTGAAAATATATTCCCAGTGTTCTTGACAAGTTTGTATATCTTATATCAGCAGTAGTGGTAACAATTATGTATACATTTGCTTTATTTTCTACCACATGGATTTGGTTGTCTGGAACTTACACTATATACATATTTTTCCACAGTGCTTTTCATTCCTTTTTGTTACACCTTAGATACTTTTGAAACAGATTTGATATCCTTCCTCTTAAAATTGCAGTAAAACTTCATGCGCTCCTAGAAAGATGTGATACACCAAATTAAGAAAATTGCATTAACAAATTCAAAAATTTATCAGTATCCAAAAATTGGGGGGACTGGGGCCGATTAAATATATGCCAAAATAGTTAAAGTTTTCCGTGTGCCTTAGCCAAGAACATTTTAGTTCTTCTCTTAGCCTGTTTTCCCAATATTTCAATACAGATTTCGATCATAAGATTCTTATATTATTGAGGAGATGATACAAATCATATGAAATCAGCTGCAATATTCAACAATTTTAAGGTTATTTTATGTGGAAAAGCAAAGCTGGTGGCATCACAATTCTGGACTTCCAGCTCTATTTACAAAGCTGTCATCATCAAGACAGTATGGTACTGGCACAAAAACAGACACATAGATCAATGGAACAGAATCGAGAGCCCAGAAATGGACCCTCAACTCTATGGTCAACTAATCTTCAACAAAGCAGGAAAGAATGTCCAGTGGAAAAAAGACAGTCTCTTCAACAAATGTGTTGGGAAAATTGGACAGCCACATGCGGAAGAATGAAACTGGACCCTTTCCTTACACCACACACAAAAATAGACTTCAAATGGTTGAAAGACCTAAACGTGAGACAGGAGTCCATCAAAATCCTAAAGGAGAACACAGGCAGCAACCTCTTCGACCTCAGCCGCAGCAACTTCTTCCTAGGAACATCACCAAAGGCAAGGGAAGCGAGGGCAAAAATGAACTATTGGGACTTCATCAAGATAAAATCTTTTGCACAGCAAAAGAAACAGTCCACAAAACCAAAAGACAACCGACAGAATGGGAGAAGATACTTGCAAATGACATATCAGATAAAGGGCTAGTACCCAAAGTCTATAAAGAACTTCTTAAACTCAACACCCAAAGAACAAATGATCCAATCAAGAAATGGGCAGAAGACATGAACAGACATTTTTCCAAAGAAGACATCCAAATGGCCAAGAGACACATGAAAAAGTGCTCAACATCGCTCGGCATCAGGGAAATCCAAATCAAAACCTCAATGAGATACCACCTCACACCAGCCAGAAGGGCTAAAATTTAACAAGTCAGGAAATGACAGATGTTGGCGGGGATGCGGAGAAAGGGGAACCCTCCTACACTGTTGGTGGGAATGCAAGCTGGTGCAGCCACTCTGGAAAATATGGAGGTTCTTCAAAAAGTTGAAAACAGAGCTACCATATGATCCAGCAATTGCACTACTGGGTATTTACCCCAAAGATACAAATGTAGGGATCCAAAGGGGTACGTGCACCCCGATGTTTATAGCAGCAGTGTCCACAATAGCCAAACTATGGAAGAGCCAAGATGTCCATTGACCCGATGAATGGATAAAGAAGATGTGGTGTGTACACACACACACACACACACACACACACACACACACACACACAATGGAATATTATGCAGCCATCAAAAGGAATGAAATCTTGCCACTTACAATGACGTGGCTGGAACTGGAGGGTATTATGCTGAACGAAATAAGTCAATCAGAGAAAGACATGTATCATATGACCTTACTGATATGAGGAATTCTTAATCTCAGGAAACAAACTGAGGGTTGCTGGAGTGGTGGGGGTGGGAGGGATGGGGTGGCTGGGTGATAGACATTGGGGAGGGTATGTGCTATGGTGAGCACTGTGAATTGTGCAAGACTGTTGAATCACAGATCTGTACCTCTGAAACAAATGATACATTATATGTTAAAAAAAAAGAAGAAGAAGAAGAAGATGGCAGGATGGGAAGAATGAGGGGGGGAATCGGAGGGGGAGACAAACCATGAGAGACTATGGACTCTGAAAAACAAACTGAGGGTTCTAAAGGGGAGGGGGGTGGGAGGATGGGTTGGCCTGGTGATGGGTATTAAAGAGGGCACACACTGAATGGAGCACAGGGTGATATACGCAAACAATGAATCATGGAACACTACATCAAAAACTAATGATGTAATGTATGGTGATTAACATAAAATAATAATAAAAAAAGTTTATTAAAAAAGGTTATTTTATGTGCTGCTTCACAGAAAGAATAAATCAGAGGAAACACAGCATCAGGCTAAAACAGAAATATTTTCATTGGCTGCTTTGGTAAATAGATGAAATAATAATGGTTATTAAAATTTGGTTAGAAAAATACAAAATTTGTACAACATTGGAAAAAAAGTCAGGTTTGGATCAAGTTTTTATTTTTTTCTTTTTTTTTAATTACACTAAAAATAAAAAAATACAAAGTCTATTGATATGTTTATGATTTTTACATGACAAAAAAATCCTTTAATGACCTAAAAGCTATGTGAATGATTTAAGATGTAGAATGACTTATAAAATAAAATATTATGAATTTTTTCAAACATACCATTTTATTATTCTTTTTAAAATTAAAAAAAATTTTTAAAGATTTTATTTATTTATTTGAGAGAAAGTGAGTGAGAGAGCACGCGAGATGGGGGAGGGTCAGAGGGAGAAGCAGACACCTCGCTGAGTGGGGAGCGTGACTCAGGCCTCGATCCTGGGACTCGGGGATCATGACCTGAGCTAAAGGTAGACCCTTAACTGACTGAGCCACCCAGGCGCCCCGCATTTTATTATTCTTATATGTTATCTTTCTATATATTTATGCATTGTTTATAGTGTGGAAAAGTTGTTAAATCTGAAAGACCTAGCCACTCTGGAAAACAGTATGGAGGTTCCTCAAAAACTTAAAAATAGAACTACCCTGTGATCCAGCAATCACACTACCCAAAGAATACAAAATACAAATACTATATCAAAGGGATACATATACCCTGATGCTTAAAGCAGCATTATGTACAAGAGCCAAACTGTGGAAACAGCCCAAGTGTCCACTGACTGACAAATGGATAAAGAAGTGGCATATATGTGTACAATAGCCAAACTGTGGAAACAGCCCGAGTGTCCACTGACTGACAAATGGATAAAGAAGTGGCATATATGTGTATGTATGTATACACACGCACACACGCATACACACACATAGGATATTTTTTAAAGATTTTATTTATTTATTTGAGAGAGAGAGAGAGAAACCATGAGCAGGAGGAGGGGCAGAGGGAGAAGCAGGCTCCCCACTGAGCAGGGAGCCCGATGCAGGGCTTGATCCCAGGACCCTGGGATCATGACCTGAGGCAAAGGCAAATGCTTAAGCAACTGAGCCACCCAAGCACCCCCTACACAATGGAATATAACTTAGCCATAAAAAGAATGAAATCTTGTCATTTGCAAATGACATGGATGGAGCTAGAGTGTATTATGCCACGGAAGCAATCAGTCAGAGAAAGACAAATACCATATGGTTTCATACATAAGTGGAATTTAAGACACAAAACAAATGAACAAAAGGGAGAAAAAGAGGGGGGACAAAACAAGAAATAGACTCAACTCTAGAGAACAAACTGCTGGTTACCAGAGGGAAGGTGGGGGGGATGGGTAAAACAGGTGATGGGGATTAAGGAGGGCACATGCTGTGATGAGCACCAGGTGATGAATGGAAGTGTTGAATCACTATATTGTACGCCTGAAAGTAATATTATACTGTATGTTAACTGACATTTAAATAAAAACTTTAAAAAAAAGAACACCTCCATCAAAAAAAAGTTTTTGAAAGACCCTTATATGTTCATGTAAAAACACAGAGAATGCAAAATAAGCCATATATTTGACACTATATTCAAAGAAACTTCTTGGTGTGACACTTAGCATGAGCAGACATTTACCAATTATTAAAAATGTCATATAACATCTGTCAAAAGTCATCAGTCAAGTCATTAAAATCACCTCATATTGTCACAAACCTAAATAAATACCAGGGAGAATTATGAATAGATATCACTACTATACTGAACAAAATCAAAAGAGAAACAATTGTTCTATCATTTGAGTTAAATGAACACATCTATTAAGTTTCTAAACAAATGGGGAACGTGCTTTTTTTCCCCCAGAGTAACAATGATAAAGGAGATCACCATTCATATTTTCAGGAAAAGTACTCCAAAATACTTGTTACTGTTGGTGACAATCAAAGAGTTTAATGTCAGTCAAATGTTATTATAGAAACCTGATTTATATAATCACCTCCTTAAAACTAACTGCATAACAAATACCACTGGATTGTCTTAAAAACAAAAATGGAAATAACACTAATAGGGAGACTAAGGAAGGAGGATATATGTCTGGTTTTGATGCTCCAGTAACTTCAAAGCTTTAGGCAAGTCTCTTAACCTCTCTGACTCCCCAGTTTCCTCATCTGTAAACAGACTGGATGATCTTTCCAATGAATTCCAATGTGAAAATTCTCTTTGTGGCCTACCCTGAAGAATTCTTTAATTGAATCAAATGTTTACTTCTTTGATTTTATGCAACGCTACACTTAAAAATACCCTATCACCTAAAATACCCTATCACCTATTAGTGATTTCTATTATCTGAGCTATCATAAAAATGGCTGGACTTTTAGCTAGTCCATACACATCCGCCTTCCCAGAAGGCCGTGATGCAAAGTTTTTAGTGGCACAGACCTCTGTAAAATTGTATAGGTGGCATTTTAAACCTCTATTACTCTATTCCCTGTTCAGTCAATATATGCCTAGGACTTCCAATTCAGAAGACTTCAAAGACTGCGTACTCAGAGACATGCCATCACAGACTAATCCTTTCCTATCCCATACTCCTTGTTCCTTTAGGACTTGTATACGAGGCTTAAAATTATCCTATGGCTCCCTGTGTTGAATGGATATTAGGTAAAGACTGGTTTCTGGGTGATTATGGGTACCAAAGAAGAAAAACTTCAAAATTTAAGTAGGATTCTATTTTTTTTTTCCTTTTCCTACTGACAGTTTAATCATAGGTTTGAACTAGACCATTCAGTTTATTGATAGTCTCACAGGCTCAGTTATACTTCCTAATATTTATACCCATAATCAAGGGAAAGTCTTTTTACACATTTATGCACAAAAATATAAATGATCTCATATGTCCCCAATTGTCTAATTATTCTCTAGCTGCATACATGACATACATTATGTGGATATGGCAACATATTTCTTTCCAGATATTTCTGGTCTGGTTTAAAATATGAAAAAACAGGCACAACTGAAAGACAAAACACTGAGTAGTCACGATGTAATATAGTATAATGGATAGTGATATTTATTTATTTATTTATTTATTTATTTATTTTTAAAGATTTTATTTATTTATTTGACACAGAGAGAAATAGCGAGAGAGGGAACACAAGCAGGGGGAGTGGGAGAGGGAGAAGCAGGCTTCCCGCTGAGCAGGGAGCCCCATGCGGGGCTTGATCCCAGGACCCTAAGCTCATGACCTGAGCTGAAGGCAGTCGCTTAACCAACTGAGCCACAAAAAAAAACAAAACAAAAAACAAAAAAAAACAAAAAACAAAAAACAAAACTGAGCCACCCAGTTACCCCTGGATAGTGATATTTAAAAATTAGTTTTCAACAGCCACACAAATAGAGGAAAATATGCTTGAGTTTGATGGTAACACTTTCTAAGCCTCAGAGCTGTGTTTCTTGAAATATTCTTTTCCTAGCAAAGTATGGCTTCTAACTTATGTGATTAATCAAAATCCTTCAAAACCATTTCATTCTGTGTTAGATAAGAAGAGGTATAACATGTATATTTTAGATCAATCATAAACTACACATTAATTCCAATTTAAAATAGAAGCTAACTTTTCCACTGAGAATTATGTCTGTCACATCTCTGAAGTAATAAAAGATATTCATATTTTAATTTTCAGGTTTCAGAGATCAATGTTTACTAAATTCTTTGTTTTTTTGTTTCATCTGAACATGTGCCTTGAGAAAGACATTTGAGAAAATGATGAAGTATACCTTACTCAGAATTATTTACTCTAGATCTTAATTAATAAATGGTAAACATGTTTCATTTTTAAATAAGAGGTATAGTATTATGATCTTGAGATTATGCAGACCACTACTGATTTTTCCTATTACTTCTTATAAATGAGTTTCTTTGGCAATAATAAAAAGCTACATTAGATGTCTTTAGCCCCTTTAAAAATATATAAATGAGTAAGACATTCCTAGTCATCATTTTATAATATACGCAAAAATTCTGAGATTTTAAATGTAACTTACCTTCAGTTTTCCTATGTTCAAAAAGGCATCGCTGCTCTTTTAGTGTGATCAAGGGGTTTCTGAAAACCAAGGGGGATAAAGGTATCCATCTGGGAGGAACACTCCCTGCAGGAAGGAGGGTGCTATCTGCATTTAATGTAAATAACCACTTTCATTCCCTTTAATTAAAAAAAAAAAAAACAGAAAAATCTTCTGCACTCCTAACAAAAAAATAAAAGTTTCTTCTTGATATGGTAGTTGATTGCACAAAACCATTTTGTGTGTAGAGATGGTCCTTCCACCAATTATTTTTAGCATCATGCTATTTTCATTTAGAAAGGTCAGAGGAGTTCTTTGCTCAAACCAATGTGATTTTCTTAATAAGCTCACCAAGCTAAGTGATGCAACAGAATTGCTCTGTATGTTAATAAGGAGAGTAAATGGCATTACTTGACAAACTGCTCTTTCAGTGGTGGTTCATTCCAAGAGATTAATTTCTCAGTACTTGCCTAGTGCCACATATACACTATCAAATATCAACTCTAGCATCCTTCTCATTGGATTCTGTAGTCTGCTCTTTTGTATTAATATTTGGAAACAAAATGTATCACTCCATCTGTTAGTAATCATGATGATGAAATTATATGATACCATCCCAAAAGCAAATCCAAGGTATCAGAGCACCATGCTCTTTTTCAGTGCTCCTATACAATGCTTATTTCAATATTCTATTGTGCACAGTTATTATTCTTCCAAGCCTCTTGCCCTCTTTCATTTAGTCAGTGGCCAATTCATTAACTGAGGAATGCATTGTTTTTTTTTTTTTCCTGGTGGGTACGGAGAATGAGTAAAACAGAATCACCCTATAACGAAAGATGCCATAGCTTCAAATGTCCTCCTCCCTCCAGTTGCATTTATAGAGATTCCCAGCAGAACAAAGGATCAAACTATAGTAGCTACAGATCTAGCCAGAATGCCTTTCAGACAGGGGATCATTCACACAGCACGTCTTTTTGTTACCGGTTTCCAAAAGAGTCGGAGGAAAATTTTCCATTGTTTCCTACGGTTATTAGACTGTTGGCTCCTAATGACATTATGGATATACAATTCACTATTGTTTCAGCACAATGTTTTATGCATATTTTAAGAACTGTACAAAACACAACATTAAAATTCTAAAGTAAAAAATAATGGCATTATGGCTCATTACATCCTATATTGTGGTAGTCTGAACTGTGAGTAACTATACTGTCATCCTGTCAACTCACTCTAAGAGATCTGCTGCAATCTTCTACACAATGTCATTTATTTCATAGATATGACCACATCAAAGTGTTCTAGTTTGGAAGCATATTGTAAATGTTTAAATCTGTGATCACACAGTTACCTGAGAACTACCTGCACCAAAAAACTGATCAACACCACCACCCAAAGTTCTAGTAGTAACAGTTTTGATCAAACACAAGATAACACATCGAGCATTTTGGTATCATCTTCCATCATTATTCTCTTCCTCATTTGTTTAGAGAGAGAATTTCAAAGATTTCCCAAAGACATTGGGAGGAGATGCTAGAAACCTTTATGGAAAAATCTTTATGTTTTTTTTTTCTGGTGAAATGATTCACAAATGAATGACAGCACTTGGCCCCAGAGACGCCTCTCTCCACTTCAGCCTGGGGTGTCCTTAAAACCCTTGTATGATTATATCATATGCTATTCCAAGGCCCTTTGCTGCCATTGCTCCATCAGCTTTATACCATCACTCCCACTGAAGTTTTGCTCATAACCGAAGGATCACCTGCCAACGACGGCTTGTTCGGAATTTAATTCTATCATGTAGTACATATTCAATTAAGACTCATGCTGGGGCAGGACTCTCTTTACTTTTGTGACTGCTTATTAAATAGCCAAGATGTTGTATAAGGAACAAGTGACAAATTAACAAACATGTATGAGGCTTTGAATAGCAGCCAGAATAATACCAGGTTGAATTAATTATCATATTAAATATATGCAGAAGGGGAAAATAAAATACCTGCTATTATATGGACAAGTCTTATTTTAATATACATGTTTGAAGACAAGCAGTTTCAAAGGAATTAGCCTACACTCATGAGCATAGGCTACTATACTGTGCATGTTTTAAAACTGGGCTTAAAACAACATGTTTTGTGCTGGTAAATATTTTTTTAAAATTTTTATTTTTATGTTAATCACCATACATTACATCATTAGTTTTTGATGTAGTGTTCCATGATTCATTGTTTGTGCATAACACCCAGTGCTCCACGCAGAACGTGCCCTCTTTAATACCCATCACCAGGCTAACCCATCCCCCCACCCCCCACCCCTCTAGAACCCTCAGTTTGTTTTTCAGAGTCCATCGTCTCTCATGGTTCGTCTCCCCCTCCGACTTACTCCCCTTCATTCTTCCCCTCCTGCTATCTTCTTCTTTTATCTTAACATATGTTGCATTATTTGTTTCAGAAGTATATAGATCTGTGATTCAACAGTCTTGCACAATTCACAGCGCTCACCATAGCACATACCCTCCCCAATGTCTATCACCCAGCCACCCCATCCCTCCCACCCCCACCACTCCAGCAACCCTCAGTTTGTTCCTGAGATTAAGAATTCCTCATATCAGTGAGGTCATATGATACATGTCTTTCTCTGACTGACTTATTTCACTCAGCATAACACCCTCCAGTTCTATCCACGTCGTTGCAAATGGCAAGATCTCATTCCTTTTGATGGCTGCATAGTATTCCATTGTGTAGGTGCTGGTGAATATTTTTTTTAAGTAGACTATTTTCTACAGTTGCTTTAGGTTCACAGAAAGATTGAGAAGAGTGTACAGAGATTTCCCATACACCCCTTGTCCCCACACAACACAGCCTACCTCCCATTATCAACATCCCGCAATGGAGTCGTACAGCTGTTACAGGGGATAAATCTGTAATGATATAGGATCACCCACAGTCCATAGTTTACATTAGAGTTCCTCCCTGGTGTTGTCCATCCTATGGATTTTGACAAGAGCATAATGATACATATCCACCATTACAGTATCATAGAGTAGATTCACTGACCTAAAATTCCTCTGTGCTCCACATATTCATCCCTCCCTCCAAACCCTGGCAACCACTTATCCTTTTATTGTTTCCACAGTTTTGCTTTTTGCTGAATGTCATATGGTTGGACTCAGACGGTATGTAGTCTTTTCAGACTGACTTCTTACACTTAGTAATATGCATTTAGGTTTCCTCCAGGTCTTTTTGTGGCTTAACAGCTCCTTTCTTTTTAGTGATGAATAACATTCCCATTGTCTGGATGGACTCAGTTTATTAATCTATCAAGCAACTGAAGGACAACTTGGTTGCTTAAAGCTTTGGCAATTATGAATAAAGCTGCTATAAACATTTGTGGGCAGGTTTTTCTGTGGACAGGTTTTCAGCTCATTTGGGTAACTATCATGGAGTGCAACTGCTGGCTCATACGGTAAGAATTTTTTTTTTAATACAAGTATGCTTTGTTTATTAAGAAGCCACAAAACTGTCTTCCAAAGTGGCTGTACTTTGTATGCCCACGAGGAAGGAATGAGAATTCCTATTGTTCCACATACTCACCAGTACTTGATGTTAGTATTCTGGGTTTGGCCATACTCCTATGAAGGAGTGTACTGGGCAAATAATTTTTAAAGCAACAAAAATTTTGCTTTCCTAACATGCTATTTTTCTTGTTCTTCAGGAAACAGTGAGACAACCCCCAAACCCTAAGACTGAACAGGAATGCGTCTTCACATTCTTTTATCTAGTTACTTTTCAATAACATAGACAATGTCATTGTCCTACTGAAAAACCTTCAAACTGTCCCTTTTCATAACACCATCAAAGAATTAAAAGCAGGAAATTGGCTAGAGAAAAGTAATGAATCCTGCATCGGGTAGGTGGATCTTGAAGACATCATCACGACTGTTTGAAAATGCAAAATATTATATCAACATTTTCTATTATATTTATATCAGTATTATTAGGAAATTCATCAAATGACTTACTGAATTAAGAAAATGTTTGGTATTAGCATAATAAAGTCTGTTAAAAATGAAATGGGATTATTTTACTGTTACATATTCTTAGAGAATCTATTCTGTTTTTCTGTGCTGATCACTTTATATACACATTTATTTTAAAAAGATACTTATTGCCTATCTGTTTTGCTGATGAGAGCCTTCATGGCATTGCCATACACAAATTGTGTCTATGCCTGCAAGCCCCCTCAATGTTCATTCCTTCAATTAATATTTGTGGGCTTAAATGTCAGTTATCATGTTAAGTGACGGGCATATAATAGAAAATTACAACAACAATAACAAACCACACACTTACAACACCAATCCTAGCCCTCTACAGCCTGTATTCTAGACGGTCATGTAGATACAGAAAAACAGCACAGAGGAGAATCATTTAATCCAGGTTTATCTATATTAACTCCAATTCCTGCAAAATTATCAAACACTTTAAAATTTGGATTCTATTCTTTTGGATAGAGAAGATAGAGACAAAACAGAAAACTTTGTTAATTTTAGTATGTCAGAACAATACGCATATATTGTCTTGTAAAACAAAATGAGCTGGTTTATCTCTTATGAACATATTACTAGTATAGGGGCACTTGGGTGGCTCAGTTGATTAAGTGCCTGACTCTTGATTTTGGCTCAGGCCATGATCTCAGGGTCATGAGATCAAGCCCTGCGTCGGGCTCCTCGCTCAGCGGGGAGTCTGAGAATCTCTCTCTCTCCTTCCCTCTGCCCCTCCTTCCAATGTGCATGGTCTCTCTCTCTCTCTCCAATAAAGAAATAAATCTTTTTAAAAAATTATTACTAGTATATGTGTGATTGTGGATTTTAATTTTGACTTTGTGAAGTTAATGAATACCAGTTGATTAAATAGAAAACGCTGAAACCTCTTTAACTGAGATGGCATGACAATTTCATGCCCTGATACATATCACCTGTTTAAAATACAGAGCACTGATCGAGAAAATATAAAAAGAGAAAAAAAAAAAAAAACTCACACAGTAACACAGCAGGGCTTAGACACGAGCTTGGCACCACTGTGGATCAGACACTGTAGCTGCAGTCCTAAAAGGTTCTTTTCGCCTGACTGACAGTGTCACTGTATTTAGGCTCCTTCACTAAGAGTCCACATATGAGAGAAGAACCAGAGTTAAGATCACCGCTTGAAGTCACAAGTTAAAGTAAAGGTCTACCCAGTAATCATTCTTGAAAGGAGAAATTACTTGAAAATTTTGCTGACCTGCCACCCGAGGCTCTATCTTTATAGAAAACTATTAAACTAGAGATATGGGAAGAAAAAAAAGACACACTGTGATAGCAGGAAAAAACCCCAAATAAACTGACTTGAGCACTGAGTCCTCAATAACTTTAATTATTACCACAAAGCAGACACCCCAACATGCCAGTACATTATCTACATAGACTGCTATTCTACAGCACGGATGAGGACAACATCTGTCTTCAGAAAGGGAGGAATAAAGAGAGGAAAAGAAATTACAAAAACAATGACAAAAATGTATTAACTTGAAAGGATCCAGAAACCTGTGCTCAAATACAAGCCTGAAAAAGGCAGAAATTCATCACCACCAGTAGCACAATGATGGAACCATGGATTCAGTCGAGATAAAATTATTCTCACAGAAGTGTCTGCGAAACAATTTAAAAGGATATGCTGAGAATTTTCAATAATAAAATTAAAAGAGAAAATCCAATAAAAAAGAATTTGGAGTTATAAAATAAAAGCAGGGAGAAAGTGCATGACAGAATTTGATATCTATGAGAAAAAAAACTGACAACAAAACTGGAAATAAAATAGTAAATGAATCAATTAAAAAATTAAACGATAGAATATCTAGATTGCACAAAAGATAAAATTAGTGAACTAGAAGGATAATAATGAAGAACTCGTCCAGAGCAGAACCCAGGGAAGTGAATCAATTTTAAAAGAGAGAATTCAAAAGATGTGAAAGATAGTCACTAATATCCAACTGTAAGAATTCCTAAAGAAGGGACTCGTGTGGAATTGCAGAAAAACAAGATTTAAAAATAATATCTGATAATTTTACAGAACTAAAGATAGACAAGAGTACTCAATTCTAAGTGCGCTATGAATACCAAGCAGGAAAAAGATAAATTTACACCCAGATATGTTGTAGAAAACCTGCAGAACATCATGATAAAGGAACACATCTGAAGACTTATATTAGGAAAAAGCGGGTTATATGTAAGGAAATGACTATCAGACTGCAAAAGATCTAATCAGCTGTGACTTTGTGGCTGAAAATAAGAATAGAAAATAATACACCCAAAAGAGTAACGAGAAAAAAAATGGGCTGACTACAATTTGAACCGCAACTATTATTCAGAATATTTTCAGACAAGGACTAAGAAAGATTATTACCTCCATATATTCTCTGAAAGAACTACTGAAGGATATATTTCAGCAAGATGGAAAATGTTTAAACAGTTTTTATTACTGTTAAGAGCAAGCAATGGAATAAGGCAAAATTACAATTAAAAAAACAAACTTAAGATGCCACTTCTCCCAAATTAAGTTAATATAATCCCGATAAGTCGACCAACACTTTTTTAAAATGGGGGCTTTTATCAATTTTGCCTCTAATTCACATGTACTTAGATGACTAAGGCTATCTAAGAAAATTGTGAAGAACAAGGTAGGGTACTCTGTCTTACCACATTTCAAGCTTGGCTAATGACACATGTACGTTAATAGGGATGTATGGTGTTGACACAGGAATTGGCAAATGAAGCACATAACAGAATAGGATGCCCAGGAATACATATTTATATATTAATCTTGATACACAATAGAGGTAGGTATGTAAGTAGGGAAGAGACAGACATTTTAAAATTATGTTAGGAGAATTGCTTTTTCAATAAAAAAAAATCTATGGAAAAAAATCACTAAGAGTGACTTCCAGATTTATTAAGATACCTAAGAGTAGAAGAATAAAACTTTACTATTTTTTTATTATTTTGTGTTAGTCACCATACAATACATCACCAGTTTTTGATGCAGCGATCCACGATCCATTAGCACTGGGTGTTGTACAAAAACTTTACTACTTTAAAAGAATACATAGAAGAAAATAACTAGAGCCATAACTCAATCAAAACATTGGCAGAGGAAAAGAACAGGAAATACAAAGAAAAGCAAATACAAGGGCTAATGAATGCAAAAGATCTAGTATCATAAAAAAGGGAGTTGATATGAGATATAATTTCACACTCATCAAACAGAAAATTCTAAACCTGTCAATAGCTAGTTGATAAGGATGCAAAACAAAGAGGATGCCTACACCACTGTTGTAAGCATAAACTGCTATGGCAATTCTACGAGCAAGTACGGTAAAAGGTTTCATATTCTCAGTCATTTTGTTTGTGGGACTTATTTCATCATAACACAAATAAAATAGCTCTCTTTAAATAAGAAAACAGGTGGACATGACCTATCCTTAAGAACTAATCTGTGTGTTTACCATGTCCTTTTGAAAATTCTTTATTCATTCCTCATAAAGATCCTGTATATTTAGTATATACTTGCCTTCTTTGTTAAAGGCAACACTGGAGACTTGTCTTTCAAATATAATGCCTTATCAATATGCATCGTTTCAGATTCACAAGTGACCTTACCCTAGTTATAAAATTATTTTTTTGCATTCTGTAGAGAACCGCTTCCTTTTATTATTTGAGCATAGATTTTGAGCTAATTGATTTTGAGCTACAAAATCTTGTTTTCTATGGATTTATTATTTTCCTTTGTTGCTAGTTTGATTTTAATTTATACATTTTCTTTAGCCCTTTAAGCAAATGGTTAGAATTCAGGGCACCATTCATAATACTATTATTATAGAATACTAATCAGACATTTATAAAAAGATGAATAAAAAGAGGAGTATAGTCCCACATTCACATGGCCCCTGGGGTCAGACTGTGGGTCTCCTTGGAGCGGGGGTGGTAGCTTCAGAGTAGAGTACTGACTGCGGAAGCCAGAATCATGCCAGGACAGGTGTTTACATAGTTTCTTCCCCCTTTCACTGAGTTTGAGTTGAAAGGAGGGCAGCTGAAACTGCAACCAAAGGAGGTATTATGCTTCCAGAAAAATCTCAAGGAAAAGTATTGCAAGCAACACTAGTAGCTGTTAGATTGGGCTTTAAAGGGAAGGGTGAAGAGAGATTCAACCAGTTAGTGTGAGAGCTGGAGATCAAGTTCTTCTCTCAGAATATAGAGGCACCAAAGTAGTTTTAGATGACAAGAATCACTTCTTATTTAGAGATGGTAACGTTCCCGGAAAGTATGTAGACTGAAATAAATCATTATCAAAATGGCATCAAGCAAAGCTGTCCATTCCAGTGAAGTTGTGAAATCTTCCACCATGTAAATAATTTGCATGTCTCTCTTTTATAATAAACTAATGGCATCCAAGCGAATGATATCCAGTGTCTCTAAAATTAAGTTTTAGGATACTGATATAAACATTACCAAATAAAAATGCATAAACAAAAAAAGAGATGAATATGAAACCAAGTGATAGAACATCAGCACAATAATAATAGCAACATAACCTTATGAGAAGCTGTTTACAAAGTTAAATTTAATTTATGCCCCCAAAGTAGTAAGAATGATACCAATATGTATCTCCAGGAAACAGGGATTTCCAAGAAAAGGAAACTGACTTGTAAAGTGTGCTTACAGTTCAAAACTACATTAAAGTCCTAATTTCCTTTTGTTTAATAACTTGCACCAACACGTGAGATTAAAAGTGTGTATACAAATAATCTTACACTTAAAATCTTCTCTCAAGCCTAATCCATCAAGTGAAAAAAATATATTAAAATACATTCGACAGTCTACACGCGTACCTTGCCTCTAACAGGTTAAAGAACATCAATATTTAGCATGGCTTTTGAAGGAACCATGAACATATTACAGCCTTTGGCTGGTATGTGGATAGATAGATAGATACATAGATACATACAAATACAGATATTGATATAAAACTGTTGAAACTTATTCTGCTAGAACAAATTGCCAAAGTACAGGTCTTTTTTTCCTGGCAGAAATGCACCATTTGGTCCATGAATAAGGTTCCACCCTTGCTATATAAGTCTAAATAAAAGAACTGAATATCAGAAGTCTGACAGGAAGTGAGACTTGTATCTTTTAAGGGGCCAGGTGATAAACATGATGCTAGAATGACAGTCACCTCAGGATAGCCTGTCATGAGTTAGGAAGGATGGGATTTTAAGACCTTCAAGGTAAGTGGTAGTTCATCAGCAAATTCATCCAGTTCATTGTTATTTCCTTATTTATGTATGTTTCAAATTTACTGCCTATGGTAAAGTTGTATCTAAGAATTTTGACCAGGGCATAATTGTGATCACACACAACATTAAGGGACAAGACAAGGTCCTAGTTACTCTAGGGTTAGAGTGTTCAACCAACAAACAGTAAAATACACCTAAGACCAAAGTAAAATCAATGGAATCAGAGTCAAAGCTGAGGGGTCTACCCTGTTCTTCCCATGTAGAATATTTCCCTTCATTGTGAATCTTGAATGTATGCGTTTTTGTAAAGTTAAGAAAATTCCTTTATGTATACTGATTAAAGAACATCCGCAAAGTAATCAATTTTAAATTAGCACTAGAAGAAAGAAGGAGCAAGCTTTATTTTCCTTATGGTCATAGCTTGTGAGGGCTAGGCTTCATGGTGGCAGGATGGGTTTGGTATTTCAGCATGGAGAAGTAATCATAATTACTTTGAAAACAAATTCATAATGCATTCAATTAAAACTTATGCCTACATTATGGACACACAGAAGCTTGTGGCCACAGAGGTCTAGAAAAGTGAGAAGGGCAATCATGGAACACGGAAAAGTTATGTAGAAAATGGGAAGGAAATGATGCTTGATGAGAACAACATATTCTCAGTGTGACAACCAGGATGGTGTACTCATTTGATGTATCACGGACCTCTGAGGCTTTAGGAAGCCTCTAGGCTAGGTCTAGAGGTTTTCTATTTTCCCCAGAGAATCTATCGTAGACTGGGCAAGTCTATTTATATACCAACTGTTTTTCTGATTTTTGCCTAAATCCTCACTGTCACAGGTGCACAAGATGAATTCAATCCACCCTGGGGCTCATACTAGGAACCCGGAAGGATTTCTAAGCATGCTTCAAAAGATGCCATTTCAGAAAAATAAATTATAATACTTATTAGAGGCTAGCAAATGACTACTTTTTATTCTTTGCCACAACAGAAAATAAAACTAACAAAAATTGTTCCATAGGCCCCTTGTGAATTTATCTACATAAAGCTGCTGAGAATTTGAGTTAATAATTCTTACTTCTTCATTTTGCATTTTAGTTGAAATCCCAGGGCACTTCAGCAAAAGAGGATCAAGTAAGTTATTGTTAATTTAAAGACAAATGCCACATCAACAGAGCTACATCAAATTCTAATATATCATTTGAAGACTCAGTTTTGCCAAATGTAAATTCATGACATAAAATAACTTAAAATACCAATATGGGTTCAAAAAAGCACCTAAATCTCTCAATTTCTATATCATACATTCTAGGATATTTATTTTTTTTTATTATTTTTTTCTTTTTTTAAAGATTTTATTTATTTATTTGAGAGAGAGAGAGAGAGAGAATGAGAGATAGAAATCACGAGAGGGAAGAGGGTCAGAGGGAGAAGCAGACTCCCCGCCGAGCAGGAAGCCCGATGTGGGACTCGATCCCGGGACTCCAGGATCATGACCTGAGCCGAAGGCAGTCACTTAACCAACTGAGCCACCCAGGTGCCCCCATTCTAGGATATTTAATAAAAATTCTTTCAAGTCCTAAGATTCCATACTAATGGAATTCTTACTTAAAACTCCTGAACTTAGTATAAGCTTAATCAGCAACATAGCTTTTATTTAACATAAAATAAATATACAACATGATATTGACAGGTCTTTTCAGTAGTAAATATTACTGCTTTATAAGCAACCCAATTAGTCACTTTTTTTCCAGATGTAAATACCCTTGACACTAAGGGTTTAATACTAATGAGTCTGACTATTCTTGAGAAACATCAAAACATCAAGAAATATCAAAGCTCCACTACATCTAGAATATTGCTATTTTACTGAGACACATACATAAGTCACTAAGTCTAGTGAGGGATTCAAAATGACCCCTCCAGCCTTCTCTTTCTCAAAGCAGCCTAGATCTCCCCTTATATTTGTATAGTCAGTGATTCCTTGATTTGAAGGAAACTTCCCTCCTTCAAGACAAATACACCACCATTCATCTCTCTGCTATCTCTCCAACCTCTGCTTACCCCAAAGATATTTGATAATGTTGACAATACAAAGATACACAAGTAAAGTGTTTTATTGAAGAGATGATTCTTGGACCAGTGAAGTTTGGGGTTATTAAAAGTACCGTGTTTTGTTTTTTCAAGTGATGCAACCCCATTATGTTCTCCAGAGAAAACTTAAAAAGAAGAAAGAAACCCTACAAAACTATCTCATTAAGTACAATGCTCAATACCTCATCAAGTAGGAGTCAGAGGTTTAACAAAAAGTGATGGGTAGTTAACTTGAAATAAGATAGAGTCAACACAGGGCGCCTGGGTGGCTCAGTTGGTTAAGCGACTGCCTTCGGCTCAGGTCATGATCCTGGAGTCCCGGGATCGAGTCCCACATCGGGCTCCCTGCTCGGCAGGGAGTCTGCTTCTCCCTCTGACCCTCTCCCCTCTCATGCTCTCTATCTCTCATTCTCTCTCTCTCAAATAAATAAATAAAATCTTTAAAAAAAAAAAAAAAAAAAAAAAAGATAGAGTCAACACATACATAATGAAGGCAGACTTGAGGAGAAAAACAATGTCTTGGGGATATATTTTCATTTAGTGACAGGAGAGAGAGGTACTAGTTCAGCCAGGGGGCCAACAATAACTGAGCATGAGCTGAACAAAGAACATTAGGAAGCATTTTTAGTTCTATAACAATAAGCATGTAGGACCAGACTGTTACTTGAGCATTTCTACTTGAGAGAAAACAGCTCAACAAGTAAGAAGGAGTAATAAGAAACTATTTGTAAAGCACAGACAAAAAGCCTGGTATTGCAGAGAATATATGCCAGGTACATATTACAGAGCAACTATTCCATTATTCATCTGTCATAGTTTTCTTTTTTTTTTAGTGAAATACAGTCCATGCACAATGTTACATTAGTTTCAGGTATACAACACAGCAGTTCAACAACTCCATACTTTATGCTCTGATTTCCTCAAGTGTAGCTCCCATCTCTCACCATGCAACACTATTACAGTACTACTGACTGTATCTTTTATTCCCATGACTTACTCATTCCATAATTAGAAGCCTGTATCTCCCATTCTCTTCACCCTTTTTGCTCACCCCCCACCCCTCCCCTCTAGCAACCTTCAATTTGTTCTCTGTATTTATGGGTCTAGTTCTGCTTTTTGTTTGTTCATTTGTTTTACTTTTTAGATTCTACATATAAGTGAAATCATATGGTATTTGTCTTTCTCTGACTTATTTCACTTAGCACAATATCCCCTAGATCCATCCATGTTGTCACAAATGGCAAGGTCTCATTCTTTCTTATGGCTGAGCTGTCAGTTTTGAATTCAGGTGAGTTCATGGTTAAAAATTATATGGGGGTGATATAATATAGTGTGTGTTTAGTGACAGATTTTAATACCTTTATAAATGACTTGAGTTTATACAATCATTAAGGATCTGATAGGGATCTGTAATTGTTCAGTTATACTTTACTGCATTTTATGAGTGGAATTATATGGTTTAGTGGTATTTGCAAATTTGGAGATTTGCAAAGGTCTCAGGACATATACCTTGGGGCTGCTGAGAGTTTGTTTTATATGCATGTATAAATGAGCTGGCTCCATAAGACTTTCTTTATGATAGCTTTATAATCATCACCAAAATGGATAGTAACTACAGGTGACTGAAGGGGGCTATGCTTTCTCTATTCTGCCCCGTCCAACACTATACTTGGTTTATGTCGCTGGTGCAATAATGCTTATGTTTTTCTTTTGCCTTTTTGTTCCTATTCTCTGGTTCTCACTGTTTCAGACATCATTAGTAGGTGTTCAGAGAAAGAAAATATTATTATAAAGGGTTGAAAATATCAAGCAAATGTAAATGGTCTGTTTTGTTTTGTTTTGTTTTTTTAAGCCCAAACTGGCTTTTGAGTGACAGAGTGGTAGATCTGAGTAAATTAAGGTCCAGAGTTTATCTTCCAGCAAGAAAACAGGAAACAAAATTGAGAAAGAATGACAATCGCACACCACTCTACCTACAGGCACAGCAGAGGAGAATCACCAAGGCTGAGGACAGGAAGTGCACACTGTATCCAAATTCTCTGCCCAACCTGGTCTGGATTGCCCCAGTGGGTCCTTCTGCTTCTGCAATACATTGAGGTTATTACAATCAACCCCCTCCCAATAGAGGGAAAGCACACGGACTCCCAGACAATGATGAAGCTTAAAAGACAGCTTAGACACCTGGGAAGAAAGTGACTAGCAGCAAAAGGCACACCGTTATGCTTGTTCTCACCTAGAAAAATGTGTAACACATGCCAAGTGTATCTAATCATATGGTCAATAAGTGGTCTTCAGTAAAAGATAGCAAATGAAAGCAAAAATAAGGGAATGATACATAAACAACAGTAATTCCAATGGGAGCAGCTAAATAAACTATTAGTTTGAGCAGAAAAGATCAATATGATACCACTGCATTCTTTTACTACATAAATTATAGATAGCCATGAAAAATACATGAATAGAATCTTGGCTGTATTTATTATTAAAAAAAACTTTTCAAATTTTTAATATCTGGGGTTAAAAAACAAAGGACTTTTGCCACCCAAACTAAGATTATTAGTTTAATATTCTAAGTATCTTAAAAAGGTGTCACTTATGACAGTATTTTAATGCTAATCCTCTTTTCTTAAATATCTAAAAAAGAGGGGTGCCTGGATGGCTCAGGTGGTTGGGTGACCTGCTCTTGGTTTCAGTTCAGGTCATTCTCTCAGGGTCCTGGGATCGAATCCTGTCTAGGGCTCCCCGATCATCGGGGAGTCTGCTTGAGGATTTAATCTCTCCCTCTCCTTCTGTCCCTCCCCCCACTTACAAACTCTCTAATAAATAAATCTTTTAAAAAAAAATCTAAAAAAGAAATTATAGCAATTACTGTCAGTGAACATTTATTGACTATGAAGTAAATATATAATATTGTATTGAATGTATTACCAATATTAAGTTGTAATTCTAATATTTTCATAGTGTAAAAGTTACTTTATACATATTTTCTTTTTTAATACCAAAAGTACCAAGGACTTCTCCAAAAAATTAATCTCATTTTATTGCTATTAGTATTGCTTATTATTTAATATTTTACACACAATTAACTATGGAAGGTCTAAGGAATTAATGATTCCTATTTTTACCTAAAACTGAAAAAAATACTCATGAAATTCCTAATATTTGTCAGTACTAAATACTGTGAGCAATTACCTCTTTCTCTCTCTCTCTCCCATACGTCTCTCATAAAGTTGAAGTCATCAAACTATTAAGAGTGTTTCAAGGTAGAATCATTTTTAAGGGTCAAGTTTGAAACTACACTTACTATGGGGGAAATGACTGCAATTCCTGCCCTATATTAGGAACCCTACTTATGACCATGACATTAAAATGAGAACCAACACAAGCGGACTGTAATTAGAGGTGGAGCCACGCATGATCTGTGTCTCCATGGTGGTCTAGGGAAGAACTGAAACCATATGGGTCAAATCATGTCTGTGAGAAAAATATAATGGAAACGATTAGAAGTGATCTTTTTATGACACCATTTGAGGGTTTACCACTGATGGTTTTACCAAATTAGTTAGTGCTAAAGCAAAATACAGTGATGAGGACGACTCGGATTTATCTTAATTGGGAATGTGGGGTAATAATTAAGGGTGCTTTGGATTTTAAAGGGGTTACACTATGAGTGAGTGTAAAAGTTGAAATTCCTACAAAAGGTGGACATTGAACTTTAGGAATGCAAAAACAAGCAAGGAAAGAGATTGGAGACAAGTTGTGGATATTGGCAGGGTTTTTTTTGTTTGTATTTTAGGTTTTTAAATTGTTATTTATTTGAGATAGAGAGCAAGAGAGCATAAGCAGGGGGCAGAGGAAGAGGGAGAAGCAGGCTTCCCGCTGAGCAGGGAGCCGGATGCGGGGCTCGATCCCAGGACCCTGGGATCATGACCTGAGCCGAAGGCAGACGCTTAACTGACTGAGCCACACAGGTGCTCCTGGATACTGGCAGTTTGGGGGCCTTTCGGTATGCCCTTGGAAAACTGACAAATCCAGAAATAATTAAAAACCTGTGGATCTTAATCAGCATTAGGGTAAAGAATTGTCTTGTTCATCAGTGTATTCCTAACACAAAGTAAGGTATGTGATACTCTCTAAACACTTCTTGAATGATTGATTGATTGCACATTCTAAACTGCTGTACTGGTATCTCCCACCTTTAAGCATTACCCAGAGATGGTAATAAGTAATAAAGATAACGGGTTGCAATCATCCCCTCAATCCAGGCCTACCCCACAGCAGAGCTCTGAACAACAATGAAACATCCAACAGTGACCATGTTCTGACATGTTTTGAACTTGTCTAAATTAAAGTTCCAATATGATACTTCTAACTTTGGTTAGAATCTCAGAATAATGCATTTTTATAAATAGCAGAATTTTTTTTTAAAAAGAAGCATTTATCATGCAAGAAAAAGGACAACACTGCTTCAAGAATAATAATCAGTCGGTGGCACCTTCTTAACAAGAGGATTTATATCCCATTGTTTCCAGTTTAAATGTCAATGTGCATACATATAAACATTTGGAAAAACAGGTTTCAGTAGATCATGCTATGTAAAGGTCATACGGACCTTGCAAATATTGCTGCATCTCTAACTAAGCTCATCCATTTCTTGAGTTCAAATATCAAATCATATCCCTTTCCACGACCCAGAATTTTCAACTTCTGCTAGAGGATCCGACAAGTTTCACATTCCTCTCTTTTTAAGAGCTCATGTGAAGCCATGTGCAATTAGCATATGTTCTACTGTGGTATGCTCTGTCAACACCAGCTCTCTGATCAACGACACACCCTAACTGTTGAATCATCAAAACGCTACAGCAGTATTTTACAACTTCAGTTATGCATAATGTGAAGTAATATGCATGCCTGCCCTCTGTAAATATGAGAGGCAATTTGTTTAGCTCCGTGTTTTATTTTGCTTTCAGGATTACACTACTCACGAACTCCAACAAAAGCAATATAATAAGAAATACTGCCTCACAATACCACAGCTATGTCCATCAATAGCAAAAATTCTCCATCTTAACACCAGTGCCAGAAGATGAATCTCATTATGCTAATTTAGTGATTGTATATGGATTCACATATTCAAGTATATATAAGAGAATACAAAACAAACACAAATTAGATAAGCAGTGAGATTACTGAAGTTTTTTTCAAAGATGTTGAAGAATGTTTTTGAAATCATCCAATGTAATCGCACCATTAAAGAGAGCCAGGGAAGCTCAGAATGTATATGATTAGCTCAAGGTCACACAGGTAGGCAGTACATCCTAGAGAATTCTTTGTTACGTTTGACTAAATGTTTTTACTGTTACGCTTCATATTTATACTGACATTAACTACCACCAGTTCAGCACTAACTGTAACTTGACAGCTTTAAAAGGACTTTGTTGAAAATATGCTGAAAGCTTGTCTTGCTGGAGTGGTAAGAGATGAGGTGGGATGCAAGGTGGCCTGAGGGATCAGGGAGTCTGAACTAGATTACATGCATGGGAGACATATACTGAAGACTTACGAGCAAAAGGAGAGACGAGAAAAATATATTTTTAGCAAGGTTAAATTGTTATTAATTTACAGGATAAGGTGGAGTAAACCTTGCCATCAGTGAGGTCAAAATTAGAAGACTGGATGTCTGAATGCAATAGCTAAGATAAGGCTCTGTGATTTGAGGTTTTCAAAATAAATGACCCTCAGTAATTACACAAACACTGACATTTACCTTTAAAATAATTATTTAGTTCTAGTCATTAAAATGTGGGGTTCACTTAACACAAAAGGTTTCAAACCCCACTAACGTAATCTGCCATAACTAAGGAGCTCATACTTGGGGCTCCAGACTAGCATGTGTTATATCAGTACATCTGTCAACTCCGGGATGATTAGAGGGCTTCAGAATTTTGTTCAAATTTTCATTACAAGGATTCTAAGACTGTTGCCTTAATAAGGTCTGGGCATCATGCTGGCCCCTGACAGGGGCAATGGATTCATTAGATGAACCCAAGTGTCTGATTTAACAGAGCCTTGACTCACTGCAGGTCTGTGCTCTCCTACACGATGGACCTGGAGCCAAGTTTTTTGTTTGTTTTTATTTTCAAAGCAAGAAGCAGTCTCCCATCCTGTCCTGAATATAACTGATACTATAGGGAGCTGTTTTAAGTCATATGGTTTGACTGAATCAATATATGGGACAGCCTAGTAAATGCTATTCTTATATACATTCAAGAAATAGGCATTTATTTTATTATTCATTGAAGTATAATTGATATCCAATATTAGTTTCAGGTGTACAACATAGTAACTGGACATTTGTATGCAAAATTGTTACTACAATAAGTCTAGTTACTATGTCTCACCTTACAACGTTGTTGTAAGATTACCGCCTCTATTATTGACCATATTCCCTGTGTTGTACATTACACCCCCATGATTTATTTATTTTAGAGCTGGAAGTTTGTATTTCTTTTTCTCTTTTTTCCTTTTTTTGTAAGTAGGCTCCATGTCCAGCATGGAGCCCAATGCGGCGCTTGAACTCAGGACCCTGAGATCAAGACCTGAGCTGAGATCAAGAGTAGGATGCTTAACTGACTGAGCCACTCAGGAGCCCTGGAAGTTTGCATTTCTTAGATCCCTTCACCCATTGCCCCCTACTCCCATCCACACTAATCCCCTTCCACTCGGGCAATCCCTCTGTCAATCTGTTCTCTGTATCTGTGAGTATGGGATCTGTTCTGTTTTGCTTATTAGTTTGATTTGTTCTGTAAATTCCACATATCACTGAAATCATTCAGTATTTGTCTTTCTCTGACTTATTTCACTTAGTATAATACCCTTAAGGCCTATCCCCATTGCCACAAGTGGTAAAATTTCATTCTTTTTAATGGCTAATTCCATTGTGTACACACACACTACATCTTCTTTATCCAGTCATCCATTGATGGACACTTAAGGTTGTTTCCTTATCTTAGCTATTGTGAATAATGCTGCAATAACATGGGTGTGCAATTATCTCTTTGAGATACTGATTTCATTTCTTTTAGATACATACTGTAAAGATACCTGGATCACATGGTACTTCTATTTTTAATTTTTTTTAAAGATTTTATTTATTTTTGACAGAGAGAGAGAGAGTGTACAAGCAGGGGAAGCAGCAGGCAGAGGGAAAGGGAGAAGCAGGCTCCCCACTCAGCAGGGAGCTCAATGTGGGGCTCGATCCCAGGACCCTGGGATCATGACCTGAGCCGAAGGCAGATGCTTAATGACTGAGCCACCCAGGCGCCTCTATTTTTAATTTTTATTGAGGAACTACCATACTGTTTTCCATAGAGGCTGTACCCATTTATATTACCAACATTGCATGAGGGTTCCCTGTACTCAATATCCTTGCAACACTTGGCTTTTGGACAAGAGGAATACTGACAAGTGTAAAGGGATATCTGATTGTGCTTTGGATTTGCATTTCCATGATGATTACTAATGTTGAAAATTTTTTCATGTACTTTTAGGTCGTCTGTAAGACTTTGGAAAAATGTCTATTCAGATCCTCTGCTCATTTTTTAATCAGATTTTTTGGTATTGTTATGGAGTTGTATGAGTCGATAATGATCCCTTTTTTGGATATTAACCCCTTATCAGATAATATGATTTGCAAATACCTTCTCCCATTCAGTAGGTTTACTTTTTGTTTACTTGACTTACTTCATTATGCAGATTAGTTTAACGTAATCCCATTTATTTTTCTTTTTTCCTTTTGTTTCTCTTGGAGTCAGACCCAAAAAACATCAGTAAGACCAATGTCAAGGAGCTTAGCACCTATGTTTCTTCTGGTAGTTTTGCAGATCTTACATTTAAGTCTTAATCCTTCTGAGTTGATTTTTGTGTACATTATAAGATAATGGTCCAGTTTTTCCAACACCATTTATTGAAGAGACTCTCCTTTCCCCATTGTATATTCTTGCTTTCTCTGTCATAAATCAATTGCCCATGTATGTGTAGGTTTATTTCCAGACTCTTCATTCTGTTCCATTGACCAATGTGTCTGTCTTTATGACAAAATCTATTGTTTTGATTACTATAACTTTGTAGTACAGTTTGAAATCAGGAACTGTGATACATTCAGCTTTGTTTTTTTTTATTATGTTATGTTAATCACCGTACATTACATCATAAGTTTTTGATGTAGTGTTCCATGATTCATTGTTTGTGTATAATACCCAGTTCTTTGTTAAGATTGTTTAGCTATTCAGGATTTTTTGAAGTTCTGTATTATTTTTAGGATTATTTGTTCTAGTTCTGTGAAAAACTAGATTGGTATTTTCATAGGGATTGCATTGAACTTATAGATTGCTTTGGGAAGTATGGACATTTTCACAATATTGCTTCATCTAATCCATGAGCATGAAATATTTTTCCATTTTTTGTGTCATCTTCCATTTCTTTCATCAGCATTTATAGTTTTCAGAGTACAGGTATTTTACCTCCTTGGTTAAATTTATTCCTATGTATGTTAGTCTTTTTTTTTAAATAAAGATTTTATTTATTTGAGAGAGTGAGTGAGAGAGAGAGCACAAGCTAGAGGGGAGAGGGAGAGGGAGAAGAAGGCTCCCGTTGAGCAAGGAGCCCAGTGCAGGGCTCGATCCCAGGACCCTGAGATCATGACCTGAGCTGAAGGCAGATGCTTAACTGACTGAGCCACCCAGGTATCCTGTATGTTAGTCTTCTGATGAGATTGCAAAAGGGATGGTTTCCTTGATTTCTTTGATAGTTTTTTATTAGTGTATAGAAACACAAGAGATTTGTAAATATTAACTTTGTATCTAGAAACTTTACTGAATTCATTTATTACATCTAACAGTTTCTTGCTGGAGTCTTTAGGGTTTTCTATATAGTATCATGTCACCTGCAAATAGTGACAGTTTGACTTCTTCCTTTACAAAATTTGGAAGACTTGGGATCCAACTATTGGGATAGCATCAAAATATAAAAGCAGAGTGAAGGAAACAATCAACAGAACTAAAAGGCAACCTGTGGAACAGGAGAAGGTATTTGCAAATGACACACAAGATAAAAGGTCAGTATCCAAAATATATAAAGAACTTATAAAACTCAACAACCCAAAAACAAATAATCCACTTAAAAATGGGCAGAAGATATGAAGACATTTTTCCAAAGAAGACATCCAGATGGCCAGCAAACACATGAAAAGATGTTCAACATCACTCATCATCAGGGAACTATGAATCAAAACCACCACGAGATATCACCTCACACCTATCAGAATGGTTAGAATCAAAAACACAAGAAACAACGGGTACTGGTGAGGATGTGGAGGGAGGGGAAAGCTCTTGCACTGTTGGTGGGAATGCAAACTGGTGTAGCCACTCTGGAAAACAGTATGGAGGTGCCTCAAAAAGATAAAAATAGAACTACCCTATGATCCAGCAATTGCATTACTAGGTATTTATTCAAAGAATACAAAAACACTAATTTGAAGGGATACATGCACGCTAATCTAGATTACAGCATCATCTACAATAGCCAAATTATGGAAGCAGACCGAGTATCCATTGACTGATGAATGGATAAAGAAGATGTGGTACATATATACAACGGAATATGACGCAGCCATAAACAGAATGAAATTTTGCCATTTGCAAGGACATGGATGGAGCTAGAGAGTATAATGCTAAGTGAAACATGTCAGTCAGAGAGAGACAAATACTATATGATTTCACTCATATGTGTAATCTAAGAAGTAAAACCAATGAGTGATGGGAAAGAAAAGAGAGAGAGGTAAACCAAGAAATAGACTGTTAACTATAGAGAACAAACTGATGGTTTCCAGAGGGGAGGTGGATGGGGGATGGATAAAAATTGATGGGAATTAAGGAGTGCACTTGCTGTGATGAGCACAGGGTGTTGTATGGAAGTATTGAATCACTATATTGTACACCTAAAACTAATATTACACTGTATGTTACCTAACGGGAAATTTGAAAACTTCAAAAAATTTATGTATTTAGCATTTATGTTCATAACTGAACTAAAAATAATGCCAGCAATAAAAAAAAAAATCCCAGTTCACTGAAATATTTGAAACTTTAATATGGAGATGTATTTTTCTATTTAATTTAATGAAAACTCTGTTAAAACTAAACAAACAAAAAAATCCCCATCTTTTGAAATTGTTGACCAGTATATGACAAGTACATAATGTATATACTGAATGCATATATATATATATATATTCATTAATTACACATGTCTAGTTTGAACCAGGTAGGCAGTACAATATACAGCTACCACACTGCCTAATATTTTAACTGTTTTAGTCAAGGTCAAGACTGATTATTAATGAGGAACCCCAATTCTGAGTTAAGCACATTTGGTTTGAATATAAAAATACATTAAAACAGTCTATTTTTTCCAATAATTAGAATGTTTTTCTAAAGGAAATAACAATATATAGCAAATAATTCATGAATTTTAGAAGGTGTTACTTTCTAAAAAAATCCCAATTATATGTAGGAGAAAACTATTTAAAAATGCTTTAACATAGTTAAATACAAAGTAATTTTTGCTGAACTTTTTTATGTTAGATATTTCCTTCTAAGCTTTTTTTAAGGTTTAGACAAACTTTCATAATCTTGCTGAAACATTTTTATTTACTATTAATGCCTTCTTCAATTCAGGCACTTTTTTTTTTTAAGCCATTCTCCTCTACCTCTCAAATCATAGGCCCTTTTATATGTCTGTTACTTTGGTTTTCTGTCTCATGTCATTGTGTAAGAAATTCAAAAGCAAAGATTCCTTCCTTCCTTTCCTCCCTTCCCTCTCTTCCCTCCCTCCTTCTTTTGCCCTAATGCTAACACAGAGCACAGCACATAAAAGTTCCAAATAGACTCTTGTTAAATGCATTGGTATTTGACAAGAAAGAGAGTAAGTTTTACTTATGAGATTATGAGAGAGGAGGGCTTTTTTCCTTTGAAAATCATAAATTCAGTGAGGGGTATTAGCGATGCTGCATAATCGACTTCCTATTTCACTGAAGTGTTTAATAAGGCCTTTAAAACAGTACTTCATTGCATCCTGCTCATCAAAGCAACATTTGGGACTCTTTTTGGTTCCTAATAAGTGATAAATAATAACAGGATTTGGGGTTTGCATAAGGACCTAAAAAGGAGAGTTAGCTAAGCTATTTCTACATGCTCCTTTATAACTGGGCTGATAAAATTTTAGTTTTTTATGTCTACAATTTACACAAGTATGTTTTCAATTGCCTCCTTTATTAACTTATAAAGTATATTCTTTAAAAATAAAACCAAATACAAAACCTTAGGTAATGTAACATAATAAACTAGTCACTTTTATTCTCAGTCCCTTATTAAAATCACAGTTTACAAAGAGTTTAAATTACTCCTTATTTCTTGTGTGTTGTAATGTCGGGGAAGGATGAACTTGATACAGTTCATGTTTTAACACTACATAGTCATGCATTCCTAATTCAAAGTGACATCCTAAGAGGAAGAAAAATATACATGAAGCCTTTGAAACACATTTTTCATTTGCATAGATTTTGAAAACTAGGGGATCAAATGACAAAACTCAGAATTCTTTCTGCCTAAATAGTGTGGGGCATGGATCACACCAAGTGAGAGAGAGATGTGGGAAGGCCTGCCCAGCCCACCATTTGTCTCCCTTTTCTGAAAATTGACACCTTTTCCATTCCAATAAACCCATAAGCATAGTCCCTGGTGTCATGCTTGTACTGAGTGACAATGCCTTCCAGCCAGCGCTGATTGGACCAAGATTATTGATACCTGACTCAAAGTGGGACACACAGATGCTCTGCCTGGAGTGTTTTACCTGAGACTCATCAGTTGAGAACTTGTACACTCAGTCATCCTCAAAAGCAGACAACTAGGGGAAAGGTCCATGTCCTCATGATTCCTACAGCTTGATTATTTAATTTTCCTTGAATTCTACTACTATAGAAACCACACACACATACACATGGTTTGAATACTAAAGTGTATTTGATTTGCTTTTCTATCTCTTGCAAGGAAGATATATTACCAATATTCACAACATGGCTTGAAAAGTCAGGTATATTTCAGGAAAAAAAACACCATGATGCTACTAGAGAGATTGAAGTAAACAAGGAACAAGGGTATTTTCAATGAAATACAGATCCCCTTTATCTATGGGGTATATGTACCAAGACCCCCAGTGAATGTCTGAAACCGTGGAAACTACCAAACCCTATGGACACTGTTTTTTCTTATACGTACATACCTATGATAAAGTTTAATTTATAAATCAGCACAGTGAGAAATTTGTAAGTAATAATAAAATAGAACAACTATAACAATACACTGTAATATGTTATGTGAATGCCATCTTTCTTTCAAAGTGTCTTATTGGACTGTACTCATCCTTCTTGTGGTGATGTGAGATGCTACAATGCCTATGGGATGAGATGAAGAGAAATAAATGACGGGCACTGTGATGTAGTGCTAGGGCCACTAATGACCCTGTGATTGTACATCAGAAGGAGGATCGTCTGCTTCCGTAACACCACTGACCACGGATAACTGAGACTGCAAAAAACAAAACCACAGATAAGGGGGGCTGACTGTATTATCACGTTGTACGTAGAATTTTTTCAAGAAGCCTCGGAGCATGTCAGTATTGTGTTCTGTAGATAAACCTGAAAAGGAATGTATAGGAAGGATTGCTGTGTAATGTTCCTCCAAGTTATACTTTTATATGAATAAAAGCTTTTATAAAATTTATTCTATATGACCACACTTTTTACATAGGACTTAAAAATAATATACAAGTTCTATCTCATTTTTTCAATTTAAAAATAAATTCTTTGACATAAAACAGGTTTGATTTACTCAACTGGTTCATTATTTATTTTGAAGAAGGTAAAATCAGAGAAGTCCAGAATTATACAGGTACATATGTACACATATTCAAGAAATCATAATTACTAATACCTTGCCCTAATTCAGTGTTTGTAATTCAATCCTAAAAGAAAGCAACACAGACATGTTGGAAGACGGTCTTGCTCCCTTATCTCAAGATCTATTCTCCTGTTCCCCCTCTTTCATGGGTGGCCATCAGATGTGAATTTTATGCTCATCAATCCAGTCCAATCGTTCTATTTTCCACATACATTTCTATGTCCAAAAAAAATTCATGGTAGTGTGTGTGTGTGTGTGTGTGTGTGTGTGTGTGTGTGTGTGTGTGTGAGACCTTTACCAATTTACTTATGTGCTGGGTGCCCTTCCCAGAACTAAGCAGCTGTCCAGAGCGATCCATGTTCCCCTCCTCAAACTGTGGTAGTACTGCTGAGGGAGAGGCTGTTCACCCTCTAACAACATTTCATAGCCTTTCTCACAGTAAATGCGTGGTGACTTGATTAGTTTCTCCTGGTAGAATATGAGTGGAAGTAATTTGTGTCAATTCTGTGTTTGTGATTTTCAAGAGGTAATGTGTCTTTTCCACTCTTTCTTCCCCATCCAATGGCTGAATGCAGAGGATTCTGAGATCAAAGAGGTAGTGGGTCAAACAGACGGGAGAAGTCTAGAGGCTTGCATCACCCCATGTAGGAAAGCCACATACCGCCATGGACTGGGGCATGAGCACGCAGTCCATGGCTGTTAACTCTCTGAAATTTGGGGTTTGATTTGTTTTAGCAGCTAGCATGAAAATAATGCATATACTAGCATACTTTCCTATCATTCTAAGACTTTCCTCTTTTTCATTCAACATTATGTATTTGGGATATATAATTAACTACAATGTATAGACATAATACAGAGTTTCTCAAAAGCAGCACTACTGAAATTTTGGTCTGGACAGTGCTTTGGTGTCAGGGGAGGAGAGCTGTGCTTTGCATTCTAGGATGGTCAGCAGCAGCCCTGGCTTCTACCCACTAGATGCCAGTAGAACATCCTCCTCTGCAGTCAATACAATTAAAAAAAAAAAAACAAAAACTCCCCAAACTGCCAAATGTCCCCTAGGTAGCAATAGCACACTCAGTTGAGAAAGACTCATGTGACACATCCCTTTTAGCCACTCAATAGCATTCCACCACATGCATTAAGGATGTTTATGGTATTTTCACCATTAAAACATTGCTGCAATCAACATCATTGCAAATGATTTTGAGCTAAGTTGTTCTACTCAAACTAGTTATCTAAGAAGAAGCTCCTTTTCTTCCATACCAGAAAAGGAAAGCACTAAATTATATAGTTCTGAAAAGTAAGGGACAGATAAATGAGGGGAGTAAAATTTAAAGTGCTAAGCCAGTACAAAATGATGCTGAATTCTACACTGGAACATGTTCATTTCTTAGTTGTTAATTAATGGAATGGATGCTTTTAAGTTAGGAAGATCAGGTAAATGGCCCCAGCATCTATTTCTCTGGTATTCCTCTATGATTTTTACTTTCTCCAAACAATCACTACCATCTAACTCATCCTTATATCCTGTCATTGCTCGCTGCAAAATATCCTTTCATGCAAGCCACCTGCAGAGGTGAAAGGGACTCCCAAAGAGAATTTTCATCCACTGATGATAACATGGCCTTGATGACGCTAACTCCAGTTTAAGGACCAGAAAAAAAACAGATATTTATAAAACCATAAAGTAAAAAAAAAAAAAAAACAGTAAAAAACAAACAAACAAAAAAAAAACATTGCCTCAAATGGAAGTACACAGATTAGTAGTTCAAATTCTTCTAAAATGGTGATGTCATATCCATATTCAACAGGGCAGGGTCCTAAGGACTGTACTCCCTAGAACTGGATATACCTTGTCTCGGGTCTTTAGTGTCTTGCGTACCTATGCCACTGATAACTCTGATGGGCCAAGGCAATCTATATTGTCAAGTAGTCTATCTATTCCTGTCCATGTGGTCATCCAGCTTTTGAAAATCCTAGGCTAACTAAATTGGAAACTCTGTCTAAACTGATTGCATAGGTAAGCACAGTTTCTTCCAGTCAATCTGTAACTGCCCCATAACTCTATACTCTTGACCTTCTGCCCAATGTACTCTTCATGGCAAACAGCATCAGAGTGACCCCTTTAAAAATGTACATTTCATCATTACATTCTCCCTAATTCTTCAGTGACTTCTTATTCACCTTAGAATGAAGTTCAAAATATTTCTAGACTCTGGGGCACCTGAGTAGCTTAGTTGGTTAAATGTCTGAGTCTTGATTTCAGTTCAGGTCATGATCTCATGGTCATGATCTCAGGGTGGTGAGATCAAGCCTCAACATGGGCTCCGTGCTCAGAGGGGAGTCTTCTGAAGATTCTCTCTCGCTCTCCCTCTGCCCCACCCCCTGCTGTCTCTAATAGATAAATAAATCTTAAAAAAATATTTCTACACTCAGAAGTTCCCTGTCAAACTCTCCTACTTCATTATATGGAACTTATCTCAGGCTAAACCCTAAGCTCCAAAGATACTGACTGGCCTCTTTCAGTTTCCCAAGTGCACCAACATGTTCAAGCCCAAGGGCCTTCGTACGTGCTCTTTCTCTGTAGTAAATATCCTCCCTCCCCCTTCTTCTCCTCAATTTTCATAGTTTAGAACTTCTCAGCATAAATGTCAAGGTCACTAGATCACTGAGGATTGTAAGCACTTCAATAGCTTATTGGTTTCACTGTTTTATCCTTGCAGTATATACCGGTCATCTTGTACCATGCTTGGAGCCCAAAAGGGCTCAGTTACTGCAAACACAAGCAAATGTGACCTGAGCTATAAACAAACTTGCACCCATAGACTCAAGAGAAAGATGGGACTGTGAGGTTTCTGAGTTTGTATACTCAAGGTCAAACAAGGATGCCTTTAAGCTTGATTCTATTTTGACCAATCAAGTTATTATACTTTATCTCACAACAACAAAATATACTTACAGCTCTTTATTAAAAAGCCTTTCTTGTTGGAAAATGCTGCAGGAAAAACAACTTTGTATCTCAAATGTAAATAAAATTTCCTGGGCCCCAGACTCTCATCTTTTCCTTGAAAACAACACTTTTCATATCATGATTTTTAAAAATCATGTACAAATGTTCTTTCATAGAAGAGTCAGAAGTCATCATGCAATAAATGGACAGACTATGTGGGCAGAATATAGGATCTGAGTAATTTTTTTCAATCTAGGGAAAATTCAAAATAAGAAATTGTTGGAGATATTTTTGTTTATTTCACACAAAAAGGCACTACTTACATTTAATAAATTTTTAAATTGTATACATGTTCCATAACATTTTCAATACCAATTTGCACTTTTAAAAAAAAACCTGTATGATACTTTGGTTGACAATAAGGAAATTTCTGAGATAGTTTCTCAAGAAGGACCACACTTTTCAATTTAAGACTAAGTTAAGATGAGGAGCACCTATGTGGCTCAGTCAGTTAAGCGTCTGCCTTTGACTCAGGTCATGATCCCAGGGTCCTGGGATCGAGCCCCACATCGGGCTCCCTGCTCAGTGGGGAGCCTGCTTCTCCCTCTGCCTCTCGCCCCTACTTGTGCACATGAGCTCCCTCTCTCTCCCTCTCTCGCTCACTCTACTCTCTTTCTCTCAAATAAATAAAATCTTTTTAAAGAAAGACTAAGTTAAGATGAATTCATAACAGAAGACATTTTTATATCTGTCAACCAAGACTCTTTCATTGGAGAATACCCATTCAGAGTCTGTATCCCTCAATATAACATGCCAGATAGTTCCATTTCACACCCGAAAGAGTTTCTATGCTATTCTCTATGAGAGTTATTAACAAAACAATAGTTTGCATTAGGCAATTGTTTCCTGGTATGATAGATTTTTGGATGTCATCATTTCAAGAATGATTTCTTGAATAAACAAAAACAAAACAAAAATGAAACTGCTTTCAGAGTCAGTGCCACTTTTCTGTAGGATAAATAATGATTTAAGAGGAAATAATTTTAAAATGAGCTCCATGTACTCCAGACACCTATTTTCTACTACTTACTGAACTAATTCCACCTCAAATCTAACATGACCAGAATCTAAAAATAAAGTACATTCCATTTCAAATCTGCTTCTCCTCAGGTGTACCCTATCTTAAATGAAAGAAACACCCTTTACTAAATATCCTATCAGATTCTTCAAGTCATCTGGGATTTCTCTCCCTCCCACCATTTAATCAAGCCTCAACCTCGAAAGATTCTACTAGCCAAAAGTTTTTATTTTAATGTCGAATGCTCTTATTCCAGTCCAAAGCACAGTAGTTTCATGACTAGACAATCATTATGACCTCCTAACTGGTCTCTTTGCATCCTCACTCAGCCTGGTGAGCCTCCAGTCCCCATTCAGATATCCTCGGTTCCTACTCAAGTCCCTTTTCCACATGGGAGTCATAATGATCTTCAAAAAAATAAAGATGATCATGTCAATCCGTTTGACTAAACCTCACCAGTGCTTCCCTATTTCTCTTGAAATAAAATCCAAAATGGTAAACAATCTGTAGGATGCTACATGAAGTCGTCTCTGTTTATCCCTCAAGACCCATGTCAATTTATTCATCTTTCCCCACTCTAGCCATGCTTGCCTTTCATTCCCGAAATGTACTTGTTCCTTTACATCTCAGGTCCTTAATACATGCATGTCTTATAAAGCAGAATATATCTCATCACCATGCTTAATATAAACTAGAATATATCTCATCACCACCCCTAATATAATATCTCATCACCACCCCTTATTTCATGATCATTTTTTATCTTCAAATCAATTCATGACCACCAGAAACTTGGCTATAGGTGAAAGTTTTTGTTTGCTTGGTTCACATGATCACAAAATAGTGTAAAGTTGCCAAAAGACTAAATGTGTTGCCTCTTAGATTAAAAATACATTGAGGCCTCCCTCATCCTAAAAGAGAAAATGCATCTCCATAAAACAAAAGTTACCTCCTTTCAATATGAAAATCATTCTTCTCAAACAAGTAGTATATTTTCCATACATTATTTTCTTACCCATTTCCCATTTATCCCTATATAGTGCCTTCTAATCACATTAATGTTTTTTGTGAGTTCACTGTTTTGTTCTAAATATAAAAGTTTTACATTATAAAATAGTAACTTTCACTAGAAAAATGTTTTAAAAATTACCCATATCACAGAGATACACTCAATTACTTGAAGACCATCTCCAAAAAGTACTCATCTGTGAGAGAATCTATCTTACATTGTATCTCTTAACATTCTTATTCAATATACCTTATCCTAAAAATAATACTACAAATAGTATTTTATAATCTATTTTCAAAATTCTTCAATAGATCACATTTTTCTACTTGTATTTATAAAAATACTTCAATATTTTGACAGCTGTACAATTTCCTATTCATCACTGTCATAACTTACTTAACTCTATTTTTGTAGGGAATTTTTAGGATGTATCCCATGTACACATCTTTGCAAATTTAAGACACATGCCCATTTTAAATTTTAATTCATATTGCCTATATAATCTCCAATATACTTCTAAGAATTTACTTATTCTTCCACCAGTAGTGTATGGGAACTCCCATTTTTGCCAATAATGGAATAAGTGATGACTGTGGGTTTGTTCTCAGCCCCCTACCTAAACTTCTATAACAATCTTATGGGTTTCTGTCATCTCCCCCTTCTCTCCCAGTCACCTTTGAAACAACTGAAATTAGAATCCACTTTGAAATCCTTTCTCATAGGGCTCTAAGTCAATTAAATTACATTCACCACCAACAAAAGATGCAGATGCCTCATCACTATCTGCCTATTGAAACCTCAAAAGTATTTTAAAATAGTGGTGTAGGTAAAATCTACGTTGAAATGAATCAAATGTGTTTATCCTGAATATTGTGTTCCATAATTTGAAATGAACAAAAGACCCTAAGTTAATGCTTGGAAACCTATGTTATTTATAAACAAATATACGTATTTGGAAGATCCTCCAAATAATGCAGTTTTTTTAAATTTTTTTATTATGTTATGTTAATCACCATACATTACATCATTAGTTTTTGATGTAGTGTTCCATGATTCATTGTTTGCGTATAACACCCAGTGCTCCATTCAGTACGTGCCCTCCTTAATACCCATCACCGGGCTAACCCATCCCCCCACCCCCCCCCCCTCTAGACCCCTCAGTTTGTTTCTCAGAGTCCATAGTCTCTCATGGTTCATCTCTCCCTCCGATGCCCCCCCTTCATTTTTCCCTTCCTGCTATCTTTTTTTTTTAATATATATTATTTGTTTCTATTCCAAAACTTGATTTAAAAGATATTGCTTTGAAATTTGTAATACAAATTACTAGTGGGGGAAATCCCCTAGGCTAGGCCTTCCTATATAATTGAATATGTGAAAGTACACCTAAAACAGTAAAACAGAGTTCTGGGTTTGGGGTTCTGGAAATAGTAGACCACATTGTACAATGAATGAAAGAAAGAAAAGAGGAGGGGAAAAGATGAGGGGAAAAGGGAGAAGTAGAGAGAGAAAAGATGCCGGGACAGAATTCTTAAGTAGGTCTTTTTGGGTTTGCTTTCATCCATTGCTTATCGAGCCCTGTCTAATCTGGCTCCCACACTACTGTCTAACATCATCTCCCACTGCTGCTCTTTCTACTGCTCTCTCTACTCAAACCACACAAGCCATATTTTTCTATTTCTTGATCAGGCCAGGTTCGTCCTTCCCTTTGTGCTTCTTCTGTCTGCAGTTCTTTGATCCAGATCATCATATATATTGATCTGTTTATGATTAGTTTAAATAGCAGCTCAAATATCACTGCTTCATAGAGACCTTCCCTTCAATTATGAAGAACTAAAATCCAGATTCACACTCTATCAATTGTATGATGATCATTCATAATCATATTAAAAATGTGCTATTTTCTATCTTACCCCATTAGAATGTAAAGCTCTGTAAAACACAGCATTGTCTCTTTTTCACCCTAAACTTCCCAATGACTAGGAGAGTACTTTCTAATTGTCCATAGCAGGTTGTCAGTGATTCTTCCTGGAATTCACTGGGATTGGAATTTGGCTCAAAGTGGCAGAAAACTGAAGATAACAGAGGCTAAGAACAATGGAAATTTCCTTCTCTCTCAAACAAGAAGACACAGTTGAGAGCCAGTAGAGTGGCTCCATGAACATCAGAGACATAGAAAATTCATATTACTGATTTGTCTTCAACATGTGACTTCTTTTGGTAGTCCAAATGGCTATACCAGTGATCGTATTTCCATTCCAAGTAGCAGTGAAGAAGGATGAGGAAGATGGAAGAAAAAGATCATGATTTATCTTCCTGGAACTTCACACATGAATTCTGATTCTGGCCCAATTGTCAGAACAAGGCCATACAGCATACCCAGCTGCAGTGGAGGGTGAGAAATGTACATTTTACTTTGGAAAACTAAGGGCTAAGCTAAAAGTCAGTGATTCTACTTTCATAAAAGAGGACAGATCTTGGGGTGAAACTGGTCATCTCTGCTTAATTTACTCACGGTTGAATAAACAACATTCTGTAACACTTTTCTCACAGTGAAGATGCTCCGGATACCCACTGTTCATAAGTTATCAATTAAAGCCCATTCCACACTTCTGCCTTTGGATTAAACATTTAATATGAATATATTTTCCCTCTTCCACCCCTAACCAATAATTCATAAAGCATAGCTGATATCAAATGTGTTCTAAAGATAGATATCTGCCAAAATTTTTCACATTAATGTGTAGACTGATAACTTCATATAATTAGCAGGGAGATAACTATATTATACAGCATATAATTGGAAACAGTTAATACACTGTAAGAAGTGAGGTGAAAATAACAAGACAGCACATAGCAGGAGATTTTGGGGGGAAGTCTCACTTGGGTCCCTGCCTGGGCTTTGCTTGGGATTCTTCCCTTGTCACTCTTTCCAAGTTGTTATATTTTTAAAAACAGCTTTATTATGATATAAATCACATACCACACAATCCATCCATTTAAAGTGTATATGTCAAAGTTCTTTTTTTTTTCCTGGTATATTCACACAGTTTTGCAATGATCACAGTTTCATTTAAAACATTTTTGTTATCCTCCAAAGAAATCCTATATCCATTAGCAGTTACTTCCAATTTTTCCTTCACTCACATGCTCTCATCCCTAGGCAACCACAAATCTATATTCCATCTCTATAGATTTGCCTGTTCTAGACATTTCATAAATGGAATCATATGTTATATGGTCTTCTGCAGCTGGCTTCTTTCACTCAATACAATGTTTCCAAGGTTCAGCCATGCTGTAGTATATATTAGTATGTCTTTACTTAATATTGCTCAAAAACACTCCATTTAGTCAATATACCACTTTTGTTTATGTACTTTTTTTTTAAATGTACTCTTAACAGATATTTGAGTTTCTTCCTTCTGCCTATTATGAATAATGCTGTTATGTATATCCATGCACAAGTTTTCATATGGATGTATATTTTCATTTCTCTTAGGTATAACACAGGAGTGGAATTGCTGGGTCTTAAGGTAACTTGGTGTTTATAATTTAGAGGAACTGCCAAACTGCTTTCAGAAGTAGCAGCACCATTTCACTTTCCCATCAGGGTGATGGGGATTAAAGAGGGCACTTGTTTGGATGAGCACTGGGTGTTATATGGAAGTGATGGATCACTAAATTCTACTCCTGAAACGAAGAGTACACTATATGTTAACTAACTGGAATTTAAATAAAAACTTGAAACAAACAAAAACCAAGCACATGAGGATTCATATTTCTCCACATGCTCACCAACATTAGTTTTTTGTCACAGTTATTAAAGCCATCTGAGTGAATGCAAAGTTGTACCTTGCGGTGGTTTTAATGTGCATTTCCCTAATAGCCAATGATGCTAAACGTCTTTTAGGTGTTTTTCTTTGACAACTGTAGACCTTCTTAGATCTTCTTTAGAGACATGTATATCCAGATCCTTTGCCCATTTAAAAAAGTCAATGATTTAACTTTTAAAATTTTGTTGTAATTGTTTACAAACAGTCTGGATACTAGTTTTTCGTCATATATATGAATGCAAATATGTTTTTCTGATTTTGGGGGTTGTCTTACCATTTTCTTGATAGTATCATCTGAAGTGCAAAAGTTTTTTTTCCTTATGAAATTGAATTTATTTTTTTCTTTTGATGTCTTTACCTTTGGTGCCATATCTAACCTATCATTGACTAATCTAGGGTTAAGAAGACTTACATTTTATTCTAAGATTTTTATAGTTTCAGCTCTTTTATTCAGTTCTATAGTCCATTTTAATTTTTTTAAATTTATTTGACAGAAAGACAGTGAGAGAGGGAGAAGCAGGCTTCCCGCTGAGCAGGGAGCCCGATGCGGGGCTCGATCCCAGGACCCTGGGATCATGACCTGAGCTGAAGACAGATGCTTAACGACTGAGCCACCCAGGTGTCCCTGAGTTAATTTTTGTATATTATGTGAAGCAGGGGTCCAACTTCATTCTTGTGCATGTGGATCTTCAGTGGTCCCATCATTATTTGCTGCAAAGATGATTCTTTTCCATTTTTATAATTGTGGCCTCTCTCTCTTCACTCTAATAAGTCACTCAATGAGTCAGAAACAGTCACTACCAATAGGAAGCAAGGCTGGGGCATATGTTCATGTGGGAGGAGAATTTTGGGGGAATTAAGTTACATTTGATCAAGAAAACTCAAGTCATATAACCACCCTTTGTGGGTAAGAAAAAACGGACATATACACTGTGTTTATAAGCTCTGTTTTATTATATATATTTTGAAAAAGTATATATTTAATACTAAATACTGAAATGTTTAGTACCAGGAAAACATTTGCAAATATTTTTAAGAAAATTTTAATTTCACAGCTGATAGTCTTTTACTTAACATATAGTTTATCTTCAGTGAACAGAATTATTTCAGCCTCATTACAAGAAAAAAAAGAATCAAAGGGTACTAAAGTGCTTTAGTGATTTGGAAATTAGCTTTTATGACCTTTGGCAATATATTATAGGAATCATTCAAGCAGTGTATACTGTTTCAAGTGCATAAACAAAAGGCAAATTCTTGAATTGTTTGGTATGTTTCTACTTATGAATATTCACTGTAGAAACTTACTAAACATCAAGAATTAAAAGGATATAAGAGTCAAAAAGAGTTAAACCTCTGATTAAATTTTGGTTTTATAAATGAGAAAGCATTAGACACTTTGACATTAAAGTCGTGTTCAGGAGCTGGGCTTTTTTACTGTCTCATGAGAGCTGAATGTTACATTTTAAGGAATTTTGCAAGCCTACTATTAAACATAGCCCTTGTAAGAATTAAATTATATAAACTTACCATTAAATAAATTATATTAAGGCACCTGTAATAATATGTTCAGAAACCCACCACTTCCTAATGATTTTACTACTACATTTTACTACTCTCTATGCTTGTGAGGTTCTTCACGTCTTTGTATCTGGGTAGTAAAAATGCAATGTAATGGTATTCCACTACGCATCTCTTCCAAAATCCACTCTCAGCAGTGTCATGTTGCTAGTATGAATTTGGATATGGCTGAAATAGTTACATCATAGCAATCAGCAAACACTACAAATCAGAGCTTGTCTTTTTTTTTTTCTTCAGTAAGCTGCTCGTTAAAATTTTACTAGCACAGTACACACGTGCACACACAGGTATAGACACAGGCATGAGTAGTGGATATAGATTTATAGAGATAGGTAAATATAGATATTGACAGAGATCTAAATATATAAATTCAGCTATCTATACCAGCAAGACAAATAAATGAAAACTGAAAACTGAAAATTTGTCAGCACCTTACGAGTGAAGAAAATGTGGCATATATGTACAATGGAATATTATTCAGCCATAAAAAGAAGGAAATCCTGACATATGCCGCAGCATGAATAAACCTTGAGAATACTATGCTAAGTGAAATAAGTCAGCTGCAGAAGGGCATAGATTTCATGAGTCCACTTATATGAGACATCTAAGTTCGTCTAACTCATAGAAACAGAAAAGAGAATGGTGGCTGCCAGGGGCTGGGGGAGGGGGAAATGGGTCATGCTGTTTCATAGGTATAAATTTTCAGATAAGCAAGTTCCACAGATCATTTGTAGAGTACTGTGTTTATAGTTAACAATACTGTACTGTATACTTAAAAATGTGTTAAGAGTGCAAATCTCACGTTCTCTATTTTTATAAGAAAAATAATAGTAATAATAAGCAAAGTAAAAATAAAGTCTTATTCTAAACAAATTGAGAAATGAGCCTAGAGAATGACCATGAGAGCTATGGTAACACACAATAAACAGACCACATCTACAGATGTCTACAGAGGGCTGTTGTGAAATTAATTTATTGGACATTGACCGAGTAACTGATTACTTCCTACCACTTTCTGTGCTAGAAAAAACAATGAGTCAGAAACAGTCACTACCAATAGGAAGTTCAAATTCCACAAATGGACATGGAATTTTATAAACCATATAACAAGAGAAATCTATGATGGATGAACTAGTATTTTTTTAACATTAAAAAACCTCTTTACTGAAGAACATATATATTACAAACTCTCTCGTTTTCAGTGTACAACTAAATGAGTTTTAGTAAATTTGTATAGTCCTGCAACCATTGCTATAATCTAGTTTTACATCATAAGAAAGATCTCTTACGACCATTTCCATTAATCCCTGATTTCACTCTCAGCTCCAAATGACCACTGATATCTTTCTGTCTCAATAGATTTGCCTTTTCTGGGCATTTGTGTACAAGTGTAATGCATTTCAGTTCTTAGCATAATGTTTTTGAGGCTCATCCACGTTATAGCATGTAGTTTTTTTTTTCCTTTTTATTGCCAAATAACATTCCATTTCAGCATTACCTTTTCAATCTGTTTCGCTAGGGCAATACATATTTCTTTCCTGTTGGTGAGAGATTAATGTATGCAGGATGATTAACCAAGCAGGGTACAAAATTTATATAAAGTATGATATCAATTCTATAAGACTTCATTTTGTACTGAGGTCAAATATTTACTCACACCGCTCCCAAATGTGTGAAGAATAATAACTGATCTCAACTTCTTTATGAGACCCCTTCTTGCAGGGTAGTGAAGAAAGATGAAAACCTTTCAATTAAAAGTATCTTAAGCCCTTTCATTTCAAAACGATCTCATTGTGGATTATCTATATCTGTTTAGGGGGGTAAAATACCAACTCCAGTCTCTGCTGGAGGTCAGGCAACCTCCTTCAATGGAAGGATGAAATGACTGGTTAGCCTACAGGTTCTGACACCCTTCAGGGTCCTCATTACCCTTTGCAATTTCATCTCATCCTTCTACCTCCCCAAGGTACAAGACAGTACTATCCAATAGAAATAATATGCGAATCACACATATAATTTAAAATTTTCTCGTAGCCACACTAAGAAGTGACAGGTGGAATTTTTTTTTTAAAGATGTATTTATTTATTTTGGGGAGAGAGCAAGAGAGCGAAACAGCGTGGACTCCGGGAAACAAACTGAGGGTTACAGAAGGGAGGGGGATGGGGGGATGGGGTAACTGGGTGATGGGCATTAAGGAGGGCACGTGTGGTGATGAACACTGGGTGTTGTATGCAACTAATGAATCTAATGATAAAAACTACATCAAAAACTAATGATGTACTATATGTTAGCTAATTGAACATAATAATGAAAAAAAAATTAAAAATAAAATGCTTAATAAACCTATTTTTAAAAAGAATAAACCTATTAATAAATGATGATAAAATTAAAAAAAAAAGAATGCTCAGTAAAGGGGTACCTGGCTGGCTCAGTCAGAAGAGCATGCAAGTCTTGATGTCGGGGTTTTGAGCTTGAGCCCCACCTTTGGTGTAGAGATTACTTAAAAATAAAATCTTAGAGGTACCTGGGTGGCTTAGTGGGTTAAGTGTCTGGCTCTTGATTTCAGCTCGGGTCATGATCTCAGGGTCGTAAGAGCACATCCCACTTTAGGCTCTGTGCTGTTAGGTGTGGACCCTGCTTAAGATTCTCCCTCTCCCCCTGCCTCTCCCAGTGGACTAGTATTTATATTGACCGTCTACTGCATGACAAATAAGCTACTAGAAAACTTACTTGCATCATCCCAAGTTAATTCTATATGAATTCTCATATTCAAGTATCATTGCCCCAATTTGCGTATCAGACCCAGAGAAATTAAATATCACAATAACCACAATAGATTATATGCCTACTCTGCTATTAACTTCTGTCCATGTCACTCATTTTCTTTCATAACCTTCTTGGCATCTCTCTTAGGAATAACTTCTGCTATGAAAGGTGTTACATATAAATTACATTAAAGCAACATTATTCTTTTTGGGGGGCTTAAGCAGCACAAAATTATTATTTTACAGTTTCAGAGATCAGAAGTCAGGTGTGCATCTCTATAGGCAAGGTTATTCTAAGTTAGCCACCGCAATTAACCACCAAGTAAACCTACCATCACAAAATAGGAAGGCTTTTGCAGATGAAAAAGGTAAGAGAAAAATCATGCTAAAAGCCACGTCTACTTGGTTATTAGGTAATACATTGTTGGTGCGTCCTCCTACTTGAAATCACTGCCCAAAGGAAGCAAAATGAGAAAATAAATAGGTAGCTTCCTAAATTCAGAAAACAGAGCAGGAAGTATAACCTTTATTTCAAGTATCAGTTAAATCTCATAAAAACCTCTTCAGAACTATTTACATATTTGAATTTATGTCTTCTGGGGTGTACTGTAGAATACAGTTAAATAAGCCAAAAACAAAAAAGCCTTTAAAACATAATATGAATTCCATTTTTATTATCATAGAATATAGAATATGGGATACCTAAAAGGTACCAGAAGATCTGATTTGTCAGTTATCATTACATTTCAGATAATAGAGAATTTATATTTTTTGACTGTCTTCCAGATTGAGCACTCTGGCATATAACTTACATCATAAAGAGATGACTGCTATATCATAAAGTCGGACCCAACGATGTTTTTCAAGTACATAATAATTGGAGAGATCCCATTAGTTGGTTTAATATAACATATACACAGATATTCTATCCATCAAAGGAAGACAAAGAAATACCTTTAGTTCCTATTTAAAATTTTTGGCCCCAAAATTCGTTTAATCCTTGAGAAATACCTGAATCTAAACTTACATAAGCTTATATTCACTTTGGCTTTTTTAACATTTAAAAAATTGTTTTACCAATTTATCATTCTAGAAAGGGTGGCTGATAGTTTAATGGTTATGAATAGCAGCTCCAAAGTGACAATACCTGGGATCAAAACACTGAATGTTTTGGGTAATATCTCCATGCTTCAGTTTTCATCTCTGTATATGGGTGGTATAAAGTCATAATGTCTATTTCATGAGCAGTTTGACATATTTTAAGAGTTCATTATTATGTGCAATTTATAAATAAACCAAATTGGCTATATATACCAAATTGTGAAATATACAGGGACTAACATAAAATAAAATAAAAATTAAAAAAAATACAGGGACATATGAGTTGACATCATTATTTTTGTTACCTTTTTTCAAAAAAATGCCTTAAGCAAGAGAACATAAAGGAGTAGACATTCTCCTTTTGGGTTCACCAGTCACATTAATCCCTGTTCATGTTTTGAAATGAAAAGATTAAGTCTCATTATAGTTTAAAAACTATAACTTTAAGTAATATTAATAACATGCCATCACAGCAGCTACAAAAAGGCGAACTAGTAATTATCAACAAGCGTCTGATGGTAAAATTACTGTCACTCTTGTTCACTAGTATCAAGTTACCTCTCTATTACTACAACTGGTAAACACTTCCCCTGTGATTTTGTATTCCATTTTGTCCTAAAAGATGAGATAAAATGAACCAAAGAAATGACCTGTCTTTGCCTCATATAACTCAATTCTCACTCAAAATTTACTTGAATATCTTTAGTGATGGCAAACAATTTCCTTTCAGGAAGATAAACTTATTGCCGGACGTTTTAGTTTCAAGAGCCTGTAACAAAACTCAAATAAATTTTTGTTTTTTCCACTTTTTAGGAAATTAAAAGTTTTAATCACACCAAAGGTAGGCCACAGATACAATTCACAGATCTTAGAAAGATCTAAGAAAGGTCCTGGAAAACATGTCCTAAACATGTTTGCAGTTTCGGTTTTAAAATATTCATTGATGTTAAGTGTATCAGTCACCTTAGGCTACTATGTTATAACAACAAATGCCAAAACCTCAGTATCCTAATTCTTGCTTACGCTCTGTGCCCAACACACTGTAGCAGGGGATGGTCACAATTTGCAGTCATTCAGGAGGACAGAGTAGCCACCATCTTGAATGTTGCTGCAAACACTTGGTCTAAGAGAAAAGAGAATGTGGTAAAGCACTCAATGGCTCTTAGATCATCTGTCCAGAAGTGATACCAATTGCTTCCACTCACATTCCATTGATCGAAAATGTCATAGAGCTAGATCTATCATCAAGTGGGCGGGGTCATGTTTTCACGTATCAGGAAGGAGAGGCAGAATACTTGCCAACAGCCCTAATAATCACCATCTTGACCTTATTAGATAGCTACAACTCAACACAATATGTTTCATAATAGCTATAGACAATAAAATCAAACTTTTGAGAAAAATTTAAACTTCCAAGATATTTTGTTTGTTTAAATAATAAATTGAATATTTGTAAGCAAATTTCGATCCTACAGCAAATAGAAATGATGTTACTCTGTAACTGAAACCAGAATGAGAGAAAAGAAAAATGATGGTCTCAGTGCAAGAGCACTCTAGGGAAAACCCTTGGCGTTTTCCCTTGGTACTTGTAGGACTTTGTAGATTTTTCTTTAATTTTATTTTAATACCAGTATAGTTAACATACAGTGTTATATTAGTATCAGGTATACAATGTGCAGATTTTTTGACATAGATACTTGATAATTTCATGCCTTTACTCATTCATTATATCTTTCTCATTAAAGACAAAGAACTCCAACTTCTACAAATGATGCTTTCAAAGTAGTGAATGGGTTCTGGGTATTAATGTTGTGTTGAAACAAATGTTATATGTGCTGATTTGCATGTTTCCTCAGGAAGGTGGGACTGATACCATCTACCTTAAATAGTTGTTGTAGTTGGGCACCTGGGTGGCTCAGTCACTTTTCTTGATTTCGGCTCAGGCCATGATCTCAGGGTCCTGTGACTGAGCCCTGCACCTGGCCCTGCACTGGGTGTGGAGTCTGCTTAGGATTCTCTCTCTCCCTCTCCCTTTCTCTCTCTCATAAAAAAAAAAAAGGTTGTTGTAGTAATTGAATGAGCTAATGTTTACATATATACATAGCCTACAGGAAGTACTCTACATTATTTCCTATTCCTTTTTCCTTTAGCTTCTTGAAAAACCACTGAAAAAGAATTGTACCTTTTCAAAGGGACCATGAATGTGACTCTTAGGACAGATTAAAGGGAAAGCCTAATACGATAAGAGGAGGTTGGCAGTTGTAATTTTCCAAGTTATATGCAAGATATAATGAAAGATCTAGAAAGGTATAGCCTGGGGTTGGACAGGTAAAGAACAGGGAGACGTACACTTGAGAAAGTTTAGATGGAACACTAGAACATGTTTTCATAGCTATTTCAACAAGTAGTAGCTTATTTAACAATGTCATTTTTCACATAGAGTTGTTATTTTCCACTTAACTTTTCTTCCCATCTCCTTTCTATACTTAATATTTTGAATACATTTTCAAAATACCAAATGACTCTCCTTGGATTTTGGCTTTCTCCAGTTTCCCATTAACTTTGATATTTCTGATGACTGTTTAAATGTAGTAGCAGTAGTACTTAAGAAGATGGTTGCAAATCCTACAGTATATGGGTTGCAAATCCTACAGTATAAGACAGTCTTCTTTTACTTCTGCTCAATTCCCAAACTGTACTAACTCAAAGAGCTCAAAAGAGTCAGTGAATGTTAATCATAAGAGTAAGAATGGCTTGGCTGTGGTCACATGTTAACAAAAACCTTCTCCGCTAGAAGAGATGTGTGTTTTACATGCTACCTATATATTCCTAGTGGAAGCAGCCATTTCATAATGACAATACAGCGTAGATGAATAAAACTTCTGCAATTTGCTTTTTGCGGTACATAAATTTTAATCCAGCTAGTGTTTTATATTTATTGTAAAGTACATGCAAATCAGCACATGTAACATTTGCTTCAACACAACATTAATACCCAGAACCCATTCACTACTTTGAAAGCATCATTTCTAGAAGTTGGAGTTGTCTTTAATGAGAAAAATATAATGAATGAGTAAAGGCATGAAATTATCAAGCATCTATGTCAAAATGACCAAGTAAAAATTTCTGGTTCATCTGCAACTACAGTTTTCCTGGTTTGCTGATAAGAGAATTTTGAAACAAGGCTAAGTGTGGACACAGGATATTTAAAACTATCAGATGTCCAGGTTCAAGGAGGATTCGGCAGTAATTACTGTCTCTTTTACTTACTACTTAACACTGCAAACCCCTGTAATCTAATCAAGGGAGGTTGAATGTAATAGCTGCATAGCAGACACTGTACAAAATCAAAGATTTCTAAAATGTAGGACTGGTTACATTGCTGTTGTGGTTTCAGAGACAATGTCTTTCTTGCAGTGAAGAGATCAACTAACCAGGTGCAATAAAACAGTATCTACGTGCTCCTTGTCCTTAGGGAATTTGTGTGAAATCCAAGGCAGAATCTGGTGAAAGAAGAAAAGCAGGAGGGTAAAAGAGCCATTATCATCAGAACCCCAACATCAACTCAAGACCAGACAGATCTGGTTTTGGGAGAAGTATGAGTTAGCCTACTGGTAGTACTGCTTGTTGAAATCAGGTAACAAAATTCACTTTCTAGATAAGGCCTTAGGAACTGTACTTATTCATTATCTCACCTCAGTTTTGCAGGACCCTCCTTGAAGTCATATTTGGGAACCCTGGCCTCCCTCCTCCATTAGAAAACATTAGGTGCTCCTCTGAACAGCACTGAATGGATCAATTGCTTGGTATAGTTTTTCTTCTAAGGAGGATATACCAAGCCCAATGATACTATGATCTTGTGAAATTTTTTTTCTTTTTTTTGTAAATACAGCATATTTCTTTAATCCTTTTGGATATTACTAAATTATCCTTTAAGGTTTTTTTCCTATTATATGAAAACTTCTATAAGATAACATACATATTATACCAAATCTCACTGCATTTGGAAATGTTTCTTTTATATTAATTTCTCTACAGAGATATGTTTAAAGATTAAATATATTGGCTATATTGCATGTATTTTCAGACTGGTACTATATGACCAATATTTATTCATCTTACTAAATATTCTTCAAAACAGCTTTTTTTTTTTTGAGATTTTATTTATTTATTTGACAGAGAGAGACACAGCAAAAGGAAACACAAGCAGGGGGAGTGGGAGAGGGAGAAGCAGGCTTCCCACGGAGCACGGAGCCCAATGCAGGGCTCGATCCCAGGACCCTGGGACCATGACCTGAGCCAAAGGCAGACGTTTAATGACTGAGCCACCCAGGCGCCCCTCTTCAAAACATCTTAATAATTGCATAATGTTCCATTGCAGTGATATATCAAGGTTTGTCTAACCGATGCCTTATCTGCCAACAGCTCAGTTGTTGGTTGTTTCCTTTTATTCCTATTAAAAACACAGCAAAGAACAACCTTCCCCATGTTATTTAATCATGTTCTTGGGGAAGAGCATCAGAAGACAAATTGCTGGGTCAAAGGATCAAATATGCTCTTTATGCATATTGGCAAACTGCTTTCAAAAACTATTACACTGATTTATAATCCCACCAACAAGAAAAGGCCCATCCACCTCACGGAATCCCCTGCTTTATTGACCATTTCCAATTTGGAGGCAACAAAACAGCTACTTACTATAGTTCTACTAATTGTTTGAACATATGTTCATATTTATTAGGCACCTATGTTTCTTTTTTCTGAGCTATCGTTCTCTCCAATTTTTCTACAATGATATTATTGTACATTTTTACATTTACATTGTGTGGCAAATAAAACAAGCCAAAATAAAGCAAAGACAAAAGTGAATTTCAACTAAGAATCACGGTTTTAACAACTTGCAAGATTAAAATGATAAAATGATGCCAACTTTCAAATCGAACATCTGGTTTACCACTGTCTTCTGGGTAATCCAAATGTGGGATAAGAAGAACTGTGAATGGATTATGTAGATAACTAATATGCTTTTGTAGTATCTGGGTATTTATCATTTTAAATTGATTTGATGTCCTTTGTTCCCTCTCTTTTCAATGCATTTTTTAAACTGTGTTAACTATTTTCCCATTAAATCAGTGAATTCCTCTATAATTATTTATTACAAATACTAATGCCTTTTGAATTTATGCATAAATTCTAGTATATATTTAGTATATGTAACATTTTACATCAGATCATTTATAAAGGGCACCAAAAATAGTAAAATCAGCTCTCCCTCAATTAAAAATCTGTATGTCATTTAGTAGAAAAAACAAGGTAGGATCAGAAGTTCATTTGCATACTCACCTAAGTTCCTACAGGTATGTGTTCCAAAGTTTTCTCTTTTCATGTAATCCTAGGTTATAAAGAAAATCTCAGCCTCCTAAGTGACATTATGGAGCCTTTGTTTCTCTCCCAGGATGAAAAGGATGAAATCTTAGCAATAATTTAAGAGAATACCGTATTTGCCATCTCTGGGGGGGATAAACATCTCCTGCTGGAATGTTTGTGCACAGAGGTAAATTGCAGAAGTCTGTGCCCAAAAATAGCTTCTGTGGACTTGAAAAATATGAAAGGGAATTTAGTCAGGAAGAGAGAGAGAGTAGCTCTTTTTGGACTACAATACAAACACATTTTCTAAGTACGAGGCCCTGGGGATCATAATCAACTAGCCTGCGGTACGTACAATGGATAGGTACTTCTGACTGGCACTGTTTAGCTATGAGGCAAGACATGGAATTGGAATGAGAGAGCTAACAAAAAGGCCACAGAGACTAATACCCAGCTTAACCTTTCTCCCCATGCAGAAATCTCCTTTACCAGGGTTGTGATGGCTGGTCATTTAACTCCTGCCTGAACACTTAACAGGCTAAGGAACTCTTGCTTTTTACTATGTGTGCTCCATTCGTTTCAACAATTTTTCAATGCATTTCCTTACTGAGGTCTGGGGGTACACAAATGAAAAAGACGTACCTTTGGACCTCAAAGAGCTTCCAGTTTATAACAGAAGAGAAATATAGAAACTATTTAATATGCTCTAGGGTCACAAGAGACATGAACGTGTGAAGTTTGAGCTAAAACAAGGAGTAACTAAGTAGGCCTGCCATTTGCAGAAAGTTTTACAGAGGCCGCACTATCTGACTGATGAGTATGTGGGGGATTCCCATAGGGAAAATGCTAGAAGCAGGGCTGTGGCAAGTGTGGGGGCCATACAGGTGGGAGGGAAAATGGCACAGATATCTGAACACTCCAAGAATGTTCAGGTGGAAAGTGAGAGAGTCCATGTGCCTGGATCAAAGGAATATGGCTGTAATGCCGGAAAATGAGGCCAGAGAACTAAGTTGGGGCAAACAATGACAAGTCTTGAGTAGCTCTAAACAATGGGATTCAGACTCCATCTCTATGAAGCAAAGACTAGATGTGAAGAGGACAGACCGCCTAAGTCTGAATGTGCCACTGAAGAGCGAATTGCTTTGGACCAGTTGCTTATGCCTTCTATACCTCAGTTACCTGAAAAATAGGGATAGCAATACTATTTGGTTCACTGGATTATTACGGAAATTATCTGATACAATTTTTGTAAAGGACCTAAGACAGTATCTTTTAAATAACAGCACCTATTAAATAAATGTCAAGTGCAGATTGGAGCAGAATGCGGCCATGTTCTATATGAGACAGTTCTTTCTTATGGCAAAATTAAATCTCTTCCCCCTCATGCAAAGTGCTCAAGTTCTCTTTGTGGATCCTAGTTTTCTGCTTGTCACCTAATAGACACATAAGTAATAAAAATTCAGATGTTATAACAACAAAAAATTAAAAAGAAACAAAAAATGTTAAAAAATTCAGATGTTATAATGTCTTGTAGATTATACATTTTTTTTTAATTTTGAAAAAAACATTCTAAGATGAAAGAGTTTGACATTTAACTCATGGACAGTCCTCAACAAGAGAACAAGATGAGAAATGCTACTGAATACTTAGGTTCAAACAGACAGCAGGCAGCACAGAGAACAGAGCCTCCAGCAGCAGGGCAGAAAGAGTCACAGGTAGAAATTCAAGAAAGACAAGAACAAAAATCTTTTACAGTTTAAGAATCTCATTTACTTCAAATTTCTTTCTCCAATATCCTTTCCAAACTCTAATATTCTGGACAGACACCAAATTTTTAAGTGTAATTTAAAAAATGTGAGACACAACCGAAACACAGATCCAAACATTATCCAGTACAAAATCAAGTTGGCCTATTACTAGAAAGCATATGGATAAAGTGTATGTCTACACAGTCGTGTCTCTGATACCGCCACCAAAAAACATTTGATGTAGCCTGTCATTTATTGTGAATATGCCATAAACTGCCAGCTACTGATGACATTCAGCAAACCATTATTTCTGGAACTTTATGCAGACATTATTCTAAAGGCTAACACTTTAGTAGTCTGAATAGCACAATGTTTCCCCACACTGCCTTCCTACATGGCCCTATGCCCCTCCCCTAACTCCTACCCTAGTTCCTGTGCAACAGTGACCTTTTCCAAATAAGGATCACATTCCAAGGTCACAAGCACGTAACTAAATCTTCTGGTATTTGGAAATGTTCTGAGATTTTAAAAGACAAAGTTCTTCTAAGAGTCAATAATGAAGAGTTCTATTTTATTTTACTTTTTTAAAAAAAATTATTTATTTGACAGAGAGAGAGAGAGAGAGAGAGAGAGAGAAACAGGCAGGAGGAGCAGGAGAGGGAGAAGCAGGCTCCCCAGTGAGCAGGGAGCTGGATGTGGGGCTCAATCCCAGGACCCTGGGATCATGACTTGAGCCAAAGGCAGATGCTTAACTGACTGAACCACCCAGGCACCCTGAAGAGTTCTATTTTAAATAATAATTAAAAAAAAACCCTGGCTTTAAAGGAAAATATGAATTAAACCCTACTATTCTGAGGCAAATAGAGTCCCTGGTTATAAAATCCTTTAAAAATATTTCAACAAGTGGTACCTGGGTGGCTCAGTCGGTTAAGAATCTGACTTTTGATTTTGGCTCAGGTCATGATCTCAGGGTTGTGAGATCAAGCCCCGTGTTGGGCTCTGCACTGGGCGTGGAGCCTGCTTAAGATTCTCTCTCCGCCTCTTTCTGTCCCTTTCCCCCACTTGAATTCTCTCTCTCTAATAAATAAATAAATGAAAGCTTAAAAAAAAGAAAGCAATGAAGTAAAACAATTTAAAAAATATTTCAACAAGGTGCTCCTCAAAGGAAAAGTCTAGTATTTATTTCAGGAAAATTTACGACAATCTGTTTACAGAACAAGATATTCAAGGCTCTTACTAACTGCACCTTCAACAGTTCCAATTTGGAAATCCTTTTCTTGCTATTTTTTTCATTATGGCCTTTCTATAAATGGTGAGCAAGCATACTTATAGAAATTAGTCATAACTACTCCATGAAATGCTCTGTTGTTCCTTAGAACTGGGGGAAGGTTCATGATATGTTAATTTTGGAAATTCTAAGACTTTATTAAATGCTACGAGATCATTGCTTGTAGCTTAGTCTCACAGCAGGGGTATCTACACAGTCTGCTATCCAGGAGGAGGACATCAGCCACTGCAGACTATTATTAGCTTAAAAGAAGTGAATTATATTTAATGTAAACAAACATGAGGAACCACACAGTAGACATTTTACAGACAAGAAGACAAATCTAATGACATTCATTTGGCCTTTGTAGAAGATGCATTTGGGGCATTTTTCATTTTATAAAGGAGAACTGAATCCAAACATTGCTCATAAGGGGAAACTAAAGCTCTAAAAGTACATAAGAGCCAAGTCAGACTTTTTAATATTTATATGTTCTTTTAGGGAAATTGTCCTGGTTCTTGCAGATGATTAATAATACCTGCTGCATTTGCATAATTCATGGATTTAAATAATTAACAGGATTATAATTATATTCATAATTCTTTATCAATTGAAGTTAATAACTTTGGTCTGCAGTAATGTGCTATGTTATTGAACTAAAATCTGTACTTCAAAACAATGATTCTAGTTAATATGAGCAACATACATTACATATCTAAACCTTTCTTTATATACCCCAGTCAATGATAAATGAGTATATAGTGTAAATCCCTCAATATTCAATGAGAAGAATAAAGGCATTTGAACATCTAGAAATTTGTCTATTTTAAAGTATAAATATAAATATCTGTATCTATAGAGATCTGTCTATATCTGTAATAAATATATGGAGATATAGATATAAAATATGCATCATTTTTTGCAAAAAGATGACATATTTCTTATTTCAGGATAAGTGACAGGTAAGAAACAGCATATGTTTTTTATTTAAAAATTGTAAGGATATACAAGATTCAACAGTTTGCATACAATCTACCAGTAGATGGGTCACTCATTGACCTTTGGTGAAAAGGCATATTTACCTCAAGACTTGACCAATTTGTTAAAGAGGAATATTCTTTTTTTTTAAATACGTGTGTATAGAGTGACTAAATTATTATACTAAAATCCAAATAATATAGAAATGGAAAGCCTTAATTTCTATCCTCCATTTCTACTTCCACCAACAATAAAGTCTAGAAGTATTGAGTGTGATGTTTTGGTTTATTCATTCATTAACTATAATGGCCCCATCCATGACTGGAATTAAAAAGCAAAATGTGCTTTAAATTTAGAATACGTAGGGGCGCCCAGCTGGCTCAGCTGGTAAAGTGTGCGACTCTTGATCTCAGGGTTGTGAGTTCAAGCCCCACATTGGGTATAGAAATTACTTAAAAATAAATCGTTAAAAAAAATTTAGAACATGGAATGAAAATTAGTGTGTGCTCCTTGGGGAAACAAAGCTGAAACTAAGGTATCTGTTTGTAGTCAAAAGAGGTAGGAGTTAAATAACAACAGAAATCTTCCACATAACTCAGTTTCCTTTCAAATAACTTATACTATATCTTGGATGTTTCTTTAAAACAATATTATTAAAAAGATATTTTGAAAAGAAAAATAACTTACTCTGTGTAAACTGTATTTAAAAATGCATGGAGCCTATTTTAGCTGCCTAATGGTTTTATAATATTTTTGTTGAAGTGACTTCATAAGTACAAAAGCCTTAATCGCTTATTACAAAAGACTAAATATTTTATATCAATGTATCAAATTAAAAAAAATGTGACCTGCCATAACCACAATAGTCCAGTAGATTGTAGATAATCTGAGTCAAATTACCAACCATTATTATGTTCCCTAAGAACACATAAGGTCTGTAATAACATTGAATCAGTGATTAAATATTTTCCTCCTTCCCAGAGAAGCTCACTACTTTAAAAATGGATTACAATACAGAGAATATCACCTAAATTATTCATTTTAATTAAGTCATTTCCTGATTCTTCTCTTAGCAGACACAGTGAATTAAGAAATTATCCATGTAAGTTTTGCATCCTAAGTATGCTCTAATTCTGTAAAAATGGATTATTCCATTCTCTGTCTCCAAATTGGTAAACCACAAAAAGTCAAGTCCAAAATAAAGATCGTAAGTCTAGGTTTATTGTTTTAATGTAGTTCACATTTTAATTCAAAGATCTAGAGATGTTCTAAAATGTTCTAATATATTTACTGCTATAATACTGACAATATCTAGTATGGGGTTTGGAGACGGACTTCCATGCTGTTTCCTGTACTGAAAAATAAAGTAGAAATGATTTTGAAGACTGACAGGCAAATGAGGGGAACTTTGCTGCTCAAAATGATGCAAAGGTCACAAAGACTTTGTACCCCACCAATATAAACCTTTATAATTTTGTAAATATATATAAATTTTATATACATACATAACATGCAGATATACATACATTTAATATTTTATGTGCATATATACACATATAAACACATACCTTCATATATATATATATATATATATACATACACACATACATACATACATACACATACTAGAGACACACACACACATAGGGGGGAGAGAGAGAGCATGAGCAAGAGCTCATGCATGAGCAAGCTTGCTTGCTTTCTGTTTCCCCACAGTTATTCCTGGGAGGGTTGCAGTCAAGGTAATCTAGTAGGGTGATACAAAATGAGATGTTGGTCAATTTGACAAAGGTTTGGAAGTAACATATTTTAATTGTATAAAACTTATACTGAACTAGCAAATGGAATGACGGCATGTCTATTAAACTAAATACTGTGTTTAAATGACATATGAATGTCTGAGTCAGAATTTTTTATCTGTTGTGTGTGTGTGTGTGCTCATGGTTTTCTGAATGGCAGAGGGAATTTCTTCAAAGCATTTGTGTGTGTGTGTGTGTGTGTGTGTGTGTGTGTGTGTGTGTGTGTGTGAAGAGATAGAAGTTTCTGCAATTTACCAATGCCACTAGTTAATGGGCATCCACTCCAAAACACAGGGCTCTGTTTAGACACAGACATATAAAAAAAAAGACACAGATATAAAAAGATAAATACAGAACGAGAGACATTTGCCACGTGTTAAATGCTGCAGGGAGTCGGAGGTTAGGGATTCTATCATTTTTGTGGCTAGCATAATAAAAAGAGAATGAAGATAATAAAAATGAGATACAAAACAGATGGCTAAGATACCTACTCAATAGGAAAAGTGGAGAAAAACGTTAAGGAGGAAGACCATGTAAGATGAGAAATGAGATGATGAGAAAATGAGAAGAAGGAGAACAAGTTTTTCTATCAGAAAAAGGATTCATTCATCACAGAACCTGTATGACATTCATTTCAGAAACAGAAATGTGTCATTTCAGCATCATGACATTCCTGATCCACGTGGTACAATATTTATATAATGGAATAAAAAATAAAAAATAAATAACATATAGTTGGGGACTTAACTAGCATGTGACTTCACTAATTTCTTATGAGTCTAAATACAGCTAAATAATGAACCTGGGAAATTTGAAAGCCACTGTGGATTTTCAGTACTGTTTCAAGTGAAGACCCTACATTGTGCATGTGGCTCAGAAGGAAGGATGACAGCCAAATACAGTCATTCTTGTTATTGGCAGTAGTTACTATGTTCTATATTAGTAGTTACTATATTCTATATTAGAAGTTACTAATTCTATAAAGGAATTGCAAACATCGAATCAGTGAATACTGGCCTGAGTACCTACCCTAGGGGAAATACAGCATTAGGTTCCTGTGAGCCTCTGCTCACATTTTTTACAAATTGATCAATACATAATCTTATTTTATGTGTGCTTCTGTTTACAGACACCTTATTTAATAAATAGTTGATTCATTAACACCGAACGCACAGCCAACAGCATAACCTCATGCCCGAACAAAGCTCATCTCACACATATATTTTCTTTGTAAGCCACATCACAGCCTTCTCGCACTTAGGAACACGAGACAGCACTTCACCACCATGCTTGGCGGCCATTTTACACAGCAAAATCAACAACAAAAGCACAAAAATGTGGCAAATGTGGCACTAAATAGACCATGAAAAGGACACACACGAGAGCTGAAATGAGAAGGCAGAGCGTCCCTCTGACCTCATCTGGGAGTGTGCATGTCAGGTGACTCAAATTTTTGGATACTAGGTTCATATCTGAATGATGGCATAAGTGCCATGAGGGATCCTGGGTTTACAAACAAATTTTAGCAAGTCACAAAATTCACAAATGTGGAGCCCGTGAATAATGAAACTATAAGCATTCAGTGTACTTCTTGACTAGACCCTTTTTGTAAAATACTATACTGTTTTTCATTGCAAATGGTTAATGTTCTCTTCATCCCTTTTAGTTATGTCATTTGTGCAGAAAACTAAATTATAGAACTATGTATGTTGTTGACTTTCTCTAATTACCCTTTCGCGTGATCTGAATAGATTAACTGCTGGGCCAAATTGTATACCAAGCTTTTAATATCCAGGCTTTATCAAGCACCATGGTTAAGAAATACTGTAAGTTGTACTGAAATTTTAAGCCAAAGATTTAAAAACTGTTCCACCTACCAAGTAACTAGAATAAGAAAAATGCACAAGATAATTTCAAGAGCTTTCCTGTTACCAACTGAAGAACTGGATTATTAATTCCGTCACATACAGAACTACTTAAAACTTCAGTGTCTTCTTGTTAAGCAAAGTAGATGTAAGAAAAATGCAAGAGAATGTAATAAATGCAGCAAATACAAAGCTGAATTTCTAAAATGTGGAGCTTGCAAATGGACTGTAGGCGCAATTTACTTTGAAGTAGGTATAAAATCCAAATTTTAATAGCAACTGTCACCTTGTATACTAAAACCTGTTCATCAGTGAAATGAAAAACCTAGATATCCATCTGCCTTGATGATGTTTACCACGAATTTCATAATCCCAAGTCAAACCCAATGTATTCTATTCACAAATTTGTTAGCTGCCATGGGAGGAAGATAGATCTGAACGTGGTGTGTTTTACATGTGTGTGCAAGTAAGTGTGCAAGTAAATGTGTCTCAACGTGTGTTTGTTGACTTGAGGGTAAGATGTGCAAGTAGTAACATGAGCATTAATAAAGTTCATTTGAAATTACCCAAAGATATACATTTGTATGTAAACACACATGTCAAATGCATATGTATATATTTTCACGTACACAGTATTTATATTCTACTGTATTGTTTTCCTATTGTTTATATTACAGACTATTATGAACCTAGTGGCTTTCCTATAGTTCTAGAGGTCAGAAATCTGACACTGGGCTAAAAAGTGTCACTAAGCCTGTGTTCATTTTGGAGGCTATAGAAGGGCATTCCTTGCCTTGCCTTTTTTACCTTCTAGAAGCTGCCTGCGTCCATTTCATTGGTTTATGGCTCCTTTCCTCATCTTCAAAGGCATCAGCATAGCATCTTCCAATCTACATGTCACGTCACTCTGATGCTCCACTCTTCATTCTCCCATCTCCTTCTCGGACTCTTTTAGGAATCTTGGTGATCTTACTGGGCCCATCCAGAAAACGCAGGATAATCTCTCCATTTCAAGATCTTTAACTTAATCACATCTACAAAGTCCCCTTTGCAACTAGGCAGTAAAAAATTAACTCAGTAGGCCTGGGTTGTTTAAACTCTACACATTCCAAAGAAATTTCTAACTCCTAACCAGTTTCTGGGAGATAACTCGTAAGCCCTGGTGATGCCCTGTCTGATTAAAAATGCCCTTGTTTACCTCAGGCTTTGGGCCACAGTACAATTTATACTAACAATGTGATTTATAGTGTGGCCCTTAGGTCACACGCTAGTATGACTTCTGGGGGGACTAGACACTTAGAAACTCAAGTTAGCCACATGAGTATTCCATGCCCACATTACCATCCCCAGTACAATCTTGGAAAGCCAAGACATGGGTAAACTCTTGTCAGCAATACTTTCTGTGTGCCACCACACATCACCCCTGGGAGAATTAAGCGTTGTCCCCATGACTCCAGTGGGAGAGGATAACTGGAAGCTGGCACCTGGTCTCTCCCAGACTCTGCCTTATGCACCTTTTGCATTTGTTGATTTTAGTGTTTATCCTTTTGCCATAAAAAAACTGTAACCATGAGTATATCTGCTCTTCTGAATTCTGTGAGTCCTTCTAGTGAATCACAGAACCTGACGGTGGTCTTAAGGACCCTCAGACACAGCCCCCCAATATAAAATAGTCACAGGTTCCTGGGATTAGGACATGGACCTATTTGGGTGGCCATTATTATGCCTACCACACTACAAACATCCTCATTTTCCTTGAGTGGAAGAGTAGTTTTTAGAAATATTGTCACAAGAGTATGGACAAATACGATCCTTTATTGAGTCAAGATTAGGTTTTCTCCAGAAATATTTACCAACTGTTTCATAATATGCTAACTTTTACCAACTACCCTTTCCTCTACATAGAATGAAAATAAAAAGCAAATTTACAAGAAAAAACAAGGTCATATTATTTTTACATAAGTTATCAATAAATGACAGTGCAGTCAACCTTTGCCTAGCAATAGACAATGAAAAAATACACTCAGCTTCCATCTATGAGAACAGGTAAGAAGTCACCAGTGATTGCAAAACAGCTACTCAAAAAACCAGATCCCCCCCATATCGGTATCTTCAAAGGCATGAAAAGTATTAATGTAAATTGTAACTAAAAATGATGAAATGCCGAGATAAGAGATGACTGTGTCTCCAAGAGGAACTTTCTGCATTTCTATAGATCAGATCAAACCTGACCATTATTTTTTAACTTTCTGGAAAGAGAAAATATTGTATCTGGTTTATTAAACTGTACCTGATTTCAGAGGCAAGGCTTAATGCTGAAGGATGAGATGATTTATCAGTTTTGCCCTACAGTTGTGACTTCATGCTTGAAGTTATCACTGTTTGAAACTTTCCAGTAGTTTCAAGACAAACAGCAACCACTAGGCCAGAATGTTCGCAAACAGATGGCCAGGAAAGTAGGGAGAAAAAGATGACATGAAACAATACCCACTACTGATGTCAATGTCATGGACAAGTGAAAAGGGTCCAGGAAAATATATTGTGTGTGAACTATAGGGGCTATGGAAAACCAATTCCAAACGGTGTTAAATAACTCTGGGGTGATAAGGAAACGTGCACACATGTTCTTTCTCTATAATGATTACTGGGGACAAAGAAACCAAGAAGGTGTCAGTCGACACAATAACACAGTTTCCTTATGCTGCCTTCAACTGACTGTATCTAATCTCGGGTAACTTCAAGAAGTCAGGAGTGTATAAAGCAGGGTGGTATAACAATCGATAAACATGTGACATTTTAAGTTTTCTCTCTGAGCTTTGACAACGACATTCTATTTTACTTGGTGGGAGGTGCTCACACAAAGTTAGCCATCTAATCAAATATTTAAGTCACTACAGAAATCAAAGCCACACACATGTCCACATGCACACACTTACGCAAACGTGCACACACACCTACACAACCTTGTGCAAAAGAGGAAAAAAAAAAAAAAAACACTGAACATTGGGCTCCTGAAACATTGGGCTACTTTCACAGAAGTAAATCCATGAAAGGCTCGTAAGGGTCGATGGAAACCTCAAAATACTTTAAAAATTCAAATGAATTCCATCCTGACTTGCAATCCAGTTTCCATTCATGGTTTGTCTCATTTATATGTCCTCTGACATCCTTCACATTCTCAAAAAAGTAAAGCATTTCTCACATTTAGAAACCCTGTCATGGTGCTACAGTGATGCTTTTCAGAAGATTTCTTACAGGTGCCCGAGCTTTTAGCAATTCACTCTTACATAAATATTAGCCATGAGGAAATAAATTACAGCATCTTACAATTATATCTAAGACAAAACTACCAATCCTTTCATTCCAATGAATAAAACAGAATCATGGTGCTTTTTCATTCCAGTTAATATGACTTGCTGTTGACCTCATGTCTCCACTGTCCACTGATTAGAACAGTAATTTCAACAAATGACATGGCTTTCACATGTCTGGATAACTAGAGTCTTTAATTTCTGCTTTTAAGCTGGATACATTCAATGGGGGAATCACTTAAAGGATAAAATTACCTTACAGGCACAATAACAGTCATACTATTGCAGCTAGCACTGCAACTAAACACTCTATATTTAAACTCTCTCTCATTCTCGCCCTTTCCACATTCTTCTCTCCCTCTCCCTAATTTAATCTCTGTTCCAACTTTGTGAGATACCTGTAGATCCACATGAAGCCCTAAGAAATAACTGAGAGATAACAATATACCCTTCACCCAGTGTCCCCCACAGTAATATCTGTAGTGCAATATCACAATAAAGAAGTTAACAGTGATAGAATCCACTAGCCTATTCATTCATTCATTTATCTGAACTCTTCTGTGTGTTTTTTTTTTTTAAAGATTTTATTTATTTATTTGAGAGAGAGAGAGAATGAGAGATAGAAAGCGCGAGAGGGAAAGAGGGTCAGAGGGAGAAGCAGACTCCCTGCTGAGCAGGAAGCCCGATGCGGGACTCGATCCCGGGACTCCAGGATCATGACCTGAGCCGAAGGCAGTCGCTTAACCAACTGAGCCACCCAGGCGCCCTCTTCTGTGTGTTTTTGTGTTAGTGTATTTAGTTCTGTGCAGTTTTATTACATATATAGATCTGTATGGCTACCACCACAGTTAAGGTAGAGAATATTTCTTTAAAAAAAGATTTCATTTATTTATTTGAGAGAGAGAGCACAAGCAGGGGGAGAGGCAGAGGGAGAAGCACACATCCTGCTGAACAGGGAGCCTGATACGGGGCTCGATCCCAGGACCCTGAGATCATGACCTGAGCTGAAGGCAGACACTTAACTGACTGAGCCACCCAGGCATCCCAGTACAGAATATTTCTATCATGGGACCCACCTCCTGTCCTTTTAGAGACACAGTCCCCCTCTCACCCACCCTCCATAACCCCCAGCAGCAACAACTGTGATCTCTAGAACCACCATTTTGTCATTTTAAGACTGCCCTATAAATGCAATAATATGGTATGTGACCTTTTGAGATTAACTTTTTATCTTCAACGTAATTCCCTTGAGATCCATCCAAGTTATCACACATGGTAAGACTTCTTTTTATGCTGAACAGGATTCCACAGTACAGATGTACCAGCTTGTTGCATGATTCACTCATTGAAGAAAATTTCATTTGCTGCCAGGTTTTGGCTACTGTACATAAAGTCACTATGGACATTAATGTACAGGTCTTCACGTGAACACACATTTTCATTTCTCTGGGATGAATGCTCAAGAGTTTAATTTCTGGGTCATATGTTAAGCTCACATTTTGTTTCACAATGCAATTATACTCTTTTCCAGAGTGGCTGTAACCATTGCGTATTCCTACCAGCTATGCATGAGTGATCACGTTTTTCTGCATTCTTGTTAGCATGGCTGCCATCACTGTTTTTACTTTTAGACATTCTGATAGGTGTGTGGTGATACCTCACTGGTTTTGTTTTCAAAATTGTATGTCTTTAATGGCAGTGATGTTGAATCATTTGCCATGTGTTCATTTGCCATCTGTGTATGTCTATTCATGTGTTTTGCCCATTTTCTAATTGGACTTCTTTTGGTGTGTGTGTGTGTGTTATAATGTTGTGAGAGGTTTTTTTTATATTGTAGGTAAAAATATTTTTGCAGATATATGGTTTGTATATGTGTTCTCACATTCTGTAGCTTTATTTTTTACCCTCTTAACAGATGAAAATGACATCTTTCCTCCATCAAATTCCTTTTATATCAATGTCAAAAATCAGTTAGGCATATTTAGGTCTATTTCTGGAATTTCTATTCCATTCCATCAATCTGTATTTATCACACCAACAATATCACTCTGTCGTGATTACTGTACCTATATAGTATGTCTTAATATTGAGTAGAGGGATTCCTCCCACTTTTTTCTTTTTAAAGTACTCAATCTATGGATCAATTTGGAAAGAAATGACACATCTTTACTATGTTGTGTCTCCTAATCCATGAAAGTGTTATGTCTCTGAAATTATTCAGGTCTTGATTTCTTCTGTCAACATTTTGTGATTTTTCAAGATAGAGATCCTATACATATTTTGTTAGATTTCTACCCAAATACTTAATTTTCTTTGGAATAAGTGTAAATAAAATTGTAATTCTAACTCTTAAAATTTTTTTTAAGATTACCTAAAAGTTAAAGTTTCATGCTCCTTTTAGCAATAATGGAAGAAAATAAGTAATACATACATTTTTTAGATTGTTTTTGTTCTTCCTTTAAGTGGTGTTAAAGCTCACAATCAAAAATAAACCTTCATACTGATTTGAAAACATTAAGAGCTCTAATTGCTCTTAAAGTGGCAATACTGCCCTTTTACCAGAACCCATGCTCTAAAAGAAGACTGGCCAAAGGAATTCTTTAGATTTTAATCATTAAGTGTTTATTACCATATATAAAATCCTCTCATGCTGCAAACACTGTCATGTTTTTCTATAATATAAGCTAAGAATTTTATCTTTATTTTGTTTCTACTCTTACATTTTAGAAAACAGCAGTTTAAAGGTAACAACTTCCCCAGACAGTGATATTTCCAGCAATATTTATTGAGATTCCCATACACTCTCACAACTTACATCTACAATTTAATAAAATATGTGCTATTTAACTATACCAAACAAATGGATGATTGAAAGAGAAAGTTTTTTACTCCTGAAATTAAGTGTTATGTTCCATATCAATCCTTCTTCCATTACTCTGTTAGTTTAAATGCATACTAAATGGCATTTGCAAAATTAATCATAATGTTGTCTAGGCAGACATAGCACTTAATAGAGCCCAATGTCTCAGTAGGAAAGGAGTCTGCCTGGTTTCAGCCAAATTTATTTGATTTAGAGTTAGGTAACTTTGATTAAATATAGAAAAATTTATACCCATAGTTAACTCCCCAGTTGTCTATTTCTTTGCAGTCCAGTCCATTACTAACAGTATGAAAATCACATGGGATTAATAAGAGTGCCACAGAAGAGAACTTTTTCACTTTTCTGATTTCAGTAGGGGAGCATATAGATTTTATATTACAAAATCATCAGTCTCTTTTCCTTAAATTTCATTATGTTTTATATATCTTGGCCTTGCTGTGTTGGTTTAGAGGAGTGATATTGTTCCAGTACAGGCCCTTTTCACCCCCACTTAATCAGCACACTAAGAGTACAGCTATTAGCTAGAATCATAAGAAATTACCATTTTCTAGAACACCCAGAAATAAACCCACAATTATATGGTCAATTAATCTTCGACAAAGGAGGAAGAATATCCAATGGGAAAAAGTCTCTTCAACAAATGGTGTTGGGAAAACTGGACAGCAACATGCAAAAGAATGAAATTGGACCACTTTCTTACACTGTACATGAAAATAAACTCAAAATGGATTAAAGATGTAATTGTGAGACCTGAAACCAAAAGAATCCTAGAAGAGAGCACAGGCAGTAATTTCTCTCATGTTGGTCATAGCAACTTTCTTTCTAGATATGTCTCCTGAGGCAAAGGAAACAAAAACAAAATAAACTATTGGGACTACATCAAAATAAAAAGCTTCTGCCCAGCGAAGGAAATAATCAACAAAACTAAAAGACAACCTATGGAATGGGAGAAGATATTTGCACATGACATATCCAATAAAGGGTTAGTATCCAAAATATGTGAATAATGTATACAACTCAACACCAAAACCCACAAATAATCCACTTAAAAATGGGCAGTAGACATGAACAGACATTTCTCCCACGAAGACATCCAGATGGCCAACAGACACATGAAAATGCTCAACATCACTGATCATCAGGGAAATGCAAATCAAAACTACAATGAGATATCATCTCATATCTATCAGGATGGCTAATATCAGCAACACAAGAAACAACAAGTATTGGTGAGGATATAGAGAGAAAGGAACATCTGTACAGGGCTGATGGGAATGCAAATGGGCAGCCAATATGGAAAACAGTATGGAGGTTCCTCAAAAAATTTAAAGTAGGACTACATTACGATTGGGTAATTGCACTACTGGGTATTTATCCAAAGAATACAAAAACACTCATTTTTTTAAAAGGATATATGGATCCTTAGGCTTATTGTAGCATTATTTACAATTGCCAAATTATGGAAGCAACCCAAGTGTCCACTGATAAATGAATGGATAAAGAAGAGGTGGTATATGTACACAATGGAATAGTATTCAGCCATAAAAAAGAAAGAAATCTTGCCATTTGCAATGACGTGGATGGAGCTACAGAGTATTATGCCAAGGGAAGTAAATCAGTGCAAGAAAGATAAATGCTGAATGATTTCACTCATATGTAGAATTTAAGAAACAAAACAAATGAATAAGGGGGGAAAAAGAGCAAGAGGCAAACCAAGGAACAGACTCTTAACTACAGAGAACAAACTGATGGTAACCAGAAGGGAAGTGGATGCGGCAGGGGGGCGGGGTGAAACAGGTGATGGGGATTAAGAGTACACTTAATGTGATGAGCACTGAGTAATATATAGAATTTTTGAATCACTATGTTATACACCTGAAACTAATATAACACTGTATGTTGACTATACTGAAACTAAAATCAAAACTTCAGTAGTCAAAAAAACCCAAGATGTGGTATTTATACTCAATGGAATATTATTCAGCCATAAAAAAGAATGAAATCTTTCCATTTGCAACAACATGCATGGAGCTAGAGAGTATAATGCTAAGTGATATAAGCCAGAGAAAGACAAATACCATATGATTTCACTCTTATGTGGAATTTAAGAAACAAATGAACAAAGGAAAACAAAAACAAAAGGAGACAAACCAAAAAACAAACTCCTCACTATAGAGAACAAATGGCTGGTTACCAGAGCGGAGGTGGGCGGGAGATGGGTTAATGAGATTGACGGACACTGAGTAATACATGGAATGTTTATCAGCATATTGTACAGCTGAAATGAATAAAACACTGTAAGTTAACTACACTGTAATTAAAATAAGTAAATAAATAAGTAAATATTTACTTATTTAAGAGAGAGTGAGTGAGCAGAGGGAGGGGGAGAAGGAGAGAGGGAATCTCAAGCAGACTCCCCACTGAGTGTGCAGCCTGATGTGGGGCTTGATCTCATGACCCATAAGATCATGACCTGAGCCAAAATCAAGAGTTGGACACTTAACTGACTGTGCCACCCAGGCACCCCCTAATTAAAATTAAAAAAAAAAACAGATTAGTAATGGAGAAGAAAAGAAATTATAATTTTCAGGTCAAGAATGATCAAATAGCCATTTCATATGGTTCAACTTATATATTTATCTTAGATAGCTTATATATATATATATGGGGGGGGATGTGTGAATGAAATAATTAGTGTCCATGTGATTAGATGAATTAAGGAAACGTGTGTCCAGAGGAGTGAGGTTCTCTGGACACAATTATTCTACTGAACAATTGCTTTATGTTGGTATATACATTTGATTAGCTGATTTAAAGTTTAAAGTTTTTAAAAAGAATTTTAGGAGCTTAAAAGGTAGATATTTACACATGTACTTCCCAGTCTTAATCATTATATTCTCTCAAGAATTAGAGAATTGGCCTTACTCTCCTCGCAAATCTAATGATTCTCTCCTTAACACTCTGTTATCCACAGAACACTCCCAATACATTATCCTAGTTTGACTTACCATGTGTTATACAATGGTAGTTAATTCGCAGTGAGCACTATCGAAAAGAATATCAATGCATCCATAATCAGAAAAAGGAAGGGAAATGATAATGAATAGATAGTTATAAGCATAATGTATGTAGGAATATGGGACAAAATTGCATAAGTTGAGTTGAACCTCCTCCCTACACCCACACACAGACACACACAGTGGATGTGTCTAAAAATGCCTAGAGAGACAGGAAAGAAAAATTCAGAGTCATCCTCCCCTTGCTCTGAACATCCCTGAGATTTATCTATCATTCTTTTTTTAGTATTTACCACATTCTACCTGCTAGTATAGTTATTCATTATGAGGAATCATCATCATTATCACCTTCATCATCATCATCTTTGCTAACATCACAGAGAGAACAGATGTGAATCATATGGAAGACAAGTATTATAAGAAAATGGGACCTGCACTCAGATAAGAAAACCTTCAACCTTTTCCCTCTATTAAAATCTGACAAGCTGACTTAAACGGGTAGTGTGTTCATAATGGTTTCTTTCGTCCTTTCAATCTCCCCAGCTAATTACATCGTAATACTCTCATCAAGGTGAGGACAGAGAATTGCTGGGGGTCACTTATAGGCCCTCCGTGAACAATAATCTAGAATAGAAAGGAAAATGTGTATTTCACCATTTTCCATGTGCAAACTCAGTCAATTATAATTTTTGATGAATGGGTGAGAGAGAGTTCAAAGACTGAATGGAATTAAAAACCATCCAGTGCTATACACGGCAGGACCAGGAGCCTCTCTTGCAGCTCTCATGATACTGTAAAAACACAGGAAAACAGCCACACAGGGGAGTAATAGGACCTGTATTTCTCGGTGCTTATCAAACCTCAGTGAAAGCTTTCCCCTAAGTTCGGCTTGAACAAAGAAGGATGGGCCCTGATTGTTAGGGCATGACGGACACCATGTGCCAACGACTCCACTACATTATTTCCTTTCGAAATTCTGCTTCTTTTCCCACACTGATGTTTTGTTTTACCACGATGTCAGGGGCCAGGGCCACAAGAGCCGGAGAAAGAGGATTCGAAGGGGAAGGGGGAGTAGTGATATATCACGGCAGTCATATACTCTGAGTGTGACATTTCTCTTCTAATCATTGTCAGCTTCAAGGGCAGAAACCATCCCTGATTAATCTTTCCAAAAGCTCTCAATGCTCAGCATAAGACAGGTACTATGATAGTTGAATTTAAAGAAATTTTTCAATGGAAATGTGGACCTCTCAGAAAATTTAGCCTTTAGCATTATCCCACCTAGTTCTCCGCCCCACCCTCACCCACAGTGGTCTCAGACATCCTATCTTTGCCAGCTCTATGCAGCATTATTTGTGCTGCTGGATACATTCCTATACTCAGTCTCACTTGGTATATTCAGGCTTTACCAGTTTAAAGTTAGCTGTTTCCAGGTTGTAGTTAAGTAGGTAAGTAAAGCAATTTCTAGATTGATAGGGTTGGAAGCAGTCACAGATAATTATCAAATACAGTAGCTTTTTTCAAGGTCTAAGGGTATGATTGCTCTGCCTATAGGGCAGAAGTGGAAGCCGGTGGGAGTTAATTTCCCTCCTCACTTTTCATCTAGAATGCCTACATTTTCAAGTCTTTTTGTTGTTGTTATTGTTGTTGGTGGACTTCCACATAAAATTTATTTTAGAGAATGTTTTCTGAATATTAAAAAATATGAAATCTGATCTAATCTATTATAGAGATGGCAAAAATAAGGAATATCCACTTTCATTCCCATTGCATATATGTTAGTATACATGGCATTACACAATGACATCTTTTCCCACTAGTTTTGGACAAACACAGCCCAAAAGTTTGTCACAGCACTTCTGGAAACTACTATGAAGCAACTGTACATGAGTGATGGTAGCATTTTCTCCTTTCCATTAATTTTTTGTCTTTTACCGTATGTGATCGGATGCCTCCCTTTTTCGGATGAAAAGACAAGGCCCAGAACAGTAATGACTATTGCCAAATGACAAATGGCAAAACTGCTGTGTTACTTCTAAGGTTCCTTAATCCCCAAATTTATGCATCTTTTGATAATTGCCCTTATTATTTTCCCAAATACACTTACTTGACAAAAATGGATGAAAAATTAAATCAGAGGTGAAACTACTGATAATAGGTTTTCTTGGGCTGGATTTTCCCAGAAGTAAACCCTGAGAAGAGGATTTGAATGCAAATAATGTATTTCAGAGGTGATCCCAGGAAGTGCAGTAAAGAAGTGGATGACAAGAAAATGAAGCCAGCACAGTGTAAGCTGATGAGCTCATTGGCCTTAATGAGGTTTAATACCACTTGGGACCTCTAGGAGACAGAATTGTCTCACGTGAGAGACAAGAAAGATGGTGTATTTGCTATTGCTTCTCACCTATTCCATGTCATGGGCAATTCCAAATGATCTTACCTCCAGGACAATCTCAGGTAGTCCCAAAGCAGATGGAAACCATGAGACAAAGAATCAAGTTGTAGTATGAAGTTGGAGGCATATATGGGAATGGTGGTTTGCCAGAACAGAGGGGAAGGCATCAAGACCCCCTGTTACAAGGGTCTAGTAATTGTGAATGCATTGTTAGAAGTATGTCACTTCAATTCCTTTCACAAGAATGAAATAAACTTTCAAACAGTTTGGTTGATATGATACTATACTTGAAATCAAAACAAACTGAGGGTTCTAGAGGGGAGGGGGGTGGGGGGATGGGTTAGCCTGGTGATGGGTATTAAAGAGGGCACGTTTTGCACAGAGCACTGGGTGTTATACGCAAACAATGAATCATGGAACACTACATCAAAAACCAATGATGTGATGTATGGTGATTAACATAACAAAAAATATAAACTTAATCATTATTAGAATGTTAGCTAATTTATTATTAATTATATTGTATTTGTAGTAGAATGAGCCTTAAATGCATACAAACTTTTCTCAACCTTCAGAGAAGGTCCCATTTTACATCTGAAATGTTACTGATAAAAATGGGCTACTCCTTCTATTAAAAATACCAGCAAATCCATCTGGTTGGAAAAGGTTTCCACCTGGATCCACTGCTGATGTGTCCCATATTGGCTGACACCAGCACACTGACTGACATAGTGATGGTCACTGGTCTCTACCATGACCAATCCTCTCACTTTTCCCACATATTTTAGGCCAGCATTTATTCTCTACCTCTGCTACATTAAAGGTTGTAAAGATTTTCCTTTGATTCATCTGGACACAAATGATTATCCAGAGGCATTATTTTTTCAAAAATGGAAAACAAGCAATCATCTATAATACATTCCTTTAATATGCAATCAGAGGTTTTGAATGCATTCCTGGTAGAGATTATGGCTATACATTCCCTTACCTTTCATCCAACCCACTGTTGTATCCAAGGTCAATGTTTATTCATAGACTACACAACAAGTGTCATCACATTTGTTTTGTAAATGTAGGCACAATATTTGATTTTCCTGAATACAATAAAATGTATCTATACATTTGGTTACTATAACTCTACAAATGATTGTTTCATTCCCTAATAAATACTGTAATGTGCACAAATGAATTCTGTCAATGTATTTCTTAAACACAGTGCACTAAATTCCACTATGTGTGAAAAGGACTGTATATAAATATCCATAAAGAATGAATCATGGAACACTACATCAAAAACTAATGATGTAATGTATGGTGACTAACATAACATAATAAAAGAAAAGGAAAGAAAAGAATGAATAGAAATTCTATGAAAAGCATCAAATTAAATAAATAAATATGCATAGCTCCTGACCTGTGGCTTCTTGTCACAGAGAACTAACTGTAAAGAATGGATAAATTTGGGAACCACTGTGCTACACATTCATGCATCTTTAAAATTCTTCCCTCCATAGAGATGATTTAACAGATTATAAAAAACTACATTTGTCCACTCCTTCATTAATTCCCTAATATCACAAGGCTGTGTATTAGAGCAAGGGGGGGGTGTGAACATCCCACATCACTGGACACATCCATTGAATTCTTACTCCCTTTGCAGCTGCCAGGAACTTGTGACGTGGCTGACTGTCCAGATGTGGACCTGAGGTTTCGGCTATAAACCAATCACACGTTAGTTCCGCTGTGCTCCTGCTGGCATCGTATATTCCCTACTTTCCAAACTCAAATCCTTTCAAATGTGGGACTCTCATTTCCTGATGAAAATTCCGTGGGGAAATGGAATTGGAGATACACTTTTAACTGCAGGAATACTTTACAACAGCCATGATATATACAGCACGGCTGAGGGACTGGCACAGTCCATCATTTCCTGTGAGTGACAGAAGAAGGAATCAAGGGGCACCTGGGCGGCTCAGTTGGTTAAGCCTCTGTCTTCGGCTCACATCATGATCCTGGAGTCCCAGGATCGGGCCCCATGTTGGGCTCCCCGAGGGGTCTGCTTCTCTTCTCTCTCTCCCTCTGCTGCTCCCTGCTTGGGCTCTCTCTCTCAAATAAATAAATTAAATCTTAAAAAAGAAGAAGGAATCAAATGACCACATTTTCACTGTGCCTGAACTTGTTTACCTCAGTCGTAACTGTCATTTTACTCTTCTGTGACCCTACTTGATCATTTCATTAAATTATTTGTATTGGTTTCTTAGTGGATAATTTGAGTGAATGTGTAAATCACAAAGGAAATGAGCTTTAAAGTACTGCGCTCTATATGTTTCCAATACGTAGGATAACTGTTATACTAGCAAAACTAAATATGCCAACTTCCACCAGCACGGAATACACCAAAACCATAACTTGGCTTGACTTATCTATTAAGGGCACTGGAATGAAGAAGGGTGAAATAAAAATAATGCTCTCATAGGATTGAAAGAAATTTTATTACCTCTGGCTGTGTAATTCATACCACATAGAAGTAAAATTTGAGTCACTCTTTCCCCAGGTGCTTTGCAAAGGATAAAGCACGAAAGGAGAACTCACAGTCTTCAGGCACCAATAATCTATATAAATAAACAACATGAAAAGTATAGCAGAGATAACTAAGCATTGACACAGATATGAGAAGGCTGTTACATGAGTATACACAGGGCTACATGATTCATCCAAAAATGAAGAGGCACCATCGACACTATCCAGGAGAATTATAGGATGTGCAACAAGTGAATATGTGGGAGTAAGAATTGCTTTAGAGTGTGAAGTGGGGTCAACATACCCAAAGGCACAAGGCAGGGACATATGTGCCATTCGGACAACTGTTCATAAGACTAGGGTAAGGCAGGGCGCCTGGGTGGCTCAGATGGTTAAGCCTCTGCCTTCAGTTCAGGTCATGATCTCCAGGTCCTGGGATGGAGCCCCATGTCCGGCGGGGAGCCTGCTTCTCCCTCTCCCTCTGCCTCTGCCTCTCCCCCTGCTTGTGCTCTGGCTCTCTCTCTCTCAAATGAATAAATAAAATCTTAAAAAAAAAAAAAAAAAAAAACAGGGTAAGGCATTCATATGGTGGCTGAAAAATCAGACCCGACAACAAGGCAGGAAAACTGTGGTAAGGGGCCTTTTCTTCTGTACGAGTTACTCGAATTAGATACTAAAAGCAATGGGGAGCCACCTGTGGATTTAAGCAGGGGAGTCACATATTAAATTTGGCTTTTAAGAGATATGAGTCTAGCAGCCTCTGTGAAATGTAAACAGGAAAGACCCAAGTCCCGCAGGTACATTAGGAAGCTATCATGGTATTCAAAGTGAGCTACCTGGATCTGAACTCAGACAGCGACTGCAGGTGGTCTGGGAAGCAGAGAGCGGAGTTCACAGAAACCTAAAACACAAAGAGACCTGGATCTGAATGAAGAGAAAATCATACTTCTTACTAAAGTTACTGCATATGGTTGTTATATGTGAATACAATAAACATCAAAGTGTTTTGTTCATTGTAAAGCTCTCTACACTTAAGCAATTATTACTACCAAATGCCTATGAATTAGAGATCTTGGGTGTAAAGCCATCCCTCTTTGTTCAGACCCAGTAAAATAATGACAAAATTATTGTTTAAATGTGCTTCTCACATTCAAGACAAAAAGAACATGCTAGGGAACTCATGTAGGTTCAGATTTCTAGATGGAAGCACCAGTATGTGTCCGCTCTGCGTGAAACCAGGGAGGGGTAGTAAGGGAAAAGCACACTGATGCTCAGCCATCAGTAGAAAATTCTTCCATGAACAGGAACAAGAAATATTTGGAAGTAAAATCTAGGTGAGAAATAATCACATCCTAGAATAAACTGCTCAAAATGATTGAAATCGACGACTCTTAAAATAGGTCTGGCCTCTTAATGGAAGAAAATTCAGCTAAAAGGTCGTCTATGGATATGAACCTACCCGTCAGTATTTAGGTTGTTCCATTATCAAGAGTTCAGTTCACTCAACGAAATTAATAAAGTCAACACCAAAAAAGCGACAGCTCTGATTACCACTTTGAAAAAGAACACAAAAATGAAATATTTTAATGAGATTAGAAGACTAGGAACATCCATGAGACCTACTGCAGAAGCAGTAGAAGCAGGTAGTGCCCCAAACCTCGACTGTCATGTCAGTTTCCATCCAAGCATGTAGAGTGTAATCATGCTCAGAGTGCGATCTTTGAAATTTGATAAATCTGGTTCAATTTCCAGCTGTCTCACAAGTAGCTTAAAGTCACTGAGGCTCACCTTCTAGATCAGTAACATGGCGATAACAAAACATGTTGGAGTTGTTCAAAATACTATCTAAAATAATGCATGAAAAGTACCAAGTACTGCCTCTAGAATAAACATTTTTTCAATAAACATTAGGTATTATTGTATTAGCAATGATGTTTTGCAACCTAAATTTACTCTCATTTGAAAGAAAAGCATTTGAAAAATAACATTCTTATTAATCCACCATGGAAAAACCGGACTTTCTTGAATTTGAACCAAATATTGAATGAGAAGATAGAAGTTATAAGAATAAATATGAGGACAAGCTGAATGCAATAATAAAGGTATGAAAGAGGACAAATAAAATCTGATACCAAAAAGAAATCAAAGTTTAAATTTTACATGGCCATGCTATTCAATAGTTGGGTACTTGGGGATATTTCTGTTCAGAGAATCAATGAGATGAATCATGCATCACTGTACTTGCTATTACAATAACTATATCATGCACTTCTTGGCCTTTCTAGACAAACAAGGAGTTTGAGCCACCATATTAGAAGGGACTAAAGACTCTACATGGTTTAATAGAAGTCATACTTCAGTGTTCAGAGACTTCTATTTCTGGTCTTACTCCTAACTACAAGAAGTTTTAAGCAAGTGACTTTATCTCTATAGGCCCCAGTTTCCTCAGTCAAATTAAGAGACTGGACTAAGTATTCTTTAAGAGTCTATGGCCTTTAAATTCTAGACTTCTGTAAAATGTATCTATCTAGATGTATGCAATAAATATAATAAACACAATGTTCACGTTCAGAATAAAGAACTCCACATCAATAAAAAAACACATGGCATCTCAACAGAAAATTAAGGATGAGTCTACAACAGTCCCCATACTAAAGATAACATCCACATGACCATCAAACACTTCAAAGGGCTCTCCAACTCATTAGTCATTAGAAAAAAGGAAAATCAAGTGACAATGAGATACTACAGCACAACAACCAGATAGCTAAAATTAGACAGTGGTAATACTAATTATTGGCAACAATATCCAAAACTTTCATAAACCGATGGTTAATAAGTTGGCTTACCCACATTAAAAAAACTACTTAGCATTATCAACTAAAGGCAGGTACATGCCTATTTGGTGACCCAACAATTTCGCTTCTTGATATTCACAGAACAGAAGTGCATGTGTATGTGTAAAACATACAACAACAATGTTCAGAGTAGCATTGTTTTTAGAGGCCCCGAGTGTAATCAATCCATATATCCATCAAGAGTAAATGGAGCAAGCAAATTATGGTACATTCATGTGATGACATACTATTCAACCCTGAAAATGACTGAATCACAACTACAAGCAACATAATAGATAAATCTCACAAACATTATGATGAGAAACAGAAGTCAGACCCAACAGAGGACATACTACACATTCCCAATAAAATGAATTTTAGAAATGGCCTATCTATGCTACATCAGAAGTCAGTATGACACTTTTCATTGGGCGAATATTGACTGAGAAAGGACGAGACTGAGGGTTGGGGATGCTGGTAATATCATTTTCTCACTTTGAATAATCACTGGGATGTTCTCACTCTGTGAAAATTCATTAAGTTGCACACTTACTGATTTGTTCCCTTTTATTTGTGTTATATTTCAATAAAAGAGCTTTATAAACCAAGGCACCCAGAAATGCTTTCACCTACAAAAGAAAATTGGTCCAATAAAGAATGTTGGGAGGACATTTTCCTTGATCTTACCCTATATTCCTTGCCATACCCTATATATAAATTACTTGAGAGAGTCAGAGACAGAGAGAGATGCACATACATGCACGAATGTGTGTGCACACGTGCACACACACAATTCTATTGTATGAAGAGGGAAGCGGTGTACCCGGAAAGAGTAAGGAAGAGGGAGGATGGAGGAAAGACTTTCTAGATTATTCCATCACTCAGAAAATATCCTTATCTTTTGTTCCAAATTCTAACGCAAACAAGTCTTTTTAATTTCCTAGGAGTCAGGAGTGAAGCTGAAGGCTGGTTAAATGGGATGCTGCCCAAGCTGGATGAGACTTCCGTGATTTAATGCTATCTCCTCATGTTACAGGTCTACGTAACACTAGACCTATCCTATGTAAAATGACATCCTGTCTAAATAGCCCTCCTGTATAATCTCTGAGGTATAATTCTGTGATGAATGTAAACATAGGTGAAATATTTTCAGGTAGTTTTTTTAAAGATTTTATTTACTTATTTGACAGAGACAGACACAGTGAGAGAGGGAACACAAGCAGGGTGAGTGGGAGAGGGAGAAGCAGGTCCCCCATGGAGCAGGGAGCCCGATGTGGGGCTCGATCCCAGGACCCTGGGATCACGACCTGAGCTGAAGGCAGACGCTTAACTGACTGAGCCACCCCAGGCGCCCCTTCAGGTAGCTTCTGATTAAAGATGCATATAAACTGAGATAAGACAATATGATTATTTCTCTAAAGACAGCAAATGGAAGAGCTCCCAAGGATAGATGTACATAGCCTACCAAGAGAAATAATTGTTGGCTTTCTTTTACAAACCTCCTGAGAGAAAGTTTGTATGGCCAGGTTCACCTAGGTTGAAAAAGGTGCAGTATCATTATCTGCCACTGACTTTTACAACAGTGTAAAACTCTACCTTTTAAATCTGATTTCAGTGAAGACAGGCAATGGCTGGTGGGCATGCTCCTCCTTATTTCCAGTGAAACTTTAGGTTACTTCACTCTCTACTTTGAATTCCTAATAATTTTTCACTGAATTTGTGTTCTTTCCCTTTAGCTATCATTTTTGTCTTTGATGGACTTGCCAGTTCTTCTCCATCACTCAAATAAGGAACCTGGAAGCCTCTAGAGCTCATTCCCAAGCTGGCTTTCCTGTCTGGATTCACAGCTGCTGCTGCCTTCTGGTTAGCTGTCACCATAGATATTTTTTTCTGTCCTTGTCCACGTAAAGCACATTCATATCTAAATTCCTTAGAGACCGTATCTTAGTCATCTTGCCCTAGCAAAGAACCTGACAGAATTCATTAATACACATTTGTTGGATGAATGGAAAGGAGCAGAAACATGTCACTTCAGTTAGTGGCCTCTAGTCATGTTCTGGATGACCTAATGGAGAAATGGGCTCTGCCTCGTACTACCATGGCCACCAGAATCAGCCATGAAAAGGTCAGCAGGCAAAGGGAGATGAACCTGAGATTCCTACCCACTGCATGAACATTTCTATCACAGGCAGCCTTTGACTCAATCTCCTCTTTATCATACTTGTCACAGAACATAAATTAAGTCCCACCAACTTGCCTAAAACCCATCAAATTGCAGGTTAACATTAGCGTTATTTTCCATAATCCAGCTTAGTTAGTGCTGTATTGCATAATTCCACCCATAATATGTAAGACAGAGACATGTGCTAGTAAAATCAGAATATGATGGTAACTTCAGATGGTAACTACACTAACTGTCATGAGCATTTGGTAATGTATTGAACTATTCAGATGGTAACTACACTAAGTGTCGTGAGCATTTGGTAATGTATTGAACTGTTGAATCACTATGCTGTACACCTGAAACTAATATTCATCAACTACACTGCAATTTTAAAAAAGAGAATATGATGGTCTTTATGGTTTATCCTGGGAGCATTACAATCAATTGTAACAATGCCATTAGCATAGCAGATTGATGCTGCTGAGGTCCCCCCCCCCACTTTTTCTTCTTTGGTGTTTGTATTTGTCTCCAGATTGCCAGGTAATGACAATATTATTTGGGAACTTTGATAGGCACCATTTACCTTCTAGTGTATACGGATAGTGATTCATCTTTGTGCACTACCCAATAGTGCACTTCAGCCATCCCCCCACTTCCTGCGTAAACGTTTGTCCAAAAGATTATCTCTTTATCTTTACTTTCTACAGTACTTTTGTCCAGACGATCTTTTTACCCATTTGTGTATTCCCTGCAGTGCACTTTGGACTCTGTAAGCCCAAAACCCAACAAAGTTAGCTTTGTGGAGGCCAGTCATGCTAGACATTCACTGGGAATGTCTTACCTTTCAAATTAAAGTCACACTGCCAAAAGCAGTACATATGTGTAGTATCTCAAGTCGCCATGTGTTTATTCAGAAACCCCAATTTCTTTTGCAATTACTGCTATGGTTCAAAATGTATAGAGTTACAAACAAGGTTTCCTTTCAAAAAATTTATTTTCCAAAATTATCAAAGAAGGCACCACAACCTTACAGCTGACTCTATTTTTTTCATTTCATGTAAAGACAGTGTGAACAAGTCCTAAAAACATTTTTTATTAATATCTACAGAGTGAATTAAACTCGTGATGTTATATCTACACAGAGAATCTACACATTTCTTAAGGTTAAAAAAATAAAAAGACTTAATCTTTAAAGCTTTTAAGCACTATGACCTGGGAATAATAAACAATAAATATGTGTTAATTTATAAAATGTCATTTGAAGTGTACTTATCTCCAACTCCCCCAAATTTAAATTCTCCTCCAAAAAAATAAATTTTCCTTCAAGTTGTGATTCTTTGCCCACTTGCTATTATTTTATTATTATGTTTTTCCTTTGACCCTAACCTCTACTATATGAAGATATCAGGGAACATGAAACAGCAACACCTGTGTTAATGCAGATACTATATATAAGAGCTCCACAGTCAACCATCTCTGCCCTCTGGGACTTATATTTTCCTGAAAGACATCTAAATTATACAAATATTTTAAATACTTTTGGTTACTTGATAACACCTTGAAATATACTTTAAGTCAAAGGGAAAGGAAAGTCCCATTTATCTCCTTTCTAAAACTAAACCACAGTGAGTTCTTATTTGCTAAACTAAAAGAGACAGAAAAAGTGAAATAAATGGAAAATCAATACTTTTAAATCCCTCGGGGTATTTTGCTTTCATTATTTTAATAAAAAAACAAAACAAAACATGGAAAAACACAAAATCTTACACAGCACACGCTACAAAATGCACAATTTTCAAATAAGCGGTATGGTTGTTTTACTTACTAGCGGTCTTTAGTAGAAACAGACCTAAAAAGAGTATCTTGGAAGGACTGTGTACTTTCCTAATTCCCTGAGAAGCTCAGTGATTGTGAGGAATGCCAGCCAGAGCTCAATATTCTTACCCTTGGAATCAAGAAAAAGATCAAAATCTTTGATAGCAATAACCAGAACTGAATTTGTCAGGGGTAGAAGTCCTCCTCTTATCAATGTCAGGCAAGAAGCAATCTTTTCCTGCAAAGCGAAAAGCAAGCCAGCTAAGAAAAAGATCAGTGTACCTACAATTACATAAAATTGACTGGATGGTTGGAAACAATACTTTTTAAGAATCTTCTCTCTCTCTTTTTTAACTTTACTTACATGTTCGTTTCTATTTCATTCTAAGATACAGAGGAAATGAAACTGTTTTCACACACAGAACAGTTCCCTCGTGACAGTTTTTTCTCAATTGTCTCTTTTGCCTTCCCTTAGCTTTATCGCTCTCATCGCTCCATATCCCTAAACCAATAGGAAGAATTTCCTTCAGACCCTTAAGCCTCGTATCTGTTACCATAGAGACAGGCATCACAAGATAGCTGCTCAGTAACATCCTCATGGAAATAAAATAAGAATCCTAAGGGTTTTACAGGAATTTCCAGTGCTCCCAGGGAGCAGAAATGATACCCTGCCCTGGGGAAAAAAAAAATGCAGTGATTTTAGTTTCACAATCGTGGAATTATGGAGACTGTCATTTCCGATGGTAAATCCAGAATCCCTCAATTTTATGCTTAGAACCTGATTATGGTTTCTCATATGATTTGAAAAAAAAAATCCCTTCTCTTATATCCACGTGTTCAGGGAAATAAAAATATCTCACCGCTAACTTTTAACTCTAGCATGTCTTATCAATCATGTTCTAACAGCCTCAACTGTTCTTTCATATTGCAGGGCACAGATTTTTCTTTTGGTATTCTCTGATCCCCTTTAGACCATATTTGATCAAGAAAACCTTCACCTTTTCTAAAAGTTGACAACCTGTTCGGAATTCAGTAAGGCAAAAGCTGCTTGCAGAGTTTATAGACCTATGAAGAGGCAGAAGGATAGCTGCAAGAAGTGATTTCCACTCACTTTACCTTGTTGTCCATTGACTTCTGCACTTTCGGGAAGTCTACTGAAATCACAGACTATCTGAAGAGGAACCATAAAAATAGCGGAATCTGAGCAAATAGGCAAGCTCAGCAAAATCCATGAGCCTAGGCAAAGCAGGTATAAGTCAGTGACTGCCGAGACCTCCAATTTTCTCCTGACATTAAGTAAGAAACATTCCTCAGCAAGGCAAATCTTTAATACAGTAACAGCCAAAATGGTCCCAACAGGAGCTCCTCAGCTGTAAAACTGAACCACTTTTCCAAGTCTGTAGTACTTCAACACTACAGGTGGTCGCAATTCTGTTTGTGGTCTTTGCATGATATTTAATTGTGACCTAGCTTGTTTCTGACACTCGACTTAATGAGCAAACAGTGAGGTTCTCGTACTGTTTAGAGATGAGGCTAGCAAACTCCTGCTACCAAGGGCCAGACGGTGAATAGTTTTGGCTTTGTGGCCCCTATGATCCCTGTCCTAACTACTTCACAGCTGTGTGGGTAGAAAACTGCCTTATGCCGTATGTCAACAAATAGGTGTGGCCATCTCCCAGTAAAACTTTATTAATAGACACGGAAATTGAAAGTTCATGTCATTTTCATATGTCACAAAATATTACCACAAACTATTACTTCTAAAAAACTCACTCAGGAATGTAAAAGCCATCCTCAGCCGGCTGGCCAAACAGAAAGAGGTATGGCACATGGGCCACAATTGGCTGACTCCTAGCCTGGAGGGTTCCAGAGGAGTTAGTAGAGACACACAATGAAAGACCTGAAAAGGGGAAGACTTTTTCTCATGAAATGACTCGGATCACAGATTCTCAAAATTAGAAACTATATCAGACATCTTCTTCAATTCCTCTTTAGTGCAGGAAATCAACTCCTAGCTCTGAACACTTTTCAAACAGAGTACCGTACCTCACAAAGCAGTCATTTTTCTATTTATACAATTAATTGGAAGACTATTTTTTTGTTCTTTCAGAGAGATACAAATGAGTCTAATCCCGCTTTTACATTATAGCCCATTTAATACTTGAAGAAAGTTCATCTTTTCCTTTTTCTTGTTCATTCAAGCATTCTTCAACTTTTCCCTTTTCTGGTACCTTCAATGCCCCTCAAACGTAGTCCTAGCACTTTCGCCATCCAGACATTTTTCACTAAATACTCTACCAAATGTTAAAGTCCCTGAGACCATGATGTTCCTCTAAAAAAAAAAAAAAAAAAAAGTTCCTTCTAAAATGCATTCTTTTTTGTTTCCTTCCTAAAAGGATACATGCCCAACAACATCTGTTTTATTTTGTTTCGATGCCATATGAGACTATGACTGATATTGAAGCTAAGGCCAACAAAATCATTAAGTCTCTTTCAACGAATTATTGTTAAGCTTTAACTCTCGCCCATATTGTACTTGGATTGATTTTTGAAATTTAGTGCAGGATCTTATTCCGATTAAGAGTCATCTTTTTGGTCTCATTGCATTTTCCAGGTGGTCATAATCCTTCAGTACTTGAATAATTCAATATATTTGTTCTCCTCTTCAGCTAAACTATTTTGATCTTCCTTCATGTTTTGGGTATTAATATTTCACAAACCAAGCAGGGCCAATGTCAGAATTACAGGGCACACGATGAGAAATTAGGTCCAAATCAGATAGAGCCAAATGAATAGAACTACATCATAATCCTGAGAGAGGACGCTTCCTGGTTTACAAGGATTCAATTAATGCACCAAAGGCAGAAAAATTTAGTAATTTAATTAATCTTTCAGACATATCAAAGGGGAAATATTTCTCCATCTTGACTAAATCATAAAAATCTTCAGCAAATCCCACAGTATAATCAAGATAACTAGCTAAATCACATACTGTTTCCTAGAACCTTGGAGAACTGTGGTCTACGTTACCTTTCCGCTCATTCTAAACCAGCTCATCTTCCTCAGAAATTTGTGCTTCTTCCCAGTGAGGGAAAAATATTGCCTACTTTTCTAAAAAAAAAAAAAAAAATCCAATTTGAGGGAATTTAATAGTTATTTAATATGCCCACCCTAATTATGGACTTCCTTCCTTCTTGCTCATTTTGGTGTGTTAACTCCAGGACCAATCTGAAATACTGTCATGGCACTCTCTTTTTAAATAGTTTTGATTCTTTTGTCAGATGTATGTGTGCGTCTCTGGGTTTGTGTGCACATGCCTATGTGGTTTGTTTTTATTTGCTTTTTCCTTCCTCAGATTTAGACGACATGAGAATTGGACAATAATAGGAAGAAACAAGCTTCTCGGGAACAAGATTTTAAATAATTTTTTTCCACGTGGTCATTTTTATTGATGCAGAAACAGCATTTCACTAATATTCAACACATTTTCATGATAAGTCACTTGATAAACAAGGAATAGCAGGTGTATTGGTTAGCCAGAGCTGTCACCACAAAATGTCACAGACTGAGTGGCTTAAAGAACAGAAATTTATATTCTCAGTTTGGGAATATTTCTTAACTGATAGCGTCTCCCCCTGCTCATCTTTCTGGATGCAGGGATACATCTGAAGGTAGGCAACTCAATCACAAGTGGGCATTTTCACTGCACAGTGTTCCCATTAAAGAAGAACTCAGGGACATTACTGAGTTAAAAATAATGATGCTTAATTAGATTTTTACCTAAAAGAGACAAGTAGCTGCTACAGCTGCTTTGACAATATGAATGCCTTGGGAAAAACAATCTAGGTTTGTAGAGAACCGGGTGAAACCCACAGAGATTTGCAAGTAACCAGTTCCATATTAAAAAAATATATATTTAAATGCTTATAGTCCATTTCACCTCTCCCATCCCTTTCACACACTCTTTCTGTTTTCACGCATTTGTTCCTCATTTTTTTCCCCCTGAACCTCTTCAGAAAACACAGAATTAAGCAACTGGGATTTGGAGACTTCACACGGTCCCATCACTCTGCATGCTAATCATGTTTCTGAGCTGGAAAGACTGGCCAGCATTTCCAAATCTTACAAAGGCATTTGTCAAGAAGGGTCCGCCTGCTCTTCAGGTGTGTGGCCCAAAGCCTTTGAGATTTCATTAATAATCAACAGCTGGTGCCACCTAGTGTCTGTCCTTTCCATTCATCAGTGGAATCAAATAAGAGGACTTCCAAGTCACAAACGAAGCAGCCTGAACTACAAACAAAAAAACCACAGTTTGGGGGAGTCCAGTGGCTGATTTAAATTACACTATCTTCATTGAAAGGAAAACCTTCTTTTTTAAAAGTAACTATGGTAACAGGAGTGTGAGGCTAACAGGAAGCTCGAATTTTTCTCACAGGAGACAATTCACAGAAGGAGAGTCCCACTAAATATGTAATGCAAAAGAGTTTTTCCAGACTTGAATTGTCACTTAAGATGGTAATAAAGTTGGGAAATATTGCTGACAGAAAACAACTGCATTTTAAACAAAAGTATAGACATAGGTGATTTTTGTCAACCAACCAAGAAATAACCCTCTATCATCTGGATGCAAAATTCCCTGCCAGTCTTTGAGCTTCCCAAAGATTAAACAAGTACTGTGACAGGCTGTAGAAAAGCACATACAGCACTCAGAAGTATGAAGAGGAAATAATTAGGTTGTCTGAACCACACTATTGAAAATATGTTTGCTGCTAAAGCCATACATCCAGAAAGCTATTTTCTTTCATGCTCTATGTATGGATTATGGATTTTATATTCACCTACACTCATGTATGCTTCAAGGTTAAAAAGTACTCATCCAAATGTATGACTATCTTTCAAAACATAAGTTAGTTATTAATTTGGGTGAATCCAAGTAGTATAATTAGCCCATCAGTTTCTAAGTGATTCACCACTACTTAAATACATGTTGGTTTAAGTCACTCTTTCTAAGAGAAATACGTAATTGAAAAACATGGACTAACATTCAGGGAAAAAAGTTACATAACAGCCAGCAGTGTTCCTTGACCAGACCGACTGGGATATTACAATTACTACAGAAAAGACACAGCACATATGAGCAATACCGTATACACCGAAAGGTCATACTAGATGTTCATACATGAAAGCCTATTAACTTGGATGATTTAGCTACTCAGGTTATTGGAGAGACTGGGCAGAGAGCTAAAAGATTCTGTATCATATAATTAACAACCACACTTTTCACATTCTGGAAAATCTATTTCTATATTATTTGACATGTGTTTTAAACAATCACTTGTTAAAAACAGCTTTGGATGTTTTATTTTCGTGTTACCCTAGTGGTGATAAAAATTATTTCAATATGTTCGGTCCGATATATACTCACTAACGTATCCCCATGACAGCGTCTGAAGACAGAATATGGAAACGATGCATAGTTTCCACAAAAAGCTTAAATTGTTCCCCTTTTCCCAAAAACTTTATTTTTGGAGCCAGATACAGTCGAGGCTCCTGCTTCATTTGTTTAAAAGTACTTATAAGTGTAATCCAGTGACTGTATGAGAAAGAAATATTGCAAAACAGCACAAGGGTGCTAAAAATTGTACGCAGGCAAAAGAGAATGTAAGACAAAACTCATTAAGGCTTCAACATAATTAAATAAATAAGTGCTCCCATTTTCACCAATTTATCATTTTCTGTCGTTTTTCATTAACAGCTTTCAAAAAGCCCTATCTGAAACAAGCTGATACAGAGAAATTAAGAGCAGTAATCAAGCGAGAAATGATAGACCAGCTGGGTCGACATCAACTTGGCAAAACGTGAATACAGTTCAATAGCTGAAACAGATGCTGGAATTGTTGAAAAACCCTGCAGGAGATATTGATGTATTTTCTTCATAGAATGCAGAATGACTGAATAAATGTCAAAAGCTAAAAACTGACGAGGAGACAAGACTGACAGCCAAACTCCTTATAAAACAGGAACGAAGTGTAACAATTTCCAACCTATCCAAACATTCTATACGTCCTCATTTCTCTCAATCTCTGAATATGCCAAGAGCTCAGTCAGTCCTTGTAAGTAAATGTCATGTAACTGAGCTGGGGTAGATTTCCCCCATAGATCTGCCCCCCAGCCCCCGGTCATCCTCTACCTGGAGAAACCCAGATTCTTGAAAAACACTTTATTCTAAAATCTCCTAACACGGATTTCTATCCCAGAAGTGCTTTCCTGAGGTTGGAGGCAAGCACACCCCCCCCCCAAATCTAACACAGCACAAGGAAATGTTAAAATCCCTTCCGTAAAAGCAACACTGTTTGCAGAGTTTGAAGAGCTCGGCAACAAACCCCGGCTACCAACAGCTGCTTGTTCAAACATATGCTTTGTCATGGTCAGCTTCTAATTGGATTCATAATGATGTAATAGCTTTAATAATCCTACCTTCCATGCCCGCTGTTTTTCCTGTCACTCCATCACGCCAATAAGTTGGCTGCTGTAACAAATCAAGATAGTGCAAAACAGCATCTTTCTCCTGATTCTGTCATCCTCCTGAAAGCATTCTATTACTGCCGACTGCTGGGAACCAGAAAGTCTATTTGAATTCCAACAGCTCCCCTTTCGCATGATTCAAGTTAGGTTAGGTGGGCATGCCTAACATGATTCTCTCAGTCATTTATTATGCAGCTGCTACAACGTCGGTGTGGTAACCACTCGGACTATCTGATACGTCAGTCGAACAAAACCTACACCTCGGAGCCAACCCGGGAGCAGCGTTCTGCATTTAACGAGCATTCTTCCTGCCTAAAAAACCGTGCATCTGCAAATCGCTTTCAGTATCTACTCGGTCCTCTGTACAGATGCAAAGCCTTTGGATTAACATCTTTTCGTAACTATACCAAGAGTCGAGTTCCTTTGCCACACATCCTATTATTCACAGTAGAATTCCGGCTGATTTTCACTTATCTTCACAGCCTTTTAAGGGTAAAAACTCTCTTTTCTGATTGTACTTTTTGAAATGAGGATGCTGCGTGCTCAGCTCCACATCTCTGCTTTATTATAAAATATAACGTGCACTTTCTCAAATGGAATTTGCCCCTGTGATTCTATGGAAAATTTTCTAATAAGAGGATTTTTTTCTAGAAAATATTTACTTTGCATATTGGAGACATTTAAACTGCTTCTGTTTGTTTCTCCCAGGAGTGGACTTTATACTTGATATTCTGACTTACGGAAATTCCTCTCTTTAGAAAGTAAGGAATTAAATTAGCTGACTCTCTAACATAACTTGTTTACCTAGTAAATAAGTCTCATTGCAGGAAAATGCATTTTGCGTTTTAAAGATACCCATGCAAGAGGCAGTATTTTTTTAAATTAAAATAAATATCAGAGAGATGATGGCAATTGTATCCAAAAGTTCTAAGTATGCCTTTCTTGGGGGATTAATATTTATACTTTGAAACGACAAAACAAATATTTAAGTGTTTTCATGAGAAAAATACTTTAAAGCGGGGAATTGATGAAATCTCCTTTCCCTTTCAACCATCTATCAGATAAATATTCGGTTCTGTGGAAGAGCTACTGCCCAGCCCCACAAACAAGTAAACATGTGGTCGGGACCTACATTATGAAAGTATAAGCAACAATTTATTTAGCATATGTGAGATATAGGCCAATGTGACTCTTCTACAATAGTGTTTCCCTAAAGGGTGTTAAAGTGGTGTGTATGTGTGTATATCTACATTTTCATTATTCTAACTCCACTTTAATTTTTTAACAACAAACACCAATCATCCCTACATATCAGGACATAAATAATAATCAGTAACTTATGGTTTATAATGTTTAATTTATAAATGCTAGAAAAAAACCCAGAAAAACAGAGTCCACTTGAACCTACCAAATGTTCTCTAAAATAATATACACGCAGTTCCATGTAATAATTGTGAAAACACTGGATTACAATTACAGTTATTTAAAAAAAAAAAGTCTCTTTCGTGGTTAGCCTATCTTAGTGGTTGTGAAGAGGATAAATAAACATCATGTGGTTTTGTTTCTACCCTTAGCCTCTGCTTACCTCTGCAGCTTCAACTCTTGCCTTCACGCTTTATTCCAGCCACAGTGAACTTCTTTTGGTTCTTCTAAAAACGCTGCAATCCTACTGTCTGAGAGATACTGCATCTCTTTTTTTAAAGATTTTATTTATTTAGTTAGTTGAGAGAGAGCGCATGCACATGAGTGTTTTGGGGTAGGGGGTATCACGGGGGGAGAGCAGAGGGAGAGGGACAAGCAGACTGCTTGCTGAGTGCAGAGCCCCACATGGGGCTCAGTCCCACAGTTGCGAGATCGGTGAGATCATGACCTGAGCTGAAATCAAGAGTCGGACGCTTAACCAACTGAGCCTCCCAGGAGCCTCTGAGAAATTGCATCTTCTGTTTCACCTTTCCATAAGCTCCCCTCACTTTTGATTGCCTACCTTCCAACCAATCTTCAGTTATCAGCTTGGAACATAATTTGCTATGTGAGGCATTTTTCATCCCCTAGATAAAATTATGTTTCCCTGCTATGCAACTTCATAGCACCTTATACTCCGTCTTCATCATAATGGCAAACGCTTATACAACAGAAGGTGGTAGGCACTGTTCTCACATATACAACACACACACACACACACACACACACACACACGCATATGTGTATTTATACACATGTATGTGTATGTATGTGTGTATCTATCACTACCATATTGATACTTTCATTCAATCCTCATATTGAACCCATGAAGATGACAATTTTATACACACATGTGAAGCATCTGAGGCTCTGAGAAGTTGAGTAAGAGTCACATGACTTTAATTTTTTACATTTCCCGGTATACTACTAGTTCTTGAGACTGGATCACATGTGTCTCGTCCAATGTTAAATTCTAATGTCTCGTGCGCTCTTTGGAAATTGTATTCATCATTCAGTCAGTAGAACCTGCTTTGGGCAATGCACTGTAGTAAGCACTGGTCATATGGTGAAGATCAAAATGGATATGGATCCTATTTTCATGAGGCTTATGCACGAGGGCAAGACCTCTAAACTTAGCGTCCAAGTGTCCATGGATGGAATTCAGATATTAGCCTCTAACACAAGTGTAGCATTATTTTCACTTAAGTTTGTAGGTTATCAAGATAGTAGCATTAGCAATACCTGCAATTTTGGGGCACTAGTAAAGTCACAAATTTTCATATCATTTTAGAGATGCTGTATAAATCCCACAATTTTTTTGCATTTATCATTACTTTGAAATTGCATTGTTAAGTCTACCACTGTATTGTGTTATTTAATGTGTGAATAGGGAAGTATGTATACTATTATATAACTTAAAATATTTAGAAAACTGTTTCAATACAACTGGTTTCTGTGTTATAATCTTCATTATTTTATGTTGTATATTTAAATGGACTTCACATAAGCTGTGCCACCTGTCAAAGGCCTTAAGGTGTTAGGGCTTTAAGCTTCACCAGGTGTCAAGGGATCTATGCTATGACCTCTGGCCAAAGAGAACAGGAGAACATAGCACACTGGTTAATATCACTGGCTCCCAAGTCTGACAACTTGGGTTCAAAACGAAGATCCATGACTTAACACTAATGCACTATAGGGCAAGTTACTTATCCTCAGCGTACTCTTCTGTAAAATCACAGTAATTCATGCTCTCAAGCATTCATGCTATGAGGATTAAATAAGAGAATGACAGTAAAATACTTAGTACAATGCCTGCCACCTTTTGAACTTTTAATGGCTGTTAGATATTATTAGGGAGAGGGCCAGATATGAAATTATTACGACAAATAAAAACTGTGAAAGAGATATGAAGGATTTACAAGGACTTTTCGATTAGGAACTGGAACTCTTACACATTGCCAATGGAAATGTAAAATGGTCAAAACCACTTTCAAAACCAGTTGTGCAGTTTCTTAAAAAGGTAAACGTAGACATACTTTCAAGAGCCATCCTTTCCATTCTGACAGAAACGAAAGCATATGTCCATCAAAAAAGTTGTATATGGACATTCACAGGAGCTGTATTTGTAATGACCCTGACTTTAAACAATCCACATAGTCATCATGTGAATGGATGAAGATGCTGTGGTGTATCTCTACAATGTAGTACTACTTTGCCATGGAAAGGACGGGAGTCCTGACACATGTACCGCCATGAATGAAGTGTGAAAGAATTATGCTCATTAAGAGAAGCCAAACAAAAACAGTACATACTGTACAATTTCACTGATACAACTGTAGAAAAGGCAATGAATCTGCACTGATAGTGAGCAGGTAGGTGGTTGCCTAGTGAAGGCAGGGATGAGGGACAGGCAGGAGAGGTTACAAAGAGTCATGAGGACACTTTGAGATAATGGATATTTCTACTATTTTGATCGTGGTGATGCTTTCGTGAAGCTTAAGAGATATCAAAACATATCATGTTGTACATTTTAAATACATATGGTTTATTATATAACAATTACACTTCAAAACCTCTTATAAAATCCTCATTCTTATTAGACCTTAGATCATTCAGATTAATTCAATTCAAAGGTAGAATACACTAACATCACTTTCTTAAAAGTTAATCTACAAACTCCATAATAAAATACGTATGCTCTAAATAATTCTAACAACTGCATTTAATAATCTGGAGCATCCCAGGAAAATAATTTTCCCCACCAGCTACTATTTATAGCCCTTTATGCCATCACTGAACAACCTGGAAACGGACTTTTCCAGTAACAAAGAAGAATTTTGTCCTATTCAACATACTTTGTTTATTTACTGTAAGCAGATAAGCCAGTAAAACAAATAAACTATTAGGCTGGTTATAAAAGAGTAAGCTGCATAAAATCTAAGGTATGAATCAATATTACCTTGTTGCCATGTAATTCCATCATACAGAAAACCTTGGCATAAGCTTCCTTTGTTAATGATTAAATACTACAGGACCACATTTTACAAGTTATCCTCATTTCATAACAAAGGATATCATGTCAAACTCTTAAGTATTTCAATGGGAAGATGACTGAGGAAGACCGAATAGCATCCACGCGACAGTAACACTGAAAACAATAAAACACGTTCCCTCATTAAATTTCCCCATATGCTGTGCTAAAAGTGTTGAGGTGGTAAAAAAAATTTAGCCAGACCACTGAACTTTTACAATTTATTACCTCAGTGAAGTTACAGTTGGATCAGTGAAAGGCAGAAAATCTTTTTCTCATAATTTGAATCTAACACTGTCTCTGTCCCCAATCTAGATTAGCCAAAAGATGTTAGATATTAAGATGTTCAACACACACACACACACACACACACACACACAGGCACACACATGCAAGATCATGTCATGGTCTCAAATCTCTCCAGCGGTTTCTCGTCATCCTCAGAACAAGAGTCCTTACTATACCTGCAAGACACTGAGTAATATGCCCCTCATACTTTCTCCTGTCTTCTCCCATGCCTCTCCTCATAGCTCTCCTTCTTTTTCTCTAATCACACTGACTGGCCTTATTTCTTTTCAAACATTGCAAACTTATTCCCACCTTGGGATATTTTCTTTAGTTGATCTTTCCAACCAACAACATCCTTACACAGATATTCCAAGGGTCACTCCTCTTCAGCCAAGCCTTTGCTCAATGTCATCTCAGCATAAATTCCTTTATTTTTATTTTTAATTTTATTTTATTATGTTAGTCACCATATGTCATTAGTTTTTGATGTGGTGATCCACGATTCACTGTATTTGTATAACACCCAGTGCTCCATGCAGTATGTACCCTCCTTAACGCCTGGTGATGGGCATAAATTCCTTTCTAAACATCTCTAAAATAACATTCCCTGACCTGAAGTCTTCTCTTTCACTTTGCCTTGCTTCACTTTTATTTACAGCACTTAAATCACCATTTGGCATCAAATTACTGATTTCAATAATTCATTCAAACATTCATTAAGTACCTCCTTTATTCTAGACACTTTGATGGGTGCTGGGAATACTACTGTCCTCATAGAGTTACTAGTTTTGTGCAAAAGATAGATACTGGACAAATAACCAAACGTATGCCTCATTTAAGAAGTGGAGTGAGAGCTACAGGCATAAAAACATTTTTAGAAGTATATGATTGAGGAACAAATTTTACCAAAGAAAATTCTTTTTGAATACGGAACTAAAAGATTTCTGGTAATTATACGGGTCAAGGGGTAAGGGCGGAGAGTACTACAGGCAGAGGGAATAAGGCAGGAAATCATTCAAAAACCGTAAAAAGTCCACAATGACAAGAGTATGGTGAAAGACAAAGAGATTGAAGCATGATGAACAGGACGGAGGTCTAGATATAGGCAGGGTTTAGATTATGAGGGATTCCTTGTCAGCTGTATTAAAGATCCTGGAATTTATTCTAAGCACATTGGAAAACCACTGAAAGGAAGTAAGTAAATTAGTTACATGATCAGACTGTAGGTCAAATATACAAGGCTGAATGTACTGGGGAGAATGGATTAAAATGAGGTGGTGATAATTCTAGAGGTACAGACGGAGCTTGTTAAGAAGCAATTTCAGTGTATCAGGCAACATAATTAAACTAAAGAGCTAGCAAAAAAGACAGAAGCAGTGAGATTCCAGAGACATTTAAAAGGGAGAACTGATAGAACGTGGTGATTGATTGGAAAGAGAAGCATTCAGGGATATTTACTCCTTGAGTAATTTTCAACTTGAGCAACTGAGTGACTGATGGCAGTATTTTCTGGAAAAGCCAGGTTGATGATGGCTTCAGTATTGTTTCTGTTGAGTTTGAGGACCTTGGGAGACAGGCATTCAAGCAGATACATAAAGGAGGACGCACCTAGATATTAGGGTCTGAATTTCAAAATACATAAACATCTTAGATTTGTCAGCATGTGATGGTAAATAAAGCCATAGGTTTGAAAAAACTTAGAGATGGAATAAGCCATGAAAAGAGACAAAAGCCTAGGATGGCACCATGAAGAACTTAACAATTAATGACTGATGAAAAAGAATGACTATCAAGACTATCAGGATATTGAGAAGGAATGTTCAGAGATAAGGGGGAAAAAACCCAATAATGAATAGAGTGTGGCATTCTGAAAGTTAAGAGGGTAGAATGTTGAAAGAAACAAGTATTATCAACTTTATCAAATGCGATTGAGCGGGGCATCTGGGTGGCTCAGTCGATTAAGCATTCAACTCTTGGTTTCGGCTCAGGTCATGATCTCAGGGTTGTGAGACTGAGGCCCTTGTCGGCTCCACACTCAGCGTGGAGTTTGCGTGAGAGATCCTTTCCACATCTCCCTCCCCCACTACCCCTACCCCTGCTCATTCTCTCTCTCTCTCTCTCTCTCTCCCTCTAAAATGAATAAATAAAATCTTTTAAAAATATGATTGAGAGATGAAGTAAGATGACAACTAAAAAGTTCTGGGTTTACTTCCATATCCTGGCCCTTGTAAATAATGCTGCAGTGAACAGAGGAGTGCATACATCTTTTTGAATTAGTGTTTTCATTTTCTTTGGGTACATAGCCAGTAGTGGAATTACTGGATTGTGTGTTTTTTCTGTTTTTTTATTTATTTATTTTTTTTGAGGAGCCTCCATACCATTTTCAACACTGTTTCCTTTATTTCTCTACTCTGCCTTTTTTGTTATTGTTAATTATTGTACCTCTACACACAGCAGATTTTACACAATTCATTGCCGCTTTAAACAGTCCGTTGTGTTTTTACTTACCCATTTATTATTAGAGAAGTTTATTCATTCTTGCCCACCTGTTTTGTTTTTTTTGTTTTTCTATCCAGGGTAAGTTTTCTTCAGCCAGTAGAATGCCCCTTAGAATTTACACTGGTTTAAAAGGGTACTGGTGATTAATGATCCCAGCTTTTGAATGACTGAGACCACCTTTATTTTGCCTTCATCTTTTTACACTTTTCTACTTTGAATGATTATTGATCCACACGCAGTTGTAAGGAAGCATATAAAAAGATCCTGTGTACTCTTTTTTTAAAAGATTTATTTATTTGAGAGCAAGAGGTGGGGGGAGAGGGAGAGGAAGAGAGAGAATCCCAAGCAGACTCCCTGCTGAGTGTGGAGCCCAACATGGGACTCGATCTCATGACCCTGAGATCATGACCCGAGTCAAAATCAAGAGTCGGACGCTTAACAGACTGAGCCACCCAGGAGCCCTGATCTTGTGTACTCTTCACCCAGTTTTCCCCAAAGGAACCACCTTGCATACCTATAGCACAATATCATAAACAAGAAATTGACAGGGAGACAGTCTTACTCAGATTTCACCAGTTTTACAGGCATTTCTTCTCTCTCTCTCTCCCTTCTCTGTGTGTATTTTGTTCAAGGAAATGTTATGCACATGTGTGTTTCATGTGACCACCACTACAGGGAAGACACAGAACAGTTCCATCAGAAGAATTCTTCAGGCTACCCTTTTACTGCCATAGCCACTGCTCTGCTAAATTTGTGACTTCTAAAGAAATTAGGGGGAAAAAAAAAGAGAACATAAACCCAAAGGAAGAAAAAGGAAGAACATAATGAAGGGCAGAAACAAATGATATTGAAAACAGTCAACATAACAAGATAATTCTTTGAAAAAAAAAGTAAATTTATAAACTTCTAGCAACAGTGACAGTAAAAAGAGAAGACACAAATCATCAGTAATATATAGATCCCAAAGCCATTAGAAGGATACTAAAAGAATTCGATGAGTGATTTTATGCTCATAAATCCCACAACTTAAGTGAAACAATTCCTTAAAAAACAGAAGCTACCAAAATTCAACCAGGATGAAAGAGACAACATGAATAGTCCTGTGCACATTAAAGAAATTGAATGCATAATTTAAAAGCTACAGGAAAAGGAATCTCGAGGCCCAGATCATCTTACTGGCGAGATCTACCAAACATTTAAAGAATTAACACTGGGCACCTGGGTGGCTCAGTTGGTTAAGCGCCTGCCTTCGGCTCAGGTCATGATCCCGGAGTCCTGGGATCGAGCCCCACATTGGGCTCCCGGCTCAGCAGGGAGCCTGCTTCTCCCTCTGACCCTCTCCCTTCTCATGCTGTTTCTCTCTCGCTCGCTCTCAAATAAATAAATAAATAAAATCTTTAAAAAAAAATAAAGAAAGAATTAACACCAATTCCGCACTCTTCAAGAAAATAGTAGAGGAAGATTACTTCCAAACTCATTTTCTGAGGCCAATATCACCTTAACATTCAAAACTAGGAAAAAACAAACAAGAAAGCTACAGACTAATATCTCCCATGAATATAGATGCAAATTAACAAAATTTAACAAGTAGAATTCAGCAATATATAAAAAACAATTATACACCATTATCATTGGAATTATAAACTCACAAGAAGTTACCAAGATAATTCAGAGAGGTTCACTGTATCCATCACCCAGTTTCTTGTAAGAGTTACTTGTTAAATATAGTACAATTTCAAAACCAGGAAATGAACATTGGTACAATGTGTATGTGTAGTTCTGTCATCTTATCACATATGTGGATTTAACACCACTGCAATCCAGATACAAAATCTCCATTATCACAAGTATCTTCCACTGCACTATTCCTTTGTAGCCACCCCCATGCCATCTCTGCAAAATCTGTAACCCATGGCAATTATTAAATTGTTTTCCATCTCTCTAACTCTGTAATTTCTACAATGTATATTAATGGAATCACAGTATGTAACTATATGAGGCAGGCTTCGCCCCCACACACACTCAGTATAATATGCTAGATCCATCTGATTTACCAGTAGTATTTTTTATCGCTGTGTAGTATTCCATGGTATGCATCTACCCATTTTGTTTAAACATTCACCTATTGTAACACATTTTGATTGCTTCCAGTTTTTGACTATTACAAATAAAGCCACTATGGACAATCATACTTTTGTGTGTAGATGTATCATTTCATTTCTCTGGGATCAATGCCCAAGAGTGCAATTGCTAACTCAAACAGCATTTGCATACATTTCATGTTTCTTTTTAAGAAACTATCAAAGAATTTTCCAAAGTGGCTGTACTATTTTACATTCTTATCACTAATGTATGACAGATCCAGTTTCTCTGCATCCTCTGTCAGTGTGTGGTACTTGCATTTAAAAAACTGTTTTATTTAGCTCTTCTGTTAGGTATGTAATGATATCTCACTGAGGTCTCAATATCCACTTCTCTGATGGTTAGTGGTGTTGAACATATTTTCATGTACTTATTGACCATCCCTACCGACCATCCTCTTCGATTAAGTGTTGCTTCATGCCTTTTGTCCATTTTTTAATTGGACTGTTTTTCTTAAGTTTTCAGAGTCCTTCACATATTCTAACAGGTTTTTTTTTTCAAATATATGGTTTACACACATTTTCTCCCTGTCTGGAGAGTTTTTATTTTCATCTTTTATAAAGTCTTTCACAAATCAATTTGTTTTATATTGTGATTAAGTCAAATTTACCAAGTTTTAAAATGTTTATGAATTATGTTTTCTATTGCATGACTAAAAACTCTTCAGTAAGCTCTGGATCCCAAAGACTTTCTTCTATGTTTTATTCCAAAGGTCTTCTAGTTTTACATTCACTTTGAAGTAATTGTTTAATCAGGTATGAGATTTAATTCAAGTTTTGTTTTTTTTCTGGTCTATGGGTATCCAGCTTCTCTAGCATCATTTGCTGAAAAGACCATCCTATTCCAATGAACTGCTTTCACAATTTTGTCAAAAATCAGTTGGCTGTACTTGTGTTAACTTTTTTAAAAATTTATTACGTTCAATTAGCTGAGATGTCCTTCAACAGATGAATGGATAAAAGAAGATGTGGTTCACATATAAAATGGAATATTACTCAGCCATCAGAAAGGATGACCACCTACCATTTGCATTGACATGGATGGAACTGGAGGGGATTATGCTAACCTGTGTTAACTTTTCATTCTCTATTCTATCCTTCCACAAACAGCAAACAGTCTTAACATGACTATTTAATAAATCTTCAATCAGACATAGTAATACCTCCCACTGTATTCTTATTTGTCAAGATGGTTTTAGGAGTGTGTGTATTTCATCTAAATTATCAAATGTATGATTTCCGAGTTTTTGATAGTATTCCCTCATTTTCCTACTGATGTTTTCAGGATCTTTAGTGGTATTCCTGATATTGGTAATTTGTATCTTTATTCTTTGTCAGGATTGCTAGAGGTTTGTGTTTTATTATTTATTCACCTTTGTATCATTTTTTGCTTCACTGAGTTCTTTTTTTGTTTTCACTTGCATTGTTTTTGCTCTTCTATTTCATTTCTCCTGCTTGCTTTGAGTTTATGGTGCTATTCTCTTTTCTCATTTCTTGATATGGGAGTTTAGATTATTGAGACTTCTCTTTTCAAATGTATCCATTTCATGGTATAATTTTCCCCTACAGCACAGCTTTAGCTGAACTACAAAATTTTCCTTTATTACTTTCATTCAGTTCAATGTATTTTTTTATTATGTTGTGTTAATCACCGTACATTACATCATTAGTTTTTGATGTAGTGTTCCATGATTCATTGTTTGCGTATAACACCCAGTGCTCCATGCAGAATGTGCCCTCTTTAATACCCATCACCAGGCTAACCCATCCCCCCACCCCCCTCCCCTCTAGAACCCTCAGTTTGTTTCTCAGAGTCCATAGTCTCTATTTTTTAAAATTTCTCTTCAGACTCCCTTCTAGACTCATGAATTATTTCAGTCTCTTGTTAGTTTCCACATGTTTGGAGATTTTCTTATCTTGGATAGTGATATCTAGTCTGACCAGAGAACACACTGTGTAGAATTTCAATTTAAAAAAAAAATGGTTGAGGTTTGTTTTATGGCCCAGAATAGTGTCTACCTTATTGTGTATTCTGCAGTTGTTGAGTGTTCTGTAAATACTGAATGGATCCTGCTGGTTCATGGTGGTAAGCCCGATATACCTGAAGATCTTCTGTCTAGTTGATCAGTTACCAAAAGAGGGGTTTAACGTCTCTGACTGTAACTGTGGTTGTGTCTATTACTCCTTCCAGTTTTTATTTCACCTATTTTGCAGCTCTGCTGTTTGAAGTAAACACATTAATGATTGATAACTCCTCCTGGTATACTAACCCTTCTGCCATTAAGTAAAATTTGTCTCTGTTTTTGTAATTTTCTTTGTTCTGAAGTTGACTCTATTCGGTATTAGTTTAACCAGTCTTGCTTTAATATATACAAGTATATCTTCTTCTAACTTTTACTTCAACCTACCTATATCATTATAGTTTAAGTGAGTTCATCTAGATAGCATATTGGAGGATCATCCTCTCTTTATCCACTCTGCCAATATCTGTAATTATCTTAATTAAAACTGTTTACACTTAAGTTAGTTGTTAATGTGTTACGGCTTAAGTTTGCCAACTTATTACTCGTGTTTGTTTTCTCTGGTTCTGTTCCTCTGCTTTTCATTTCCTGCCTTCCTTTGGGTTACTTGAATAATTTTTAGTGTTTTGTTTACTATAGTGCTTTTTAGTGTATCTCTGTACAATGTAATTAGTGGTTGTTCTAGGTAACACAATATACATGTATAACTTCACAGTCTACTGGTTTTGCTTCCTATTTCAAATGAAGGGCAGATATTTTACTTCCACTTAGGTTCCTTTACCACCCACACTTTGAAAATATAATTATCTTAACTGTTTCTTCTACACCTATTAAGCACTACATCAGGTGGTGGTGGACCTTTTGCTTCAACCATAAAATGTGATTTAAGAAACTAATGAGAAGGCTAGTCTATTATCCTTATTTTTATCTATTTCTATGTTCTTTTTTCCATTCTGACCTTCTAAGCCTTTTTGTTATTTCTTTTCTGTTTAGACAACTTCCGTCTACTCTTTAAGGGTAGGATTATTAACAACAAATTATCTTAGTTTTCCTTCAATGGAGAATGTTTTTATGTCCCCTTTAACTCCTAAAGGGAATTCTTCCTTGTCATAGAAATATAGTCCATAATCTCTTCTGTTTGAATCCTTATGCTTTGGGTCCTATTAATAATTGTTTGTTCCTGTCATATATTTAGTGCTACAACAGTGTTAGCTGTATGAATTCATGTTCTTTCACTTTACTCATATAATCACTGCCTTAATTGATGCTCTGATAATGTTTCTTCTGTATACATTTTTTTAACTTGGTTTTTCAAAGTAGGTACTAGAATATCTGTTCAATTCCCTTATAAAAATTGGTATTTATGCATTAATCAAATAAGTACCCGTTGAACACTTATGATATACTTTGGCACTTAGAAGATTCGTTTTGAAGTTAAAAAAATAAAAAACCTCCTTTTATATTACACTGTAGTCAAGAAGAACATAAAGAAACACACAAAACAGCTTATTAATTATGAACAGCAAAATATAATTAAGTTCCAAAATCACAGGTATTCTCTTTCCTCTCTTTAAAGACCCCTTTACATAAAAAATCTATTCTAAATTCCCACCTGCACATCCTATGGGCAATATTTACTTGAGGAAGTAAATACTATTTACTTGAGGAAGCTATTTTATCTAATTCAAAGTTCCTGCTCATAATTTTATAAAATTTTTCTAAATTCAAGGAGATAATATATATGTACTTTTGAGTACCAAGGTTCACTTAAGACCTAAAATATGATGCATAAATGTCACAACTAGTCATAAAAGTGACAAACCAAAGGCCCACAAGTCCTGACTCCCAGTGTTTTGTTCCTTCTTCTTCTTTTTTTTTTTTTTTTTAGAGAGTGTGGAGTGTGAGTGGGGTGGGGGGCGCAGAGAGGCCAAGGGGGAGAGAGAATCTTAAGCAGATACCCAGCTGAGTGTGGAGTGTGACACGGGGCTTAATCCCAGGATCCTGAGATCATGACCTGAGCCAAAATCAAGAGCCAAACGCTTAACCGAATGAACCACACAGGCACCCCTGTTTTGTTCTTTCTATCCAATCATTTTATCATCCTATTTCCTCTGCCTCATTCCTCTAATCTCACTCATTCCTCTAATCATTGTAAGGAGTAAAATTTATAAAACAACTATTACTCTAGGTTTATGGAGAATATTGTCTAAATCCACGGAATTTGATGACTGCCCTTATGATTAGCATTAAATTGTGTCCAGAGCTAATTCTTCTTTTTCCCCCTTTTTAAAATTTTATTTTTAAAATTATATTTAAGTAATCTCTATACCCAACATGGGGCTCAAACTCACAACCCCACGATCAACAGTCAAATGCTCTACCGACTGAGTCACCCATGTGCCCCTCTATCTTTCTTATTAATTGGAAGAGAAGGCAATACTTTCTTCCCATCTGCAATGTCAACATTTGCCATCCCACCAATGGCCTGCTATTTGCTATGTCACATTCTGTCCTAATTTACTGGAGCATCAATAGTAACATCCTCCTTGTTTTATGTGGTCAGTCTATTGTCAACCTCTATTCTGCATGAAATGATATATCAGGGTCCTAGAGGCAAGACTTTTTCCTTGCATGTATTTACCCTGTCTTCTGTCTCTTTGTTTTTGTTTTTGTTTTTTTTTTAAAGGCCATCATATAGAGTTTCCCCTTTCTGGCTCTACCACTAAGCACCTTCAGGCTAGTATTAATCTTTCTGGTTCCTGAAACTGGTCCAGTGTCAATTGGTCTTCTGACAGTTCCAGGCTGACAACTTTTAACCTAACTCTAAACTTAACTGACGTGATTCTTTCATTTAGTTCTGGTCTCTGTGCCTTCAAATCTAATAAGGAACCTAACCAATTATTTCTACCAATAGTGGGGGAAGATTCTTGAGCCACAGATAACATCACTCTCAGGTAACATACAGCTAAGGTATTTGTAAGTATTCTTCTGGAGATGAAATCATCACCCTTCTTTTGTCAAACCTAAGAAATGATTCCAATGTTAGAAATTCAAGTTCTGCAGAAATGAGTAGCAACGCCATTATTACAAACAGGCCTATTAAGTATCTCTCAAATCATACAATGCATGTAACACCAACTCTGCCAATATTTTGGAATGCCCTGCCAAAAAACGCAATTCATTTTGATTAACATTCCTTTTTTAAGCTTGAAATCCCTTTAAAAATCATCCAAAATTTCCTGGTAAATATTCAATTGCTTTATATCTCACATGTTGGCTTACTCATTAAATCTGAATAAAAACACCTTTTTAAAGGTATTTATACTTTGCAGAGCTTAAGAAAAAGTTTACTAACAATCACACTTCCCTAATACACAACGGATTAATCTATCCTAGGTTCAAAATAAGCGCTGTTTTATTTCTTGAGTTGAGCCTGTATGTTCAAATGTCATCTGTGAACCAGCAATAGCTGGGAATCAAAATCATGTGTCACTTAGATGAAAACAATTCACTTCTTTCTAATCTTTCAATATTTCAAAGAAGCTCAAAATACTTACTTGAAAGACATGTATATATTTTGGTTGAAGAGAACTTTCCATTATTTTTCCCCCCAACTTTCTTAGAATTGTAAAGAGCCTTTATGTGATAGAGAACAGCAATTCTGGTCAAAGAAATAATCATAATCTCAAAGAAAGGAGCAAATTTACCACTAGCCATGAGCATTGTACACCTAACAGTTATCATACCTTTCATTTAATAGATATAATTTATAAATGACAAAAATTGCCCTTATCTTCAGATCAATGATAAGAATTATAGTCATTATAAACATAGCATATAATTTTGACCAAGAAGGAATTCCTTTTATGGATGGTTTTAGCAGCTGTAGCAACTCTAAATGTTATTATTTCTATTCTGGGTGCTAAATGAAATTAGCAGATACCCAAAATCTTTTCTGCAACCCACAGCCATTAGTTAATTTTAACGGGGTTTACAATTATACACTGGGTCATTTAACTGCAGACAATTTACTTTCTGGGGCCTCTTCTCCTCCTTTTCGTCCCTTTCCTGCTTCCTTTGAGTTGAGTTGCTAACGATTAATTCACAGAGAAATAAGTTAATGCAGCAACTTTTATGTTTTGTTCCAAATGCTCAAACAGCCTGTATAGGGTTCCTTAAATCTAAAGCAGCATCTCACAAATGAAAGACACTTTTAATCCCTCTTCACAAATGATGGATTTTTTTCCTTCCCTCTTTTTCTTTTTAAATAATCACAAAGATAACACATTTTGGAGACTAAGCTAAGACAGAGTGGTCAAATCTAAAACAAAACTTATGGAAAAATGTTTGTATGAACCATGTCCTTCAGTTAAAATCAAAACTAATTCAAAATATCACCTTTCATTTTACCTTTGAAATAAGCTGAGCATTTGAATTCATAGGATTTCTCATCAGTGTGATACTGTGGACATTATTCTCTATCAAAAGTGAAAGTGTTACTTCTATGAAACAGCCAATTTGTTTTTCGTAACTGTGATGTATGTGACAAATTAGACATTTTTCATTTTAAAAATCAGAGCCTAGATACTCAGCTTCAATGGCTTCGTCGTAGGAACCACAAATATATACTTATTGTATACGCTTCTCATTTCCCACACAGTGACAGCTCAATAAGTCCACGCATGGCTCAGTTACCTATTAGTGGAGATGGATCTATCTACTCATTGGGTAACAGACCCCTTTGTACCAAGAATTCACTCTTTAAACAGAAAATCAAAGGATGTTATAAAAAAAAGAGGACTAAGCTTTTAGATCATTTTGCTACATAAAGCTAGAATCAGAGGATATTAGAAAAAGAAGGAAGTGACCTTCAGATCATCTCTTCCAACCTTTTCTATTTAGGGATAAGGAAACAAAGGCTTAAAAAGAAAAGGACAGCCCACAAAAGAGGGGAGTTAGTAACTGTGCTGAGACAAAAACTGAATGCCAGACCAATGCTCTTTCCCCTTTAGGAGCTTCTAAAGGCCATGATCCTTTAAGGACTAGGGGTGTTAACAACTGTACTGGTTCCTCGTTTCTGCTCTCTTACTGCATTGCAGACCTTTTTAAATAGTCCTGTTGTCAATAAAATCTGCTCATATTGTCCTATTTTGAGTGTGGCATCTGTTTTCTATTATGACCCTATGGATATATTTGCTCTTAGTTACAAACTTTGTGAGCTTAAAATTTTTATCTGTAAAAGAGAGATGATATAAATGGAAACCTCATAGAGATGAAATGAAAGTTGAATGAGATAAAGTGTGCAAATGACTTAACAAAGTGCTTGACACATAGTGAACAATGTTAATTATCACTAGTGTGTGCACTGTCTTATTTTTCTCCATAAGTAAAGGTGTATAGGGAATTCTGATATCTAGCATGTTTATGAGATATAATGTTGTGGGAATCTTAAAAGCTACTTGAGAAAATTATCCTATTATGTATTTCACAATTTTAATCAATAAATAGACATAGAAGATCTAATTTTAATGTATCCCCATTTCCTACAAACATCCCCCAAGTGAAAGCTATTAATAATCCAAAAATATCATATTACCATTTTCCATCTTGCACTATAAGTGAGGTACTGACTCAAGATCCATATCTCACCATCAATAAATATTTTCAGAAAGAAAACAGTATCTTAGGTGACATAGTACACATCACAGGATTCTGAAGCTAACCATTATCATCGTGATCACTTGAGAAATATACTACATATTGATATATACAAGGGGAATTAAAATGTTTCTATTAGAAAGCCAAATGAACATTCTTTGGCCTTTACACTGTTTAGAGACCTAATGTAGACTATGTAAGTAACTACTAAGTACTGTCTTTTCAGGAAATTCAGATATCTTTTTAAGGGTGCTCTTTTCTTTCAGTCAAAAGGTGACATGAATTTAGCAGACTTGGTTTACATTTTGCTCAACCTGAAACTTTTAATGATGATTTAGCACATGCAACTTTGCTCCCTGTTTGTTAAATGAAATCAGAAAGGAATCTAGGTCTAAAAGACCACTATGGTTCCTTTAGGGTGAACCAGGGCTAAAATGAGCTTGAAATAACTCCTAGTTAGGGGAGAGTGGCATGAAAATAATATGATTGAATTAATTTAGCTTAAATCAGTATCTCTGGCAGACTCTGCTTACAGGATGTCCAGGGATGAAATAATACAGGAGTCTGTTGGTCATATGCTGGAGTCTTGGCAAACAGTCATACCAATGCTTATGCCGACTTTAAGAATACAGAGTGTTTACTCCCTTTCTCATTTTCTTAAACGTTAATTTTGTTTTTTTTTTTCCTCCTCTATGCCCAATTAGGAGATAATCATTAAGTTGAGAAAATTTTTTTTTAATTTTCACATATTTTGATCCTTGCCAAAGCCCCAGTTAGTAGCTGTAAAAATTTAGCAACTTAATTTTAATTCCTTAATTTTATGGAAAAAGAGCAAAGAATTTTGAGCAAATACTCTCATTAAGAATCAAGGGGAAAATCTACTCTGAAAATTCAAATAAATGTCAAAGCCACTAATACTGAGACCCCAAGGAAAATTAATTTTACTTTAAAGAAGAGACATGAGTAATATTTCATTTTTTTAAAGATTTTATTTCTTTGAGAGAGAGAGAGAGAGAGAGAGAGAGCATGAGTGGGGGGTAGAGGCAGAGGGGAAGCAGACTCCCCATTGAGCAGGGAGCTGGACACAGGGCTCGATCCCAGGACCCCGAGATCATGACCTAAGCTGAAGGTAGATGCTTAACCAATTGAGCCACTCAAATATTACATGAGTAATATTTTACAAAAATGTCAGGACAAAGCTAGACAAGGTCAGGGTTAAACAAAACAAGCCACAAGGTGAAAGGTAATGCTCAGAGTTTCCATTAACAATGCTGCTAGCCTCAAGTTGTAAAAACTACCTTTTATTCTTCCTGGATAGGATTTTATCGTTCAAAGGTTTAAATATTTTTTGGGGGAATGGTGGTGAGAAAAATGAGACAGATATAGCATCTAACATATGGCTCTAGGTAGCAAGATATTTTGGAACATGTCAGACAAATATGAGCTCAGCTGGGCTCTTACAAGAATATTACTATGGATTAAGTACTTATGGTTTCCAAGCTCAGTTCCCTTACCTCTATCATTTAACACAAACCCACTTCAAGTGTTGTTGTGAGTATTCATTTATTTGTCATTTATGCATCCATTTAAAATACTTCTCTTTTCTTGGGGCACCTGGGTGGCTCAGATGGTTAAGTGTCTGCCTTCGGCTCAGGTCATGATCCCAGGGTGTCCTGGGATCGAGCCCCGCATCGGGCTCCTGGCTCAGCAGGGAGCCTGCTTCTCCCTCTCCCTCTCCCTCTGCCTCTCCCCCTGCTCATGCTCTCTATCTCTGTGTCTCAAATGAATAAATTAAAAAAAAATCTTTAAAATACTTCTTGTTTCTTATGAAGCAAAATTCTGCTCTAGGTACTATGGATTCAGCAGTAGAAAACCATGGTCTCAAACACAATCTGTGGGAGATAGACATACCAACACACAGTAAAACAATGTGTGCTGAGTATTAGTAGAAGAGAAATATAAAAGCTATGATCATATGTAACAGAAGCCTTACTGGAGAAATTAAAGACATTAAGGGATAAATAAGACTGCTAGATACCAGTCATTATATTATGTCAAAGAGGTAGATAGAAAGTTGTCTAGTAAAAATGTCAAAACAGTTAAGATAGAAGCAGCAACGTTAGCAAAGGCATGTATGTTTGGGGATTTTTTTTTTTTTAAGAGACAGAGAGAGAGGGAGTGGGACATGGCAGAGATAGAGAGAATCCTAAGCAGGGTCCATGCTCACCATGGAACCCAATGCCGGGCTCAATCTCACAACCTTGAGAACAAGAGCTGAAATCAAGACACAGACAGACTGAGCCACCCAGGTGCCCCTGTCTGTGAATCTTTAAGATGTTTAAGTAGGTCTTGGGGTAATATGAGATTGGAAATGAAATTGGGGAAATATCTTTAATGGTATAAATGCCAGACTAATGACTTTGGACTTAGGTCTATATGCCTTGGTTTAAGTATGCCAAGGAGACTAGAAATCACAGGACAGAGAATATGGCATCTCTTCCTAAAGCATTCATTTTACTAGAAGGCATATAAAAATCAACAACAGAATATAACATGATATTCACACGATTTATAAAGGGAAAAAATGAGGCAGATAAATATTTGACTGCTGGTACCAACTACAGTGTCCAAATTTATTCACCTTTATAATTAGGGGATTTAAAAGACAGTTATTTGTTCATTTATGGGCAGAGAATCATGAAAAAATTTAGTGAAGAGATACTTATCAAAACTGCAAATAATGAACATAAACAGGTTAATTTCCTAGCAATTTTTCTTAGGAAATGTTTAGGTTTCTTAAATGTTTATTTTCAAACTAAGAAATCACTAGCTTTTAGTCTCACTACATGTTTCTATAAAGTTCTCTCAACAAAGTGGCACACAAAAGAGAAATCCGTATTTTAGTAGTAGTACCTGGCAGAATTTTTGGCACTCAGATGTCTGCCAGGGAATAATGTGCCTGGTTAACAGTTAATGGTTACATTCCCAGGGAGGAAATCTGCATGCTTAGCTTTGAGTGAAAAGATATTCTATTGCCTAATAAGAGATGTTTAAGTTAACTCCAATGCAGTGATAAATAGATAGGAAAACAAAGTAAATTAATTAATTTTTTTAAATAGAAGTTTTTCAGAAAGATTCAGTTCTTTAAATCTGCCAGAACTGAAAGCATCATTTGACTGAAAATAACAGAGAATTTTTAGTGTGGTTAATCTAATACACGCAGGTGTCTTTTTTCCCCTTATTTTATTTTCATTCCAGTTAGTTAACATGCAGTGTTATATTAGTTTCAGGTGTACAAGAGAGTGAGTCAGCCCTTCCAGACATCACCCAGTGCTCATCACAAGTGCACTCCTTTTGAATGGTGTGATTTCCTCAAGAATCTTAGAGATGACAATGAGGTATAAGTTCAATCTATGATAGCCATCCTCTCCAGATATCTAGGCAATGCCAAGAAATCCAGGAGTCCATCTTGCAACCTGCTCTACTAGAATTCAGAATGCCGTATAAGCATCCAAAGACTACATGAGGCTTGCCTTCCAAAGACACTGAGCTGGAAAGAACTTGCAGAGTACTCCTTGAAGGATTTTCATGTATATTCACTTAGGGATTTGTTTTAATCACCATGGTACTGATTTATGTTTCATTATTTGGTTATGAATTCAAAATTGAGAGGTACTGAATTTAAAGAAAATGTTTTCTTTTTTCCAATCAAAACCAATGTGTGTCAAAATAAGACCAAAAAATACAATGACTATATTTAAACAAATAATCTCCATTTTGCTTTGAGAGAATATAATTATTTTATTGGCATTTCATAACTTTATTTTTTAAGATTTTATTTATTCATTTGAGACACAGAGATAGAGAGAGAGAGCATGAGCAGGGAGAGAGGCAGAGGGAGAAGGAAAAGCAGGCTCCCCGTGGAGCAGGGAGCCTGATGTGGGGCTTGATCCCCGGACCCTGGGATCATGACCTGAGCCGAAGGCAGATGTTTAACCATCTGAGCCACCCAGGTGCCCCCATGATAATAACTTTCAGTGAAATAAACTTATATTTGCAGTTATAAAAAAAAAGTCATCTGCATTTGCAGCAAAATGAGTTTTACCATGAACTCTAAGAGTGTATATACACATCCATGGGAGAGGATACATTTTGTGGATAGCCAATTGTTTGTTTGTTTCCCTCCCCCTCCAGTTTGGTTTCTTTGCTCCACACAAGTGTTTCCTTTACTCAGTAAAGTAGTGTCATTCATCAAATCAAATTTGGCCTCTGAGCTACAAAAGTCTTTTTTCAAACCCTTGGCAGAGAAAATGTTGAGAACCAAGTCATTATATTTTCAAGAGCCATGCATACGGAATACACAAGGCTATCCTGGATGGAAACTGGGCAGAAAACATATACACTAAATCACAGATTTAAAACAGATAAAAAAAGATTCAAACTAGCCTATCTCCTCAAATTAGATGAAAGTTGTGAGAGCTGAACAAAGGGTTCCTGAGCGAGGGCCTGGTGTCATTTCATCCCAGAATGATGAAAACCCCAGAAAGGTTTGGAATGATCTGGTAACAAAAGACTGTGTTTCATGCTCTCGGTGAAGTCCAAGAAAGAAACAGGTTCCACAGTGAATTTTTCATTCCTACACGGCATAGGATTTGTGGAGTACCAGGATGGTATGGCACATATAAAGAAAGAGTGCCTGACAGCAAAGAGCATCTATGGACACAGAATCTCTCTCATCCCTTAATTTTCTCTGCCATCCAAACGCGCGTGCAGACATGTCTTAGAGGGGAAGATATACTTTCCCCATCAACACAGCTGGCAATACAGTAAGGTCCCAACCATTCCCCATCTGTCTCACTACTGATCACCTGTCTCTCATAACCCAAGGACAGCTTTGGGGAGAAGGAATGAAGTAAAAACCACCAAAATGGCCACTCAAAACCTAAAAAGCATGGAGGGGAACAAAACCAAAAAAATTAATTGTCACAGTTCACCTGGGAGTGACTAGATTAAATTATCTATGAAATGGAAGGAAAGGACCTAGAAATAGAAATTGTTGTACTATAGAAACACTTTTTAGCGTAACTGAGCTTGGTGCTAGGGCCAATTTTGCAATATACAGGGAAAGACTTGAAGATACACAATGGTTGTTCCAATCTTTCCTTTGCTCTTGCAATTGCTTAAGCTTGCTTCTTTATAACAATTCTCTTCTTTCTTGACCCTATCAAAACTTCCATTCACCTCTTCCCTGAAGCATCTACTGTGAAGCAACTATAATAATATGATGAAAGTGATTCACACCAACTTCTGATAAGGCCGACTCTTAAGTAAAAGATAAAGAGAATGATGGATTTTAGAGCAATGGGTCTACACATTTTGGATGTCCAAGTGGAAATATATGTAACCAATGTTGTGGTTTAGAGACTCTTTCATTTACCATGCCCACCCCTACATGCAAAGCATATAAGGAAGCATCATGCTACATTCAACTTTGCACATGGCCCTCTTCTCATACGAAACAAAGAGTAATTGTTGGGTAAATTGGAATTACAATAATGTATGTTGATTATGTATAATGTTATACCAGAACCCATCAAATATATGGTTATTTTACTATCTTAAAATTATATTCCACGTACAGATGGATAATTTCAATCTACAAATACTTTGAGATGAATCTTATGTGTAAAGAATGCCAAGAATAATACCTGCTTAGATATTTTTGAAAATTAAATGAGATACACTTAGAAAAATCAGCTCAAAAACCTTGACTCTACCATAGATTTGGCTTTTTCGTGCTCAGAAATAAATCTATTTACATTTTTAATAGAACTGGATATATAAATAGGGCAAAGTAGGAGAATTAAGAGCTGCTTGGTCCCAATATGTGGTAAGAAACTAGCTATGGCTGTGATACATAAAGTTTTTTTTTTCTTTTTTTAAATTTTTATTGTTATGTTAATCACCATATATTACATCATTTGTTTTGGTGTACTGTTCCATGATTCATTGTTTGTTCATAACACCCAGTGCTCCATGCAGAACGTGCCCTCTTTAATACCCATCACCAGGCTAACCCATCCCCCTACCCTCCTCCCCTCTAGAACCCTCAGTTTGTTTTTCAGAGTCCATCATCTCTCCTGGTTCGTCTCCCCCTCTGACTTACTCCCCTTCATTCTTCCTCTCCTGCTATCTTCTTCTTTTTCTTTTTTCTTAACATATGTTGCATTATTTGTTTCAGAAGTACAGATCTGTGATTCAACAGTCTTGCACAATTCACAGCGCTCACCGTAGCCCATATCTTCCCCAATGTCCATCACCCAGCCACCCCATCCCTCCCACCCCTGACCACTCCAGCAACCCTCAGTTTGTTCCTGAGATTAAGAATTCCTCATATCAGTGAGGTCATTTTAAACTACCATGTGAGAAGAGGTAGAGTGTTAAAATATAGTTAAGAAAAGCAATTCAAGAAAATATTAAGTATATTCAAAGGATCTGAAGAGGAAGAGGAAGAGGAAGAAGAAGAAGAAGAAAAGAACAAGGAGGAGGAGGGGGAGGAGGAGGGAGGAGGAGGAGAAATAATAGCTAAAGAAAGCCTTTGGACTTTCCAAGGTATGTAATTATATTGATTTTTCTCTCATAGGAAAAAAAAAATAGCATCATAGTACCCGGACTCATTGCAGATTAGAGATCAATCCTTGTCTTGATTTTATGAAGCACTGTGGGATTAATCTGGCTCTTTTCCACCCATCTGAGGCCCAAAGTTGTAAGGGCGGTAAGCCATTACTACCTCCTTCCAAAATTTTTAGAGAGGTCAAAGAATGGGTAGAATGATGTAATTATTAGTAAAAGCTGTGAATGTGTGGGTATTTCAAGAAGAAACATAGCCCTGAGTTCATGAGTTGCTATCTCATCTTGTCTCAGAGTCTCAGATATTGGGGATACTTTAAAGTTGCCAAACACTGTGGAATAGTGGGACAAAAAATGGATGTAGGGGGGTGCCTGGGTGGTGCAGTTGGTTAAGCATCCGACTTTTGCTTTTGGCTCAGGCATGGTCTCAGGGTCTTGAGATCAAGCCCTGCCTCGGGCTCTGTGCTTGAGAATCTCTCTCCCTCTCTTTGCCCTGCCCAATTGTTTTCTCTCTCTCTCTCTCAAATAATAAATCTTAAAAAATAAAAACCATGGATATAGAAGTATAAATTCTGCCTCCAGCATTGTGTACCTATAATGATCTTGGTAAGTTATTTTTTTCCACTCATACTGTCAATTTCCTAAAGTGTAAAATGGGAAAACTAATATTTGGTATGTTTGTTGTGAAAGTAACAGCCTTCGATATAGTACCAGGCACAAAATGAATGATTTGGGTTCTTTTTAATGAATGTGCTGAAAGAATATATATATTAACTAAAATTTACTTGATGTTTGCCACATAAAAGGACTCAGTAAATATTAAGGAAGTAAAGAATTAATGAACAAATGAATAAAATAACAAAAAAAGGGGGAGGAAGTTTTCTAATGCTATGTCATGAGAATTCTCTCCGGCCAATTCTGTTCTCACCTTAATTGCTTATGAAGGACAGAAGCTGTGCCCAGAGTACATATTTTCATAACTTCTTTAGAACATTCTATGTGGCTTTTAAGCTGAAGCTTAGTAAGTACATCTGAGATGCTTTAGATCAGCACAGTTTTTATAATCCTTTCAACTGATGCCCTAAAGTATTTCACAGAATTTTATTTACTGGGACCATCCACAATTAAAATTAAGGAAAAGTGTGGTGTATATATACAATGGAATATTATGCAGCCATCAAAAGGAATGAAATCTTGCCATTTGCAATGACGTGGACAGAACTGGAGGGTATTATGCTGAGCCAAATAAGTCAATCAGAGAAAGACATGTATCATATGACCTCACTGATATGAGGAATTCTTCATCTCAGGAAATAAACTGGGGGTTGCTGGAGTGGTGGGGGGTGGGAGGGATGGGGTGGCTGGGTAATAGTCACTGGGGAGGGTATGTGCTATGGTGAGTGCTGTGAATTGTGTAAGACTGTTGAATCACAGATCTGTACCTCTGAAACAAATAACACATTATATGTTTAAAAAAAAGAAGAAGAAGAAGAAGATAGCAGAAGGGGAAGAATGAAGGGGGGGGAATCAGAGGGGGAGATGAACCATGAGAGGCTATGGACTCTGAGAAACAAATGGAGGGTTCTAGAGGGGAGTGGGTGGGGGGATGGGTTAGCCTGGTGATGGGTATTAAGGAGGGCACGTATTGAATGGAGCACTGGGTGTTATACGCAAACAATGAATCATGGGACACTACATCAAAAACTAATGATGCAATATATGGTGATTAACATAATAATAAAAAAATAAAATAAAATTAAGGAAAAGTCCCAGCAAAAGTTGCTACTTTACTGAAGACTTACAAGGTTTACTAACCCTATAAGTTTATTCAAGGTTTACACATGCTCTATATAAATAACTCTTGTCTTTTATGCAAGACAAAAATGATAGATATATTTATTATAAATATAAGGGATGTGCATAGTATAGGTGACACCAAATTCCTAATATCAATTTTAGGGCAAATCTTAGTGCCTTAGTAGGTACATGAAATACGCTACTATGAAATGTACATAATATTAAAGAATGCTCTACCTGTGGAGAATATTTTTATATAGCCATCATATACAGAGGAAAACATACTAAATATAATAAAGCATTGAATTCATGACAAAATATCCAAGTTTCCTCAATTAAAAATTTCCTGAAGTACGTATCTTCTTTTAAAAGTACCTTCAATATTAACTCAGCGACCACTTCCACATTACATCTGTGGTCAATGCTATGCCTGCGGCAGCTACCAAAATTCACATAGAGGTAAGAGCTGTCACAGAAAGCTAAGGACGTAGGAAGCCCACTGCACCAGAGAGTCTACCTTTTAGGTCAAATGCCAAGTCAGACCAGTGCAAAGGACATAAACACTGGTGGGTCAGACAGGAATGTCTGTGTAAGCTTGAGTGTGTGTGTGTGTGTGTGTGTGCGCACATGTACCTTTTGCTAGTCAAAAAGCATTTGACTGACAATTATCATCACAATTAACTTAGCTAGGCACCTTTGGATATATAATTAAATTGAAAACTGTTTTCAGTGTCTCAAATTAATGTCTAAAGTCATGGAGTACTATTCCTACAGCTAAAGTTGGCACTGTCTAAGAAGGCTATTACAAGCCTCATCTCTTGGTCATAGAATGATCTGGTTTTTCAATTTAGAAAATAATCTCATTACGTTGGGAAACGAAAATGACATGGTTATTAAAGCACACACAAAGATGACAAGAATCTAGTTAGCAAGTGACATACAACATCACAAACTATTCATAAATTAAGTTTTCCATTATTTTAAAGAACAACTTGATCAAAGTTGAAAATTTCATCGTCTTAACTTTTACATTCATAGCATTTAGTTTATTTTTTAAAGATTTTATTTATTTATCTGACAGAGAGAGAGAGAGCACAAGCAGGGGAAGTGGCAGGCAGAGGGAGAGGGAGAAGCAGGCACGGAGCCTGATGTGGGGCTCGATCCCAGGACCCTGGGATCATGATCTGAGCTGAAGGCAGACACTTAACTGACTGAGCCATTCAGGTGCCCCCATTCATAGCATTTAGATCACCAAGTAACTTCGGTGGTCATCCCCAGTATCAGCCATATATCTTCTTGCATGAATTCATCCATTTTTTCAGAGGAACAGAGCAATTATTCTGTTATTTTCTAAAATTAATGGGAATAATTCAAGATTTAGTAACTTATGAAAATTTCTTGACACACTTTTCTTTTTCCCTAAAGTCTACTGAAATAAGAACAATGCTTTCTTCACACTGATGTTTAGAAATCTCAGTTCTTCAAGAACTATCTGATAATTCACACCTCATAGGGCTATGATGTATAAAACGATACAGTGGCTGGCATGCAATAAATAGCAAAAACTTGATGTTTATTCTTGTTCATTGTAGTTATTACTTAAAATCTCTTATTTTGCATATAAAAATAGAATATAGAGAAGTTCAATCACTTATTCATGGTAATGACATTAAATATGCAAAGTCAAAACCAGAAGCAAGATATTCTGGCTCTCCATCCAGTGCTCCTTCCAAAACCCAGTAATTCCTCTCTAAGATACCCTAAGGAATAAGAATATCTAACCCTAAAATACAAATCAAAACCACAGTGAGATACCACCTCATACCAGTCAGAAAGGCTAAAATTAACAACTCAGGAAACAACAGATGTTGGCGAGGATGTGGAGAAAGGGGAACCCTCTTACACTGCTGGTGGGAATGCAAGCTGGTGTAGCCACTCTAGAAAACAGTATGGAGATGCCTCAAAAAGTTGAAAATAGAGCTACCCTATGATCCAGCAATTGCACCACTAGGTATCTATCGAAAGGATACAAACATAGTGATTTGGAGGGACACATGCACCCCAATGTTTATAGCAGCAATGTCCACAATAGCCAAACTATGGAAAGAGCCCAGATGTCCATCGACACATGCATGGATAAAGAAGAGGTAGTATATATATACAATGGAATATTACTCAGACATCAAAAACAATGAAATCTTACCATTTGCAACAACACGGATGGAACTGGAGGATATTATGCCAAGGAAAATAAGTCAATCAGAGAAAGACAATTATCATATGATTACACTCATATGTGGGATTTAAGAAACAAAACAGAGGATCATAGGGGAAGGGAGGGAAAAATAAAATAAGATGAAATCAGAGAGGGAGACAAACCGTAAGAGACTCTTAAGTATAGGAGACAGATGGAGGGTCACTGGAGGGGAGGTATGTGGGGAGATGAGGTAATTAGGTGATGGGCATTAGAAGGGCACTTGATGTAATGAGCACTGGGTATCATATGCAAGTGATAAATCACTGAACTCTACCTCTGAAACTAATAATATACTATGTTAATTAATTGAATTTAAATAAAATTTAAAAATATAGATAATGGGCAAAAAAGAATATCTAACCCTAAATAAACAACAAAGACAGTTACTGAAGTTATGCCATTAAAGAACTAATTTATTTCAAATAATCTGAAGACATAAATTTAAGGCTCATCATTTTATCATAAACTATACATTAGGTGGTAACATCTATGAGTAATAATACATGTGACTTGTCATTAACAAACATCAGAATTTCAAAGTGACCTGCCCAAATGGATATAGAGAAAGCAGACAATCTGGTGGTTCCAGCAGGGGAGTGTACCTATCAGTGGTCTTCATTTTCCTCCAAAAGGAATGATGTTTTCCTCTCCTCAATTGGTTTAAGTCTGCTATCCACCCCCACCTGTGATCAGTGTCCAGTTCACATGGTTGTCTAATAATTAACTGACTGAAGGAAAAACATGGAAAAATAGGGAAGGAAGGAGAAATGGCCATGTCAGAATAATTAGGTCAGTGGTCCTAAACAGATCATAACAAGATCATCCCAACTACTAAAATAAAAATGCTTTACCTTTCGGGCGCCTGGGTGGCTCAGTTGGTTAAGCGACTGCCTTCGGCTCAGGTCATGATCCTGGAGTCCCGGGATTGAGTCCCACATCGGGCTCCCTGCTCAGTGGGGAGTCTGCTTCTCCCTCTGACCCTCTTCCCTCTCGTGCTATCTCCCATTCTCTCTCTCTCTCAAGTAAATAAATAAAATCTTTAAAAAAAAAATCTTTATAAAAAAAATGCTTTACCTTTCCTATTATCTCTGTCAGAAAGGGTTCTCTTATTTCCACAAAACTTTTAATAATCAATCAGCTAAGAGATATGAGAGATCTGTGCATTATATATAGACTAAGACAAAAGTTTGTGAAAATACAGAGGAAATCTGAGTAGATTATGTCCCCAAGAAGGTTTGGTGGTTCCCAAAGTATTCTTCCACAGTCTCCTCCAACCCTAATCCCCACAGTACCCAGATTATCTGGGAAGCAGATTAGTACTATCTGCACTAGACATCAGCTATATTGTGGCTACACAGCCTTTTGTGAGATGACCCAGGAACTTAACTCCCTTAAGTTTCAAACAACTGATTCAGACTTGGAAGCTCCATATGTTGGTTCAGGAAGGAATCCATTTTCATGGAAACATGGAAGAGATAACCATTACTGCCAGGCCTGCCGTGTCAACCAAACTGGCCTCAGCCATCGCTGGGGTGGCACAGGTTGCCTCTAGAATGTCTCCATAAATGTACTGTTTTCCTTCAAATAAGAGTATACCCAATTCAGGCACTGGGATCATGAGGCAGGGAGGAAAAGAAGAACCCATGAGTCATGTCTGCCGTAAGTTAGATTCACGTGCACTGAAATGTCACAAATAGAGGCAACACTATTACAAAGTCATGTAGCAACACAGCCAAATGGCACAAATTTATTTTAAGCACAGATCTTTTGGCAAGTACTCAAATATGGATACCATGTATGATACTGCCCTACACTAGGTGTAATGAAGTTCTTTAGCCAAGACAGTGAGAGCAATCAAGAATAAGCACACCCAAACATAAGGATTCTTCACAGAGATAAGCTCATATTTTAGCATCGATAGTTGGATCATTCATGACAGATCTTAAAATGGTTCCTGTCCAAAGATTCATGCATTTTGAGCCAATAATAATCGTTAAACTACCTCAGAAAAACATACAAGCTTTTATTATAACCCAAAATTTATAAGAAGTTATTATTTTTTAACATATTTATAACATTAGGTTAGGCCTCTGAATTTCAGGGTTTCTCTCACCATGTACAGAATAACAAGGCTGTAATGAGCTTTAGTTATAGACTGGGGAATCCTATTATTTTGTCCTGGGCAATTCCTGAAAAAAGTTGTGCCAAGATCGCAGTTGTTTTGGATGAAAACAATTACAATTGGAGAAAGATCAAAGTCAACACCTTAAATGGAGCCGAGAATCTGGTAACTGATCTGGATATAATTCACAGGTGTTACATGCTCCGTGCTTTTGGGCCTTCCATCTGTTCTACATCATCCTGATTTTGACTAGTTAGCCCTTCAGTCAGTTCTTGCTAATACAATATTCCAAACTGGACACTGGGATCATAGGACAAACTATCTGGCTTAAATAAACAAGACCAACGTATCTAGGAAATATGAGTAAGTGGTTATCAGTGTATAGCAATAAACAGAAAGTATCTTAGCCTTTTGTTGCTTTTCAGTGAAAAAGTTGGGTACTTGATATATGCAACATTGATTTTCAATCACAGTATACAGAACCTTGTACTGGGATATAATCTAGGTCTACCAAATGGTGATTTACACTGTGTTTGAACCCAGGCCTAATTCCAAAGCTTCAACAATATCATGTTTCAGGAAACAAAGGTAAAAAGAGATAATATAACTGTCCTTACATGTTTGGGGTCTAGTATAAGAATGTGGAAAAAGACAGCACATATATTCATACCTATCTGTACAAAATAAAGGTAACTGCTAACGTATACCATCAAAGAGAGATATGGTGGTTCAAAGGAAAGGAAAAGGCTTTAATATCAGCTCGGGCAAGGTGAGATGGAGATATATTTCATTTAAGAGGGTGTGTTTAACAGGATCTTAAATGAGAGATGATAATTTTAAGAGGAGATAATTTTTTTTTTAAAGAAAGAACTTTGAAAATGACAGTCTACTTACTCGGAGGGAAGAACACAAATACACCAACACTGAAGTATTAACCTATTATAGTGCATTGGAGGGGCATGGGTGTTGTTCATTCCAAGTAGAACAACAAGAGAGAATGTCAGAAGAGTTCAGAGGCATGAAGATGGAAGCTCATTAGGATGTCAAGGAACTAAACTCCAAAGCAAGAAAATCTTACTTAAATATTACAGGCAATGGGGAGTCATTGAAGGTTGCTGAGCAGAAGGTTGATACTATCAGACCTACTCTTTGGAAAGACAGCTTTAATTCCAGTGAATATAATTAATAGGAGTCAGAGATTATATAGGAAATTATCTATGTGACAATGTGCAAGGTTTTGAGGATGTAATACAGGTCGATGGCATTGATTATGACAAGAAGACAATATTGGGGCACCTGTCTGGCTCAGTCAAAAGAGCATGTGACTCTTGATCTTGGGGTTATGAGTTTGAGCCCCATGTGCAGAGATTACAAAAAAAAATAAATGAAATTTTAAGGAAAAAAAAGAAGACAATATTAAGGCAGATTCTATAGACTCTGGCAATTGAATTGGAGGCTGAAAGCAGAAATGCAGGGAAATTCGGACACAACAGGGCCCATGAGCCCCTATCTTGACTCCTGACACATCGATGAGTACTAAGAGTTACTTCTTCTGGCTACAGTAATGATTAATACTGTCATACATCTCCCAGGAATGCTGAACTATATGCAGTCCTTGTGAGAAACAAAGGAGGCCATCTCCTTCACAGTCCCCTGCCACCAAACACACCAAGTGCTGTCCAGGCTATTGGAGAGACACAGATACTGAGAAATTGCCAAGGAACAAAAAATGAAAAAATACGGATAGGATATAATTTTCAAGTAGTTATAATGTCTACAAAAGGAGAAGTCACAACCAAAAATGTCTGGAAATATAAAAAGAGATTATGTCATTTACATTTCCAGTAATATGATGTTGTGTCCATGTCAATATGAATAAAAATGTTGGGTGAAGATGGCTTAACTGAATTGTCACCATCATAAGTTATGCCAAAATGTTTAGTTGTTCTTTTTGATATTTATGAAAATTGCACATTAATGACGCTAGAGGAAATAAACATGTGTCAAAAGTTACATATCCTGCTCAAATATTCTTTAATGTGTCTTAACATTTACACCTACATGTGTCTCTGTATCTCCCTAATGCTATATTTATGGGTGAAAGAATAATTGTGCCCTTACCAGAAACACGGTCATGAGTATAAGCTTGTTTCAGTGAAAGATGAGAGAGTTTTGGCTAGAGTTTGATGAACTACTTGGGCATTCTAGGAGCAACAAACACTAGGAAATATGAGGCTTGAGTTGTGAAATGTCAAAGTCAGATATTTAAATTAATTTGTAGAGAAAAGTAGAGGTAATCGCTGTTGAAGATTGGAGAGTGAAGGAAAAAGAATTCACAGGCCAGAACATTGAGCTGAAATGATTGAACTCTCAACATTTGGTTGAGAGTAAAAGCTCTTGGAAATCAAAAGAAAATCATTTTTTGCCTTAATTCTGTAATTCTTGATCTTGATTCCGTAATGCTTGTTATCATATGTGCCTGGTTCTGCCTTATGAAATTTGGTTGCAAAAACAAAATTCCAAGGAGCTTCCAAAGGACATGCCACAATATGGTCCAGCTGTTTGGAAAACACTACTTGATATAAGCAGTGATTAACAGGAAATCATGCAAAAGAAACCATATTTTGACTGAAGAGCTACAGGAACCTAATTATTTTTTCCCACAAAAAGACCAAACCTCAGTCTGGCAATTAATGTTCTATGTATATCAGCAGTTCACAGCTAGCGGTCTAATGAGCAGAATATCAAGATGGAGTACTACAGTACTTCAAATGTGCAAGCCACAAAAAGACAGGGATACATAATTTAAGAATCAGAGGTCCTGAAATGAAAGCCAAAGATCCTCAACCGCGCATGTGTGGAGACTTGTTTTTTTAATCATCTAAAATTTAATATAACTAAGGGAATAGCATTGGAGATAAGGTACCCATCAGAAGACTGAGAGCACCTTTGCAAAAGCAAAGAATACCAGAGGACATGGTGGCAAAGGAAATAGGACAACTTGCAGACAAAAGAATTAATTTTCCTGATTACAAGGAAGGGGAGACAGTGAAAGGAACATTCCTCCACCCATTCATTTCTTTATCCATCTAATACATATTCATTCAGTATCTCTTAAGAGCCAGAGGCTGTGTTAGCACTCTGGTTACAAGAGAGAACAAAACAAATTTCATGCTCTCGGGAAGCTTCTACTTTGGGGCAGGAAGCCATATTACAAATAAAAATATAGGGGCCAATTAGAGAGTGCTATGTTAGATAGGGTGGTCAGGAAAGCCCCATATGGGGAGTGATCTAAGTGAAAGGAGAAAGGATGCCATATAAACATCTGTGGAGGGAAGAAGGGTGATAATCTTCTACAGAAGAAAACTCGATGCAAAAGCCCTCAGGTGGGAATATGTTTGGCATAGTTGGTCATGAAAAATCAAGGCCAGTGAACTTGGAGGACAGTGAGTCGGGGGGAAATGGTGGGACATGGGGCAGAACAAGGAGCCAAAGGCCAGACAAGGTAAGCTTCACAGGCATAGTTTAAGAACTTGAATTTTGTTGTAAGGCTGACAAGAAGCCATTAGGTAGACATAATCTGATACATGTTTCACAAGAATCTCTTTGGTTGCTGAGTTAACAGGCTGAAGAGGGATTCAAGTAGAAGCAGTAAAACAGGTTAAGAGGCTACTTCAGGTATCCAAGTGAGAGCAATGGAGGATCGAATTAGGATGAGACAATGGGTCAGACATCTTACAAGAATGGATCTCAAAGTGTGGTCTTGGCACCAACAGTAGCCAGAAACTGAAGTATTAACCTATTATAGTGCATTGGAGGGGCATGGGTGTTGTTCATTCCAGGTATCTGTAGATAGCAAAATCTGGAGTCCTGCTCCACCTACTGGCTCGGAGACCTGGGCATGGGACCCAGAAATCTGTGTGTTAACACCCAGCAGGTGAATCAAATGTATGCTCAGATTTGAGTATTACTGCCTCAGAAGTAGAGGTTCACCTAGTTCTGATAGGGGTTCTGAATAATTTTAGCATTTTGTGTCACTAAGTAAATTAAATTATACATATTTTTGAACTGTAAAAAATTCTACCTTAAGAAATGAGGGATTTGTTTATTCAATGAGAGTATTTAGAGCAACGTGAAATAGGAAAAATAATTCAAACATGGGGGTGTGTCAACCCAAGTACACATGGTCTTGGAACCTAAAGATTAAATTTCTGGCTCTAAATTCAGGCCATATTCTGATTTATTTCTAATACAGTATCAGGCCACTGAGTGCAAGCTCTAAATTGCCAACACTCTTTGATGCAAAAAAATAAAACTGAATTTAATGATCTCATTATCAGTGATAAACAATTACTTTGCAGATTTTCAGACAAGCCACGTCTCCAATTTTTAAAAGACACTTGTTTCACCAGTGATGGGCATCTATATTAACAAAAACTGAAAACCCCAAATCAACATTAGTTGTAGATAATGAATGGGTGCCATAGTCTACATTGTAAAATTGAGAAGTGCCTAAAAACCTGAATATTTTGAGTTGCTATTTTGGGCTGAAAGCATAATCAGTCACAACAGAGACTTGATAGGCAAGAAGATTCTAGAAAGCTAACTTCCAAAAATAAATCCACCAGGGAAAGCCTCTCAGATTTGATGGTCTGCATTTCTACTTGTGATTACACTTAAAACATATTTCAGAGAATCACTTTGCTGGAAGCAAAAAAAAACTTGAAGAGATAGAATTAAAAATGATTAATCTTAAAAAAATATTTTAAAACATATTCATTTGTGTGTGTATAAATTCATTTATACACATGAAAAATGACTACAGATATATGGGAGAAATGAACTCTCTTAACTTTCAAGCCTAATTCGCTAGGAATTTTTTTTTAATCCAGAAAAAGAAAACATCATTTGGTGACTAAAGACCTTTGTAAGATTCATCAGTCACGTGGAGGACTGAGTACAAGTATTTTAGATATTCACTGAAGATAGAATAAAAGGGACTGATGTCATGGGAGGCATGCATTGAAAACATGAGGAATCCAATATAACCAAATGGTGATTTCCAAAGAAACTGCAGTGAACATTCTAGGTAAGACTGTCCGAACATGTGGCATGTTCAGAGGTGAGGATACATGCCACAGGGCTTCAGCCATAGGGTGCTTTTGCTCCACAGTTACACCACACAAAACATAATGCTACAAGTTCTGGAGATCCCATGAACAGCAGAGTAAGTACAGTTAATAACACTGCATTGTATACTGGAAATTTGCTAAGATAGATCTTAAGTGCTCACGCTGTATACACAAACAACTGACTTTGTAAAGTGATAGATATGTGAATTAGCTTGTGTGTGGTCATCCTTTCACAATGTATCTCTATATCAAAACCATCAGTTTGAACACCTCTAATATACATAATTTTTATTGGTCAATTAAACCTCAATCAAGCTGGAAAAAATAAACATCTCTACCACCCCACCCCCAAATACAATTCTCCTCACTGGAGTTCAACACTGTGGGATTCAGTTACAACCCCAATGGCGAGGGGACATACTGCTGGGCACCCCACAATCTTTACACTGAAGGTATTGGGAACCCCTTGGGACAAGCAGCCCACAGGAACAGGAAGGATGGTTTGACATCAGAACCACCTGGCAGAACATAATGTTTAAAAGGTGGGATTGCCTCTCTTGTATGGTAATGCATATTGAGGTATACCTGGAAGACAAGGAAACACATTCAGTGGCATAGAAGTTTCTGTTCACAAATCTAATTTAATTTTCCCAAGGAAGAACTAAAAGCCAGACAAAACACAATTGTATATAAATTCCACAGCTCGATCTTCCCTTTTGGTCTTACTGTCTATTACTTCTTTTCACTGCTACCATCCACCACTTTCTTACTAGATTTTACGAGTCTTCTGTGTTATCAGATTGCAAACGCGGTACCAAGACAGGTTGCTAAAACACTAGCGGGTCCAGAGGAGGAGAGAAAGAGCTATCGCCAGAAGCTGTCTTTACCTTATCTGTGGCCAACAAGTGACCAACAAAATGGGGGATCACCCATGATGTATCCACTTCTGATATTGTTCCTCAGCAGAAAAAACACTGTTGGAGAACCTCAAGGGACCAAATGGTCTACCATTTTCAGCTTTTCAAAGACATTACCATGCTTTATCATGATTTTGTACTGTTTTTCTGAAAGACCTTTAAAATTTTTTCCATAATGTAACCAATTAAATACAAAGAGTCTCCTCTAGAATGTTACATTCTATATTTGTTTTAGCTTCTATGAAAATTTTAGACGTGAGAATATACTCATATTGATATCTTCATCTCTACTCAAACTTTGTTAATCACCACTCACTGAATACACTCAGAGCTCTGTACATCCTGTTTCTCCACTCAAGCTTCTCCTGCAATTAATAATTGACATTATGAATATATTTTGTGCAAAGCCTGTGTTCAATATTTAAAGGAATGTAAAGGGAAGGAAAGAACATTACCTGAATAACTGCTGTGTATCACATGGGAGCAGTATTATAAGAGCCCCATTCAAAAGGATTAAAATATTCATTTTAGAGATGACAAAACTGAGATTTAAACAGGTTGCCAATATGTCACCGGGTTACTTGTCAACATACAACTAAAAAGTATTAAAATCAAGTTGCGGTATGAGGTCTGAGACCGAAGCCTCGATATTCTTGCTCTTCTCCATACTACCTACTCTATTTATTTCAAACAGGAAATAGTCATAACAGCAAAGTCTCAAGAGCAGCCACCGTCCCTTGCTTCTGGTCTATGTATCTACCCAACACAATATATACTACATAATACAAACTCAAGTATTTAGTGTAATTTATTTATTTTTTAAGATTTTATTTATTTATTTGAGAGAGAGAATGAGAGAGAGAGAGCATGAGAGGGGGGAGGGTCAGAGGGAGAAGCAGACTCCCTGCTGAGCAGGGAGCCCGATGTGGGACTCGATCCCGGGACTCCAGGATCATGACCTGAGCCGAAGGCAGATGCTTAACCAACTGAGGCACCCAGGTGTCCCATGTATTTACTATAATTTAACTCAAGATGAAATCTGCTCAAGGAATTTAGTCTCTTGAACAGTACATTTAGTAGGTGAATAATAATATATAAAACAGCAGGTATTAAATACCAAGGGAAAGGCAATCTACATTAAAGGGACAGAGGAGAAGACTGAAATTTACTCTGATCTAGGGAGTAGGTCAGACAGGTAGGGCCCCTGATACTCCAGTTCGGATGGCCTTTTACCAGCTCTGGGCATCATTGCTGCTAATGTGTCCCTTCGATGACATTCTTAGGATTCTACTTGGGCCCTGGAGAAGGAGAGCTAAAAGCACCTGGGTGTTTTGCATCCTGCCCCTCCCTGAGAGGCCTCTAGCCAATGAGTGAATGACATGAGCAAGTCATGTCAAGGAACGTCCAGTTCCTTTACTTGCAGAAGACAAACTCCCAAGTGTAAGTGATTTTCATTCCCCAGGCTAAGCCTGGGACTTCAGCTGAGATTACACTCTTTCATGGTTTCTTCTCTTTTCTATACTGATTGCCTCGCTTCGTTACTGAAGGTTGACAGAACACTGAGTGAACTAAAATACAGATTATTTTCGGTAAGAAAGCCAAAGCCTAATGTACAGGTTGCCTAGGAGTAGTGGTAAATAAGGTCAGCAAGAAAGTTAAAGAGACGGTGCTTCAATCCTGATTGAGGCATTGAAGACCTCAGTGCCTGAACGAGGCACTGAGGTCTTCACTGAATAAACGGAAGCCACTGAAGGTCAACGCTAGCCCACAGATGAATCAAGTGAGCAGTTCTCTGCATTTCTGCCTCTCTACTTTTTGTCTAGCAATATTCTATTTGTTCTTCAAGATCATTTGTCATGTTTCTGAATACGACTTGATATTTGTCTTGATTCCACAAACTGAAAGGTCTTTTCCTTTCTCCACTCAGTAGAGAGAACTTCACCTTTTCTAATTCCTTATATCCCTATGGCCTTTCACATTGTAGATGTGAGCTTCTTCACTGAAGGGTCAAAATTCCATGACTATATCCCTGAAGCTTTTGGCACTGCCTTCCCTGTACAGTGCTCAGTATTTGAATTACAAAGAAAGCTGAACATTAAACCCTAGATCTTATCAGACGTTACCTCCCCCCACCCTCAGGACTTTGACTGGAAGAGAAGAGCAGGTGCTCAGAAATCAGTCTCTTTACATTCTCAAAATCATATAGGCATCTAGTTTGACATTCTATGGAATGGTAAGGTCATCCAATCAACGGTTATCTGAATATCTTCTAAAATCTACAGTCCTCTGGGGGTGGAGGACAGGGGGAAGCAGGGAGATGTGAAAGAGTATTTCACTGTTCTTTCCACTGTTGTAAAAATAATCTAATTTGGTGCCTCTAGTTAAAGCACTGATTAAAAAATAAGAATAAAATAAATTAAATATGACTACTTTTTAATTATTCTGTACTATAATAGAAGGGCTCTTATTATTTGCAAAGTCTACAAAAACTGGTCAGTAAATGGGATGATAAATTCTGGGACAAATCCCATCTAACTGCATTTAGATGACAAGTGGACTCAATGTTGAAGTTACTACTTAGGGGTGTAGGTAGCACATTTTCCTTAACTTATGCCACCAATAAACTATATTTCACTGTGTTTCCTTTGTACAGGAAAAAGTTCTTCAGAGTCACCTTGGTTGTGATTATTACAAGAAACGTGTCAGTTTAAAATTACACTTTAAATAAGTTTAATACTTTTTCCCTTTTCTTTTTTTGATTACTCTTCTGCCTTGCTATATTACTTTTATGCTAGGAAATTTAGATGTCATCTATAAAATTTTAAGAGGACACATTTCAGAAACAAGTATATCCATCTCTATCAGAAGGCACATAATATATCAATTTGAAATCATTAGGAGTTTTGCTCTGGTGAAAAAGTTCAATGAAATATATAACGTTGATGATTGACCCTAGGTCCTTAATATCTTCTTTTTATATGCCTTCACATTAAAATATAGCTGGGAAATTGTTTCAGTCTTAATACAAATATCTCTTTCATGAAGGCTTCTCTGGAAGAGATGATAGGTATGGTCAAATATTCCATGTGTTCCTGTACATTTCCCTGGACCTCCTTTATTCCTTTTCCTGTGACAATTTGGGACAAAGTTTAACAAACTGTGTAACTAGAAGGTGGAGGAGAGCCACCCACATGGCAATCAGACAAATCATACTTGATTATGTTTATTTTGGCAGTTAACATTATTTATCTTAAATGATACCCAATTCTTGACAACATTCTTTAGAATGAAGCTCCTCACTTAGCGAGTCACCCTATTCCCCTTTCCTGTGTGATTTTCTCTAGAGGATTTATTACCATCTAATCTACCATAAATATGTTATTTTATTTTAAATAACTCTCAACTAGATAAAAAATGCCATAAAACAGGAATGTACTTTTATTTCAGTTAAGCTTACTGACGTACCCCTAGTGATTTGCACTGCAACTGGAACAGTGGAGATACTCCACAGTTTCATAACTTGAAGAACTTACATAAGTTCTCAACCCTCAAATATACCGCTTACCCTACATTATGAAAACAAAATGAGAACACATGTAAAACTTCTAGTCTCACAGTTTGTATACATTCGGTAAGAGTTTATGAACTGCAATCTCTCTCAAAATTTCAAAGGCATTTTTTTTTACAGAAATGTAAAAAACAATCTTAAATTTCATATAGAACCACAAAAGACCTTGAGTAGCCAAAGCAATCTGCAGACAGAAAAACAAAGCCAGAGGCATCTCACTACCTAATTTCAAATTACACTACAAAGCTACTGTAATCAAAAGAGTATGGTACTCGCAGAAAAATAGATAATGAGACCAATGGAATACAACTGAGAGCCCCAAAATAAGCCTACTCATATGCGGTCCACTAATATTTGACAAGGGAACCAAAAATAGTCACTGGGAAAAGGACAGTCTCTTCAATAAATGGTGTTAAAAAAAACTGGATATTCACATGCAAAAGAATGAAACTGGACCCCTATCTTAAAATGCTCACCAAAGTGAACTCAAAATGGATTGAACATTTAAAGGTAAGGCCGGAAACCATGTAACTTCTAGAAGAAAACATAAGGGGTAAAGCTCCTTGGCACTGGTCTTGGCAATGGTTTTTGTTTGTTTGTTTGTTCTGTTTTTCCTATATAACATGAAGAGCACAAGCAACGAAAGCAAAAGTAAAGTGGGACTACATCAAACTAACACACTACTGCACAGCAAAAACACAACAGAATGAAAAGATGGCTGATATAATGGAAGAAAATTTTTACAAACCACAGATCTGATAAGCAGTTAATATATAAGAAACCTATACAACTCAATAGGAAAACAGATAAATAATACCATTAAAATGGGCAAATAACCTAGACATTTTTCCAAAAAAAGATACTGAAATGGCCAACAGGCACATGAAAAGATGCTCAATATCACTAATCATCAGGGAAATGAAAATCAAAATCACAATGAGATATCACTTCACATCTGTTAGAATGACTATTATCAAAAACACAGGGCTTATTAACAAGTGTTGGTTAAGGATGTAGAAGAAAAGGGAACCCTTCTTTACAGTTAGCCAAATGTAAATTGGTGCAGCCACTATGGAAAACAATAAGGAGATTCCTTAAAACTTTAAAGACCCAACTACCGTATGATCCAGCAATTCCACTATCTGCTCCTCCATTTTCACTGTGGCATTATTTACAACAGCCAAGACACGGAAACAACCAAGTGTCCGTCAACAGATGAATGGATATAGAAAATCAATCATCTCTCCCTCTCTCTCCCTCTCTCTCTCTTTCTCACACACACACACACACACACATACAAATGCATACACATTCTCCAATATATATTATATGTTATACTGGAATATTTAGCTATAAAAAAGAAGGACGCCCTGTCATTTGCAACAACATGAATGCACCCTGAAGGAATTATACTAAGTGAAATAAAGTCAGAGAAAGACAAATACTGTATGATTTCACTTATGTGTGGAATCTGAAAACACTTAAGTCATAGAAACAGATTAGACTGGTGGCGGCTACGGTTGGGGGTGAAGGAAGGGGGAAAAGGGAGATGGTTCTCTAAGTATAAGAATTTTCGGTTATAAGATGAATGAGTTCTAGGGAATTAATGTGCAGCATGGTGACTACGGTTAACAATACTGTACTGTTTATGTGAAAGGTGCTAATAGAGTAAATCTTAAAAGTTCTCACCACACACACAGAAATCTAAGTATGTAAGGTTTTGGGTATGTGAACTAACCTTACTGTGGTAATCATTTTGCAGCATACAGGCATATCAAATCATCACAGTGTAGTGTACACCTTAAACATTCAGAAGGCTACAGGTCAATTTTATCTCAATTAAATGGGGAAAAAGAATAAGAATCCCCCCTTTAAGGAAACCTCACCATCTAGCTATGAAATAAGTTCTATCATGAATTTTCTGAAGATTATCCTAAAAGGGGGGGCACCTGGGTGGCTCAGACAGTTAAGCATCTGCCTTCAGCTCAGGTCATGATCCCAGGGTCCTGGGATCGAGCCCCGTGTCAGGTTCCCTGCTCAGCGGGGAGTCTGCTCCTCCCTCCACCTCTGCCCCTCCCCCTACTTGTGCTCTCTGTCTCTCTTTCTAATAAATAAATAAAATCTTAAAAAAAGATTATCTTGGAAGAAATTTTAATCTATACACCATGACAACTTAAAATTTTCCAATAAATAGTGCTCATCCACTTTCTAATTATACCACTATCCTTTAGAATTTATCAAGATACACACACACACGCACATATAAACACATATGCGTGTGTATGCATGAATATATATCATATACATAAAATCTAAAAATTAAAACGTAAAATTTCTAGGTTTCACCTAAATGAGCCTGGAATTTCAATTCCCAAATATTATTAGAAGGACAAAGAAATGTAAATGCATGTTAAATAAACATTTGCCTTTCTCAGTTTAGGATAGATAAACTTCTCAGTGTGGAGTGGGAAATCGGTAGAGAAAAATTTGATATTATGACAGGTGCTGCTCAGAGTGCAATTCATATGCTCTAGAATTATCTCTGTTCATTTGGTGTATCAAATGCAAGCAACATTTTGCCACTTTTCTAGTAGATGTCACTGCCTATCAAAAGATTTTTCTTGAAGAATGACTCAACCTAAAAAGAAAATCAAAGTAATTCAACATTATTTGCAGTGACGCCTAAAATCCATTCCTTTATGCTAAAATGCTCCAAGAAATTTTTTCCAACCCAGAAACTTCCTTCCAGACTAAACACTAATATCAATAATACGTTTTAACAAAAATTAGTCCATGGTAAGGGGAAAATACTAACAAAAATGAAATCATTAAGCAGCATGGTTCTTTAGGAGGTTCTGAACTCCCAGCACAGAAATAAACTGTCTAAATTTACTCAAAGCAAAAACAAGTACAATTATAAATTTTTTTTTTATTTTTGCCTTTTTACATATTTTTATAAGGTTGAAGACAGAGCTCTACAGAGAACAAAAGTAAACATTTATGACCCATACATTTGATTTCATAAAATGCCTTAAACTTTGCATTGTTATTTACACTTTAGGAGATAAGAAATTAAAGCATCTTTACTTTCATTTAAGTGTGGATGAAGGAGGTGGGAAAACAAAACAATGGGAATAAATAAAAGGTATGTAAGTGGAGAGACTGTTTGGTGGACTTTCAGTAAGGAAATAGAGGTGGAAAGGAACCTATCTTAACCAGTTCCAATCACTTGCTTAGAAGATGAGCACAGATGGGGCGCCTGGGGGGCTCAGTCGGTTAAGCGTCTGCCTTCGGCTTAGGTCATGATCCCAGGGTCCTGGGACTGAGCCCCGCATTGGTCCCCCTTGTCAGTAGGGAGCCTGCCTCTCCCTCTCCCTCTGCTTGCCACTCACCCTGCTTGTACTCTCTCTCTTTCTCTCTCTGTCAAATAAATAAAATCTTTAAAAAAAAAGATGAGCACAGATCTGTACCTCCGAAACAAATAATGCAATATTTGTTAAGAAAAAAAAAAAAAAGACGACGACGATAGCAGGAGGGGAAGAATGAAGGGGGGTAAATCGGAGGGGGAGACGAACCATGAGAAACTATGGACTCTGAAAAACAAACTGAGGGTTCAAGAGGGGAGGGGGGTGGGGGGATGGGTTAGCCTGGTGATGGGTATTAAAGAGGGCACGTTCTGCGTGGAGCACTGGGTGTTATGCACAAACAATGAATCATGGAACACTACATCAAAAACTAATGATGTAATGTATGGTGATTAACATAACAATAAAAAAATCTTATAAAGGAAAAAAGATGAGCACAGATGAAAGAAGTTGATGATCATATCAGAGACCCATATAAGTAGTATTTTCCCTGATTAATTACATCTACAGTGGCCTCACTGTTAGCCACAATAAAGATCTAAGAGATTCTACTATTCTTTTACTGATAGAATTCCAAATACCTTTTCCTAAGCCTTTCCTACCATAAAGAGGAGGGAAACTGAGAACCAAAAAGCTTCATATGACTGATATTTTTTGAGATATAATTGACATATGACCCTGTACTATTTTCAGTGGTACAACATAACAATTCGATATCTATATAACATAGGACTGATTTTTATAAGGTTCTTGCTTTATTTTGATTTTACCTTCCAAGTGTTTTCAAAGACAATGTAACACCAGAAATTGAGCACCCAGCCAGCCGGAAGCATTCATGTGCCCTAGATTTCCTGGAAAGGAACTGTAGTGACTGATTCATCTCCCTATTCACACATATTGAGTGGACCCACCCACTCCAGTTTTAGCAATTCTTGCCAGTTTATATTCATTAAAGTAATTATATCAATAAACGATAGGGGATGTTCGTGCTGGGGCATAGGACTAAGGTTTGCCATTTGCAATGACGTGGATGGACCTGGAGGTTATTATGCTGAGCGAAATAAGTCAAAGAAAGACATGTATCATATGACCTCACTGATATGAGGAATTTTTAATCTCAGGAAACAAACTGAGGGTTGCCGGAGTGGTGGGGGGTGGGAGGGATGGGGTGGCTGGGTGATAGACATTGGGGAGGGTATGTGCTATGGTGAGCGCTGTGAATTGTGTAAGACTGTTGAATCACAGACCTGTACCTCTGAAACAAATAATACATTATATGTTAAAAAAAAAAAAAAGAAGATAGCAGGAAGGAAAGAATGAAGGTGGAGGAAATCGGAGGGGCAGACGAACCATGAGAGACTATGGACTCTGAGAAACAAACTGAGGGTTCTAGAGGGGAGGAGGGGTCGGGGGATGGGTTAGCCTGGTGATGTGTATTAAGGAGGGCACATTCTGCATGGAGCACTGGGTGTTATATGCAAACAATGAATCATGGAACACTACATCAAAAACTAATGATGTAATGTATGGTGATTAACATAACATAATAAAATAAAAAAAATAAATGTCATTGGATTCAACTAATGAATCGTTGAACTCTACATCAAAAACTAATGATGTGCTATATATTGGCTAACGGAACATAATAAATAAAAAAATAAATAAATAAATAAATAAATGTCATTGTGTTTCATCTTTGCAGTAACTGCAAGTAACTCATTATTGATATATTATAGATGAAGCTTCTGAGATACAGAGAGCTTTAGCAGCATATTGAAGGTCAGAATTACTAAGCAGCAACTGAGTTAGGTCTGACTTTAAACTCAGTGCTTTGTTTTCAGCCAGTCTATCATCGTTGACGGAATACACAGTTGTATATACAGTGATTCTGTATCGTCTTTGGTATTGTGTTAGAGCTTCCTGGCATTCTCTATCCATATCATTATTTGTAATATAAAATGCATATTGTTGTGTTGAAAATGGAATACAGCAGTGCTGTTAAAACACGAGTCCCAGATTGACTCATTTGTGATTTAATAGGTATTTCCACAGGAAGAACAAAGCAGGCCACGCCATGCTTAAAAAAATTCTGAGGGCACCTGGGTGGCTCAGTTGTTAAACGTCTGGCTTTGGCTCAGGTTATGATCTCAGGGTCCTGGGATCAAGCCCCACATCGGGCTCTCTGCTTAGTGGGGAGCCTGCTTCTCCCTCTCCCACTCCCCCTGCTTGTGTTCCCTCTCTCTCTGTGTCTCTGTCAAATAAATAAAATCTTTACAAAAATTAAAAAATAAAAAAAATTCTGTTATTGTTGTGTGTGCTTCAAAGAGCCTACATACATTTTGTTCTTCTACATTATCACTTCAGCAAAAACTACTCAAACAGATTCAAAGAAATGATGTTATGTGGTATCTTCATTCAATAGTACATGAATTAAAACATAGACAAAATTGGGGCGCCTGGGTGGCTCAGTCAGCTGAGCATCCTCTTCATTTTGGCTCAGGTCATGATCTCAGGGTTATGAGATTGAGCCCCACATCAGCCTCCGTGCTCAGCGTGGAGTCTGCTTGTGATTCTCTCTCCTTCTGCCCCTCCCCCTTAAATAAATAAATAAAATCTAAAAAAAAGCATAGACAAAATTAATGTTCATTTTGCTCGAAGTTACTGTAAATGGTTTCACTGAAACCAAACATGTTTGATGAGGACACAGTAGTGACTCTCCTATGACCGCCAGCTTTCCTCTTCCCAGGACCACAACAGATAGATATAATCTTCCCACTCAGGTAAAGTTAGGTAAGACAGCATGATTTGCTTTGACCAACAAAATAGGTTGAATTTATTTACTTCATTCTTGATCTTACCCTTCCTGTACCATGGCACTCATGGAAGTACATTTGATTCTGAGGTACATCCTTGAGCCTCTGTTTGGATGGTAGTTGCCCTTTACTGCTGCCAAGAGCCACATGGAGTTGATGTAAGGGAGAAGAAAATGTTGTCTTAAGGCACTAAAATGTGTTTGTTTGCAATTTTTATATAACAGATACACGTGACCTAGCAGGACCTCATACCAGCACTGAGAAACTTCAGTATCACGTATCAAATGAGAATTTTCAAGAGAACATTTAATAATGACAAAAGCAGGCATGTATAATCCAGTTTCCATATAGATATTCAGTGATTACAGTTTTTTCTCAAGCCATATTCTAAATTATGTAAACATATTGGGAATATATTAAATATTACATCTAACAATATTGTAATTATATTAATCAGGGGCTTTCCTAGTTCTCCCCACATCCTTAAAGTGTTTAATATTTTATTTTTGCAATTTTAAATTTGTTACTACAAATTCTCTCAGCTGTGTCATAAAGATTTAAGTGTGTGTGTGTGTATATGTATGTGTGTGTTAATTATTTACCAAAGAAAAACTCTGATAATGAGTTTCTTAATACATTTATTACAGTAAAAAAATAACAAATACCAAACAAATATTTGGCCAAGATAAACTGTTAACCACCAGTTTTATCTGCAGAAACTTCATTACCTTAATTGACAAAGACTCAAGAAAAAAGACTAAGTAAAACAAAGCACAGTACATTTTGTATTCTGAAATACTCACTATCTTGAATATTTAAAAGTCATTCTACGGTAAGCAAATTACTTACTGATGCTTTCATTTATAAGGATCACTTATCAATATACTGAACTCTTTAAAAATCTTTTTAGATCAACACTCCAAACTACAAATAGCTTCAAATTCTAACTCATCTACATGTAGAGAAGGAAGAAAAAATATTCATGGTAAAATAAAGCTAGTACCTGCTAGGTAACCCTGTAATGGGTTCCTGATGATTATTTTCCTCACACTAATGATGCCATGACCTCTCCTTATACATTCTACAAAAAGCCATTTGCTATAGAAAGGAATCATTGACTTGCTTCAACTGCCACCTCATAAGAATAACCACAATCATGACGGTCCTATCATGTACACCGAAGGAAACAACCCATTTCTTGCCATGCAGTTGATTTCACTGCTTGAGAAAACTTCAATCAAATAATTATCTCAGCCTTCATAATTCCTTTATGACTGCATTACCAAATTAAAGTATTTCATTTCAAATGTCAAAATACATTCTAACAGGAGACATTTAAATTTTTTCTACATTAATAACTTGTCACCAATTTAGAAGTTAATTAAGAATGAATGTAATCTCTTATTAAAAATACCATTGAACAAAGTTAAGAGATTTTTCCTTGCCTTTCTTAAATGCTACAATGATACTGGGTTGATGTTTATATATGGTGGCAAAGAATAATGGTTTTTGTTCAATTCTTATGTTCATTCCTTTGTTGAGCGCAGTTTATCAAATACATGAGACCAAGTATATCATAAAGTATTATGAAACCTTAAGACAAGCTCATTTATTTTTGCCATATTACGGATTCTTAAATAACTTGACCCAAGAATAGCTACTAGGAATTACTGTGAGGCTGGAAAATTATTTCTCTATTTTTCCCTTTCCACTCCCTAGCAAATAAACTCTTTCTTAACATGGCCAAGGATTCCTTGGGCAGCTACCCTTTCTTCCTCCCCCACTCCACCCCCCCTTATTTTGTCTATTTTCTAAATGAGAAGCACTTAGTTACCATGGCAACAAGCTTTACATAAGGAGGTCTACAGAGCACCTAGCTTATTCTAGCATTTGCTAATAAACATTGAATGAATGACAAAAGCAATACTCGGTCAGTCATATCTAAGAAAGGAAAATATATATTCCAAAACATATTCTACAAAGTCACACAAGTGCAGGATGTAATTCAGGAGCAAATCAACGTGAAGTATTCGACTGAACATTAATTCTAAGTAAATCAGAGCCTTGTTATTTTTTTCTGTCATTATTTTTAGGTCTCCATAAATAAAAAGAACGAGACTATACATCCTTGGAGGACACACAGGGGATAGATTTAAAATCACAGATGTCAATATTTGTTTATATGACTAAATCAATGAAGATAATAAAAGAAAATAAAGCAGTACTTTAGAGGTAGAGCTGTTTTATTATAAACTGAGGAAAATTTTATTGCTTAATTGCGAAATCAAGAACAATAGTTTCCAAAATATCTTTGAAAGCAACCAAAGCAGAACTACTTCAACTCAGCCTATATTTTGGTGTGTCAAGTTTTCAGAGTATCACTTATGTGATGAATGCAACGAGTCAACCACTGAGATCCTTCTTCGAGGAAGGACATTTTGCCCCAGCTTTCATTTATCATCCACTTCATGGAGTATTTCTACTGTGCAGAGACACATTTTTCAAGGTTACACCCTTCCTAGGTAAGCCCAAACCCGGAGACTAACGGAGGCAGGAGGTAGAAGGCAGAAGTGTAAGGTACTGGCCTTTTAGGTCCAATGTGCCTTGATCCTGCTTCTCCAGAGCTCCCCCATGGAGAACGCTGAGGCCCCATGTTACAAACAACTGGATTTTTCCTGTTTCCTCCTGTTCCCTTCCACAGGGTTTGATCACCAGGCCATCCCTTAATAACTATTCTGCAAACTAACCTCTGCGTTGAAGTTAGCTTCTGGAAGAACTAAGGGAATTAGGAGAAGCATAAGAAGGCAGTTGCAAGAACAATGCCATTATTGTCTATGATTATTTAAAAAGGCAGCAGAGAATATCTGAATCCTTTAGTAGCTAACGTTGCCAAATATTAGGATATGGTCATAAAGGAAAACCTTACCCACTCAGCCACACTGGCTTAGAAGGCTTATCTAAATTTGAAAGCTTAAAAATGGTAACAAAACCACCACAGCAGAGAGCTGATGTGATGACAGTCACAGGACAGGTAAAGGTGTCTGGGCCACCAGGGTCACCCTTCCGGGTCTGTAGGACCCAAGCCACTGGGGCTAATGAGGCAGGGTGCATCTCAATTCTGCTGGCTTATTTCTTTGCCTGCCAAGTCCTAACCCCTTGACTACTGGTCTTTTTTTTTTTTTTTTTTTTTGCCTATTCTCTAACTTCCAAAGGTAGGCAGATACACCAGAGATGTTGGCAGATGGTTGAGGTATAGGTGGAACACACCTGGGCCCCTGCCCCACCCCACAGGCCCGCGGCATCCCTGACTGGTATCTGGAGGAGGCGACGGCTCCTGCCGCTGCTTACAGGACTGATGCCCGGGACATCTTCAGTGCTTAGGGTGAGCAATGGCTACCGAGCAGCTCACACAATGGACACCTTCTCAAGCTGCCTTCCTGAGGCACTATCATATAAATGCGGTGATGAAAACGTGACCTGGAATCCACCATCTCACGTACAAGAAGAGCAGCTGTTGTGGTAAAGAGAATGCTTCTGATGCCAGTACAGTGATTTCTTTTGAAAGAGGATGTCCACTGACCCTCAATTTCCTAAGGAAGGTAGTACCTTACAGCATCTGTTAGGTTTTGTTTGTAAACTGTCAGACACAAACAATTTCTCCCAGCGCAAGTGCAAAAGGAATCAAGACAGTGGAATTCATACCTGACAACAAGGCAGACACAGATGAAGAACTACAGACAAGTCAGAGGCAACCAGACACAGACATGCATAATGTAACGATATAAACTCCCTGAAGTAACTATCCAAGAATACCTTTCAAAGAACTTCAAAGAAGAAACACTGTAGGCAAGAAGAGATTTTCCCAAATAAAAAAAAAAAAAAAAAAAAAAAAAAGAAGAGATTTTCCCAACACCACCAAGGCCAAAGCCTACTCGTTCCCCAGCAAGTCCACCTGGTTTTTAAGTATAGAATATGTGGCACAAATGGAGCAGGGGTGAGAACTGGTCATCGCCTCTGAGAAACTCTGTAAGGATAACTGTCACATGTGCATTCAAAATCAATCCAAATGAGACCATTGATAATTCTCACTGACAGATGCAGGAACTCTGAAGTGAAAACGTCACTCTTCTTACCTTTAGTTTTGGAATGGATGCAAGTTCTAGTCTGTTTTCCCTCTAAGGAATCCAGGTAAATACAACTTGATGTGACACCAGAGATGCCACTTCTAAAACTTCCAATGACCCACGGAGAGCCTTGCTTTCTTTTTTTTTTTAAGTTTTTTTTTTAATTGTTATTTATTTGACAGAGACAGAGACAGCGAGAGAGGGGAACACAAGCAGGGGTAGTGGGAGAGGGAGAACCAGGCTTCCCGCAGAGCAGGGAGCCCGATGAAGGGACTTCATCCCAGGACCCTGGGATCATGACCTGAGCCGAAGGCAGACGCTTAACGACTGAGCCACCCAGGCGCCCTAATGAGAGCCTTTCAAGCCACCAGTGGAAATTCTCCTAAGTATAATCCTGAGGAAGATGTTCAAATTCCAGATGCCTCTTCCATCAACATATTTCAAGTTTGGATGAAGCCAACTTCTTAAGTTTGAATGTGGCAAGTTGGGTCTGTGGAACAATGACAATCAGATGAAAATAACATGCTGAGTTCCACTGCCATTGAGGTCACCCTTTCAGGAACTGTCCTCATTGTCTTAGCTGCTTTGTCACCGGCAAGAACAGAAGTTATGCTGGGCATCAGACAATTTAGCATTTGAAAGTACTCTCCACAAAAAACAGCAGCTGCAAGAGGTTATGTTCATTCTCCCCGAGTCTGAGCTAGAATTGAAATGGAAGCGTTCATTCTTGTAAACTTCTTTTCATGCCTGCTTTATCATATGTGAAGTTCATCTTTTAGCATTTACTCTACACAAAAAGGTAACTATTCAAAGAGTGGTGTTAGTGTTACTAATGGGTTCAATATTACTATTTACCAAAGGAGAACTCTAAGGTAAGGCTGGGAGGGCTTCTCTAAATTGGCACTGACTCCTCTAGGATTTTATTTTTAAAGATTCCGGTATTAGGTTTCTTCATTCTTTTTCATAGTTAAGCTATCTCTTTTTTATTAAAGATTTTATTTATTTATTTGAGAGAGTGAGCAAGAGAGAGAGCACGAGAGCGGGAAGGGTCAGAGGGAGAAGCAAACTCCCTGCTCAGCAGGGAGCCCGATGTGGGACTCGATCCCAGGACCCCGGGATCGTGACCTGAGCTGAAGGCAGACGTTTAACTAATTGAGCCACCCAGGCATCCCATCATTAAGCCTTCTAAATGGAAGGTTTTCGATTCTAACACATAACTGATGAAAGACAGCTAAGGGTTACACTGACATGTTTAAGACATTCAAAGTAAGAGGGAAGAAAAATCTGAAACAAAAGTACACCAAAAGATGAAAATTGGAAATGCTTAAATGAAGCTTTAAAAATCAGGACAGGCAGGGCGCCTGGGTGGCTCAGTTGGTTAAGCGACTGCCTTCGGCTCAGGTCATGATCCTGGAGTCCCGGGGATTGAGTCCCACATCGGGCTCCCTGCTCAGCAGGGAGTCTGCTTCTCCCTCTGACCCTCTTCCCTCTCGTGCTCTCTCTCATTCTCTCTCTCTCAAATAAATAAATAAAATCTTTAAAAAAAAATAAAATAAAAATAAAAAAATAAAAATCAGGACAGGCATGGTCAAGGGCAAAGTTCAAGCACTGCAGAGTCAATTGGACTTATGCTTTCACATTTTTATGTTCTACCACTTAAAATCGGGCACTTCAAAAAATTATTGAAAATGAGTGCTATTGTTAGTTAACTCTTTTATAAGGTTGATTTTCAGTCTTCTGTTTGACGTCCAGGGTGATCATGCTTCTGTACTTTTGTCCGAGATAAATTTCTTTGTGCTGATTTATCTACTTAAAGCTAGGTTGCGAATGTACACTTAGAGGCTCAGTTCATACGCACTGCACTGTTGGTAAAAATGCTGACAAAAGTTTCTTGTTTGTCTAGAAGCCACAACAATACATGTCAATTATCACTGATCTACAGACCAGAAACTATGCAATGAGCTTTACATCTATTATCTTGGGTTATTTCCTGGTACTCTAAATACGTTTTTTTGTCATTTTACAGATAAGGAAAAACGTAGCATACATAGTTAGATGGCCAAGGAGTAGGTTAACCTGAGTTTGAATCCTTATCATACTGCCCTTCAATGTTCGATACCTAGGTTTTTACCACCTTGCAAACTGCCTCTTTTGACATCAGAAAAGAATTTTAAATAAATATTTTTATATTGTTTCAAAATATACACCTAACGGTTCTGAGGTTAATATAGTTCCTATTCTCTTTGACTGCAGTGAGACTGTTTTCTCAGAGTATACAAAGCCCCCGCTTAGAGAAAGCCCATGATAGACCCCTCTTTCTGCTCCTTTATCTTCCAGTGAAGTGTTTCTACCTACCTACAGAATTGCTCCTGTTTGCCATATGCCTCAGGCCCAATAGATCAGGTTCTACTTGGGTAGCATTTTCCTAGGCATTCCAAGTTTCTTATGTCTTACTGTCCTCCTGACTGAACTCTGGCTCGCTTCCTATTTTTCACCTCCATATCCTCCCCCAAGTACGATTTGTAGTGGAAGTAGGGATGAAACGAGTGCACAGAGCCACCAACAACATGCATGATCCCCAAAGCTACAGCATCTTCTGTGTGACAGTCTACAAGTAAGACCAAGAAATGTTACCTTTTGTTAAAAAGAGGCATTTTAAAAATTAAAAAATGAGGTCAATTTTGTTTTTGCTCATTTATTTATACATTTTTTTATTCATCTAGGTCCATTTTTTTGGACTGTGCAGGCTGAAGAACTATGTGGTTTAAGATTATTTACTAATGTATCGTGAAGGCAATGCTAATCAATAATACAAGTGCCTATTCTCAGCCAGTCTGCCTGCATACCTATCAATCTATTTATCATCTCTTTCATTTCTTCGGTTAATACTTCAGTGCTATGAGTAATGGTGGCAAACAGAGTTGAGAAGTCAGAATAGCATTTGTAGCAATAGCTGGTTGTGTCACTGAAGGATGGCTTATTCCACGTCTAAAATTTACAACTATACAAATGAGTTCTTCATTTCTAAAGGTGAGTCAAAAGTTTCTAAGACACAAAGAAAAAGAAATCGCTTGCATGAAGGGATGAATTTTTTTTCATCTCACAGTGCTTTAAAAAATAGAACTTAGAAACATACATGAAGATAAGCCTAAGTCTTTTCAACTAACCATGTTGGGAAAATGATATCCACATGCAAAAGAGTGAAGTTGGACCCTTACTATATATAATACACAAAAATTAACTCAAAATGGATCAAACACATAAATGTGACAGCTTAAACACTAAAACTCTTGGAAAACATACTGGAGAAGTTTCATGACATTGAATTTGGCAATGAGTTTTGGGAAATGATATCTAAAGCACAAGTAACAACCACACAAAAAAGATAGAACGGACTACATCAAAATTAAATATCTTATGCATCAAAGGACACTATCAACAGAATGAAAATGTAATCCACATTTTGGGGTAAGATATTTTCAAGTCATGTATTAAATAAGGGGGTTAATTTGCAGAATACATAAAGAACTCCAATGACTCAACAACAACCCATCAACACAATTTGAAAATATGCAAAGGACTTCAAAAGATATTTGTTCAAAAAAGATATACAAATAGCCAATATGCACACAGAAAGTTTTCAACACCACTAATTACTTAGGAAAGTGAAAATGAAAACCACTGTGAACTGCTACTTGACACCCTTTAGAATGGTTATTACCATCAATGTGAATGTTTTTAATGTTACGGACTGTATACTCAAAATGATTAAAATGATAAATTTTATATTATGTATTTTTACCACAATAAAAAGAAGCCTGAGATTTACATTTGAATATTCGAAAATTATATTTTAGAAATATATATTATATACTTGACCCACAGGTGAAGAAGTACAGTGTTGGAATATACAATACTTTCAGTGACTTTACTTTATATATATATATATATATATATATATAATTTTTTTTTTGAGAGAGAGAGAGAGAACACATGTGAGCCAGGGGAGGGAGGCATGGGAGGAAAGGGGTAGAGGGAGAGGGAGAGAGAGACTCTTAAGTAGGCTCCATGCCCAGTGTGGAGCCTGATGTGGGGCTCGATCTCATGACCCTGAGATCACAACCTAAACTGAAATCAAAAACTAATGATGTACTGTATGGTGACTAACACAACAGAATAAAAAAAAAGAAGAAGAAGAAAAGAAAAAAAAAAGAGTCAGATGCTTAATCGCCTAAGCCACCAAAGTGCTCCACTTTGGGTGACTTTATTTTTTTTTTTTTTAAGATTTTATTTATTTGACAGAGAGAGAGACAGCAAGAGAGAGAGAGCACAAGCAAGGGAAATGGGAGAGGGAGAAATAGGCTCCCCCCTGAGCAGAGAGCCTGATACGGGGCCCAATCCCAGGACTCTGGGACCATGACCCGAGCCAAAGGCAGCTGCTTAACTGACTGAGCCACCCAGGCACCCCATTTGGGTGCCTTTAAAAACAAGATTAGTGGGGCATCTGGGTGGCTCCATCGGTTAAACGTCTGCCTTCAGCTCAGGTCCTGATCTCAGGGTCCTGGGATAGAGCCCCGCATCCAGCTCCCTGCTGAGCAGGGAGTCTGCTTCCTCCTCTCCCTCTGCCTGTCTCCCCAGCTTGTGCTCTCTCCCCCCTCTCTGAAATAAATAAAAATCTTAAAAAAAATAAGAATAGCATAAGTCTGACACAGAAAATAAGGTATAATTGAACTACATACAGAACTGTGTCAAGATATAATCATACATACATGCATGTACATATAATGTATGTATATATATCATTAATAACTAATAGCAAATGTAATCTTTCATGAATGAGTCAGGAGCATTCCTTGGAGTGGTAATAAGATCTGTGATGAGGTCACTGTCCCCTTCCTGCTCAGATTCACATATGGAAAATTAAAAAACTTAGTTTCTGAAATAGGCAAAATCAGCAAATGATAACAGAAGTAGGGAATCAGCACAAAATACAAGAAAAGAAAGGAGAAGAGTTGGAAATAATTCAGGAAACACAAGGGAGAGAGAGAGGAAGGGAAGTCAGAGAGAGAGGGGAAAGGACTAGGGCAGCACAGTTTCAAGTTACTGTCACTGTCACACACATTTTTACCCTGCAACTTCAGTCCTTTGATTCTTTACTGGAGAGCACAATTATTTTCTCTCCTGCTGTAGCTTCATCAGTCTAAAACTGCAATGGTGCTCACCAATCAATTCTGATGATACCATTGTTTTGTGACACTTTAATTTAATCGGATCGCTGTAATTAAATTTTCCAAGTCATTAAATCACCTTTTACAAGGCATATTACTTTTATTTCAATTATAAATTCAATTTAATGAACATTTCAAGCTCTCTTTCCTGTATGTTTCCCTAAGCTATCATATATGCTCCCTTACACCCTACCAGTTCTTTTTAATTTCCAAAGAGCAATAGATTCAGGACATAAATGCAGTAAACAAATAAGTGGAGTTCAGCCTATCTTGGAACTTGTCCATGATGAATGGTCATAGTAACAGAATAGATCTTAAAAAAATATTTAACAAACTAGAATGTGAGTGGATATGTAATGGTAAAGATAAAGAACCTAAGTGTTATTTCTGGTGCCAAGCATTTTAACTGACAATGAAACTAATAATTTCATATTGTAAATTTCAAATGTCAAAAGACGAAGAATAAGACAGAAGAGGCAGAAACAGGAGCAATTGCCACCGCCACTCCCATAACATTTACTAGAAGAAATAACAGGAGATTTTCAAAAGCTAATCACAGAATGAGAAAAATACTTTTAAAGGTAACACCCAATGCAGAAACCATAAAGAAAGACCAATGTATTCAGATATATAAACAAGCTACTATTTTGCAGGATACAATCCACAATAAGCAAAAGCAAAAAAGACAAACTACACGAATCGTATTTTTAACTCCCTTGTGGCAAATTGACAGTTTTCACCCAGAGCCAGATGCCCTTTTCTAGTGCCTCAGTTTCTCCATACACAAGGCTGCCAACCGAAGGCTGTATTTCTCAGACTCCTGGGCAGTTAGTTATGGCCTTAATCAAAGCTCTGACCAACAGAGTTTGACCTTCGATTCTTGCCCTTAAGAAAACTGTGGGTCAACTTCTTTGGACCTCTCCATTCTTCTTGATCTCTGGGAATATTAAGAATTAGTGTGGCCACCTTGGGCCAGTAAGTGGAAGCCGTATGTTCATCCACAGACTGTGTCTCTAATAGAATCATTAGAGAAAAAAAAATACTTTTAGTTCATTTAAACCACTTTATTGGGTGCCTGGGTAGCTCAGTCAGTTAAGCATCTGCCTTGGGCTCAGGTCATGATCCTAGAGTCCTGGGATGGAGCCCCGCATTGGGCTCCCTGCTCAGCGGGGAGCCTGCTTCTCCCTCTCCCTCTGCTGCTCCCCCTGCTTGTACTCTCTCTCACCCTCTGTCTCTGTCAAATAAATATTAAAAAAAAATAAACCACTTTATTTGGGGGGTATTTTTGATATAGCAATGAAAGCTGTCCCCTAATAACACATTATTTTACAAAGCGATCATTTCCCTATTATATAAAAATCTCCTAAAATTAGAAAAACCCACAAGATTAACTATGCAACAGAAAAGTTAGCAAAGCAAACAGTTCCTGGGAAAGAAAATTAACAATAAATCTTAAACAGATAAAGAGTTCCTAGATATCTCATAAAAGTAAGGAATGAAGAGTGAGATTCTACTGAAAAGGGCGTTTTCAACTACCAGACTGGCAAAGATCTAAAAACTTGGTGACATGCTATGTGCATGGATATATGGGGGAAAAGGTACTCTAACGTATTAGTGACTGAAGTATAAAACGCATACACACACACACACTCTGTGACCCAGCAAACCCACTTCTAGGAATTCATCATATATATACACATGCACACATGTAAAATGGCATAACTGAAAGGCATTTTTTTCCAGCATTGTATTAGTAAGACATTAAAAGTGATTGAAATATCCATTGGTAAGAGACTGGCTAAATAAATTATGGCATGTCCAGATAATGAAATACTATCCTGTCCTAAGAAAGGTTGAAGGAGTCCCTTATGTACTGAGGTGGAATAACATCCAAGATATATTTAAGTGGGAAAAAAAGTGAATAGTGTATATAATATAGTATAGCATTCATGTAAAATTAGGAAAAATATTAATTCAGATTGGATTATATTGTCAGAATACTTCTATTTTAAAAAAGGATAGGAAAGCAACTGGTAACCTTATTTACCTCTGGAAAAGGGGACTAGGTGATTGGTTGATAGGAGGAGTTGAAGGGGCCATACCACCTACTTCTAACTTTTACGATTTTAAATCATGTGACTATATTATTCAAAACCAAAAAGAAGAATCATAGAAGTAATATAATCACATTTAAATATTTTTTTTTTGTATTTTTAACAAGATCAAAACTGTTCATCATGGAGCATATACTATCCATATTCCAAATACTGAAGATAAAATACACCAAAACACATCAGTCTGAATGTTGATGGTTTTCCTTTGTAAAGTAAGCTAATTAATGGTGCTAAATGCAACAAAAGGTAAAGCAGCAAGAATGAACGATATTCTTAATATATTGTTTTAAACACATTAATATGAGAAAGAGATCCTTTATACGTTTCAAGAAACAAATGACTTTTCCAAGTGGGAGAAAACGGAGAGTAAATATATGAGAGTTCATGTCACCTATTTGTCCTCTGAATTTTCTCATCCTTATGTTACAATGTTGGCACATAGTCTTGTCTTCGGGATTTAGAATTAAAAAGTGTCTACTTATACAAATATCCATTGCAGTAATTATTATGTGTTAAAGATTAGATTTGTTCTATCATATTTATAAAGAATCAGCAAAACCCCATGAAGAATATTTAGAATTTTAAATATCCATATAACAAGTCACATAACTTTGTATTTAGGTAACCTAGAAATGTCTCCAAATTATACATATGGATTTTTAAAGTGTGATGCTTGGAAAATATACAACAGAACTATTCTATATCTCAATGGGGGGTAGGATGGGGTAAGTACATATAATAAGGCAAAATTGTTACATTTTATGATCTTTCTCCATTTAAATGTCTTCAGTGGCAAAGGTCAATAAAGGAAACTCCCACAAACAATGCAAATTCTCAGGCCCCACTCCTGACCCACTGAATCAGAAACTCTAGGAGTGCTGAGAAATCTGTGTTTTTGGCATTTTTGTTTTGCTTTTTCAGAAATCTATGTTTTTTAAAATGCCCTCCTGGTGACTGTGGATTGAGAACTACTGTTCTAACTTAATAGTAGGAATAGGAATCAATATGAAATATCACCCTCTCAATATTACTTGTTGGTTTCAGACCAATTTTACTTGAAAAAGTACTGCCACAGTTTTAAATATGAGGCATGAATTTAGATTATATATCTATTAAATAAATTAATCATATATGACTTAAAATATCTTTGTGTTTTATATATTTTTATGTGAAATTCTTTTATCAAATCACAGTAACAGGAAGTATTAGTGAAGACACATTGACCTCTCATGAAAAATATCCAACAAGCATGCAAGCAATTATACTGACTTTCCAAAACTACCTCAGTGTTTGAATCCCACAGTGATAGCCCACATCTATCTTTTCAATAATAGTAATTTCAATACAACATCTCTTCTGTTCAAAAGACACAGTTGACTTCTTTTTTTACTTTTAACATGCTTTTCATAAAAAAAAGTACTAAAGTTTTTTTAAGTTTAAATGATGGAGAATAAACACCAAGAAATTATAGTGTGCTATTTAAAATGGGCATAGACATTTCAAAAATAGATATTTATCCGATTCCCATTTTTGAAACTAAAGTACGACTACAGTGTTCTCTCATTTCTATGCCTGTAATTTCCATTCTTCTTTTTTTGGGGGGGAGGGCGGATTTTCCGTTTGATTTATCCATTCCTTTCTTTTATTCTCTTTTGGTCTTCTTTCTTTTTACACAGAATGTTGCTCTTCTTCCTATGTGAAATTCCTGATCCCTGGGCCAACCCACTCCTAGATTATGCTAAATCATTTTAAATGACTTCCTTAGTCACAGGTGTGGTCTTACTACTCTTGGGTTTTTAATTAGTTCCCAGTTATTTACTGAGTAAAGGTAATAATCATACATTTAAATCTGGAAGGGAATTTAAAGATTTTTTTCAGATAAATCTGCCTCATTTTACCTAAAACTGAACACCTAGCTCATTTACAAAATTCCTGAAGGCAGCTCAACAAGCTAGCATTGAGAGCCAGTATCCCAGGGCTTAGTCCACTACTCTCACCATGTAATACCATCTTAAATTTGAATTCAAGAAATTCTTTAATTTCTTCAACAAAGGTGCCAGAGATATACAATGGGGAAAGAAAGATATTTTCCTTCAAAAATGCTACTGGAAAAACTAGATAGCCAAATGCAGAATAAAGAAACTGGATCCTTATATCATATACATAAATCAACTCAAAACGAAATAAAGACATAAATGTACAACCTCGACCTATAGAACTCCTTGAAGAAACGGGAAAATCTTCATGACATCGACCATGGCAATGATTTCTCGGATACAAGTGGGACTGTATCAAATTAAAAAGAATCCGCAAAGCAAAGTAAATCAAGGGAGTGAAAAGGCAACGTATGGAATAGGAGAAAATCTTTACAAACCATGTATCTGGAAAGGGATTAATTTCCATAACACAGAAATTACTCCTACAACAAAATGGCAAAAAAAAAAAAAAGTAATAATCTAATTTAGAAAATGGGTGCAGGACTTCCCCCTAAACATGCCAGTCCTCAGGGCACCTGGGTGGCTCAGTCCACTGAGCGGCCAACACTTGATTTCACCTCAGGTAATATCGGGGTCCTGGGACTGAGCCCTGTGTGGGGTCCCATGCTCAGTGTGGAGTCGGCTTCAGATTTTCTCCCTCTGCCTCTGCCCCTCCCCCTGCTCTCTCCCTAAAATAAAGAAATAAGCCATAAAAAGCAGGAAATCCTGTTACATGCGACAACATGAACCTTGAAGACATTATGCTAAATGAAATAAACCAGTCACAGAGGACAAATATCACATGATGCCACTTATTATAAGGTATCTAGTCAAACTCCACAACACAGAAAGGAGAATGGTGGTTGCTGAGGCTGGGAAAAGGGGAAAGTGGGAATTGTTATTCAATGGATATAAAGTTTCAGCCAAAGAAGATGAAGTTGTAGTTATCCGCTATAAATCACTGTGCTTACAGTGAAGAATGCTATACTGTATAGAATTCTTGAGTATAGATCTCATGTTATGTGTTTGGTTCCTATAATAAATAAATCTGAAAGAAGTTTACAGGAACTAGAACCCAGTAATAGCCTTACTACTAAAGATAATGTGTGGATGCCACATCTTCTACCTCAACATTTTGTTTAGTACAGTTTCAGCCTCTACAGTAATAGCTCTTTTACAGAAAAGGATTTAAGCCATTTCCCCACAAATCCCAAACATGTATTCTCTGTAGTTCACTGACACTTCAGTGAAGATGGCAAATAGCACTTCAAGAAATCAGGCAGCCAGGGGGGTGGTGACACAATTTAAAGTGATACTCATTGGCCACCATCATAAATACCATTAAAGAGCAAAATTTCCCCTTAAAACCAACTGGTGTAACTGCAGACGTAGAAGAGGTTTAATATAAGTGTTGATCCTTTTTTCTCTTGATGGACTCTTCAACTTATGACAGTATCACTGGCTACCTTCTTTTTTTCCTATCGAAAAAGCCTGGCAGGACCAGATGCTCAATCCAGAAGAGTACTCATTTTCAAATAAAAACTGAAACTCAAATATCACAATTCCCTTAAAGAGAATTCTATGTATATGAATAGTTTTGGTAGTAAAACTAGTATGAAATCAGTAAATATAGGGGGACCATAAAGTACTAATTTTTTACTTCAACCTTCCTATTCTTCCCTCTTGCTGTGGTAATGTATTTGGCATAAAAGAGGTGGTAACATTGCCAAAACAAAACTTACAGAAATTCTATTTTGAAAGTAAAAGAACAAAATGGAGAAAAAGCAGGGGAGACAGTACCATACAGGAGAAGGAAATTAAAAGTAATATTTAAGGTGTGTGTCTTTTCAGTATTTTTCTCAGAATGTGCTTAAACTCACTTGGGGAGACAACGTGGTGCAGGAAAGGAATGCACACTGCAGAATCTTGTCACTTGCTTCGAGGCCTTCGAGAATTCAAACAAATCTTTATACCTTCAGTTTCAGGAGCCACACAATTGGGACATTAGCAGGTAACTTACCAACTTGTTGTAAGGATTAGGGATTTTATGTTTTGGCACATCTGGTGATATGCACTTGTCTGAAACGTACTCAATTGGGAATGTATAATTTTCCATTCAATCACAGCGAATAGTATGCTAATTATGATTTATTATTTGTATGAAGAGACCTTTGCCCATGAACATTCTTTTTTGTCTTCACTCTCCACCATGCTCCCTAACCCCTACAAAAGATGCTTCTTTTTTGAGAAGCTGAATCCTACTCACATTTAAAGACAAGTAGCTTGTTCTGTTGACTCTTATGACCTAAACTTTTCAAGTCTTGGTGTGGAGCCATACATGCTACATTTAAGTGATCCTGCTTGATTCTAATGTTATCCACCATGTCTTCCCTTCTCAACTCTCAAGGACTGAATAAAGTTTTGTGGGACCTGAAGTTTATACAGTTTCAGTGGTCTCATTTAAAAAGGGTATATAAAATTCTGCATACAAAAATCATTACAAAGAGAATGTTGACTTATAATGTGAAAGGAAATCACAACAAACTTGAAAAAGCTGATACGCATCTCAAAAAACAAAACCCAGAAAAAATACTTCCACTAATTTACTACTTGAAACATCTCGACAGTACTTTTTCCTACAAGTCTGTCTGTAAATTGTGATCCTCTTTTAATAGGACAATGACTTTGTATCTTTTTCTACAGACAGCAACATGAGCATGGAGTCCTCCAGGATGGTGAACAATTTTTCTGTATCGTATAAACTGTATTTTGTTAGCTTTAAGACTCCTACTGGTAATATTATTTTAAGTTTAGAATTTTTGTCATAATCGAGAAACCACTCTTAAATGAACTGTACAATTTCAGTGTGTTTCAAATTTTCTTGTTCCGTAAGTGATCCTAAATACTTTAATTGGATGATACTCATTAACAAACCTGCTAGCAATACTCACTGTGGTGGCATAAGTCCTATGTAACCTTTGTTGATATTAGCATTTTCACTCTAATCGGCAAGAAATTTAATTATATTTCAATATAATTCATATAACCCACTCCCTTTTCATTAATTGGCTCATCAGACAAATATGAGAACATGCTCATCACTTCTAATAGAAATTGATCTCTTCCTGTTATTTTTATTACTTTTTGTTATAATGTGTTATTTTTTAATAACAAAAGTATTTCTATTGAGCTCATGGATCATTATTATTTTTGTTTAATCTTCCACTTGACATTTACTTGAATTCTATTTCTTTAATAAAAATATTAAGATGCAAAGGAAGAGACACTTCATGTACTCCAAATCAGGAACCTGTTGTTTTACCCTTGCTTTATCAAGAAACTCCAAAATATGTCTTTTCAGATTACAAATAAAATGACATAGTCCCAGCTCTCCTAGGTTTTAGCCACATCACCAACATATGCATTATTCTTCAACATGTATGGAAGTATGTGTACAGGAGGATTCATAATGAAAAGAAACAGTCATGTTGGGGCGCCTGGGTGGCTCAGTTGGTTAAGTGGCTGCCTTCGGCTCAGGTCATAATGCCAGGGTCCTGGGATTGAGCCCCGCGTCGGACTTGCTCCGCCCTCTCCTTCTGCCTGCCTCTCTGCCTACTTGTTCTATCTCTCTGCCAAATAAATAAATAAAATCTTAAAAAAAAGAAACAGTCATGTTAATAAGGTATTTTAATATCTTACATTTGCATTGTTTACAATCACATATGAGCAAAGAAACATTTTGCTAAGGCCTTCTTCCAGCTCTCAATGCTCAAGCTTGATTAGTTAGCTTCAGATTAAATTTGTGTCATTTCTCTCCATCTTTACAACTTTAAACTTAGCCATATAACTTTTTTTTTTTGGTCTCAAACAATTATACTATTCCCAGAGGTTAAAATTGTTCATTTTAAGTTTTTCATTTTTTAAATTCAAGTATAATGAACAGTTATATTAGTTTCAAGTGTGTAATATAGTGATTCAACAATTATATACATTACTCAGTGCTCATCACCGTAACTGTATTATTCTTAAGCCTCTTCACCTATTTCACACATCCTCCCACCTACCTCCCCCCGGCAACCACCAGTTTGTTCTCTATATTTAAGAGTCTTGTTTTTTTGCCTGCTTTTTCATTGTTCATTTGTTTTGCTTCTTAAATTCCATATGTGAGTGAAATTACGTATTTGTTGTACTTTGACAGCATTAGATGCTATAGCCACGTTGTTGCCTATGGCAAGGTTTCATTCTTTTTTATGGTTGAGTAATAGTCCATCATATGTAAGTAGACCACATCATTTTAATACATTGATCTATTGATGGACATTCCGGTTACTTCCATAGCTTGGTTATTTTAAAAAATGCTGCAATAAACATAGGAGTACATTTGTTTTTTGAATTAGTGTTTTCATTTTCTTTGGGTAAAAACTCAGTAGTGAAATTACTGGATCACGTGGTAATTGTACTTCTAGTTTTTTGAGGAACATCCCTACTGCTTTCCACAGTGGCTGCACCAGTTTGCATTCCCACCAACAGTGCATGAGTGTTCCTTTTCTTCCACATCCTTGCCAACACTTGTTACTTCTTGTGATTTTGATTTTAGCCATTCTGACAAGCATGAAGTGATACCGCATTATGGTTATGATTTGCATTTCCCTGATGATGGATGATGTTGAGCATCTTTTCATGCTTCTGCTGGCCATCTGTATGTCTTCTTTGGAGAAATGTCTGTTTATGTCTTCAGCCCATTTCTAATCGATTATTTGTTTTTTTGGTGTTGAGCTGTATAAGTTCTTGATATATTTTGAATACGAATCCTTTACTGGATATATCATTTCCAAATATCTTCTGCCATTCAGTAGGTTGTCTTTTTGTTTTGTTGATCGTTTCCTTCATTGTGCAAAAGCTTTTTATTTTGGTGATGTCCAAATAGTTTAATTTTGCTTTTGTTTCCCTTGCCTCAGGAGACATACCTAGAAAAACACTGCTACCTAAACTTAGGCATATATCTTACATTCCAGGATAAAATGCCCTTTCTGTTTCACAAATCTAAGTCTTCTCTCAGTCTTTTCCAGCACCCTACTGGACCAATAGTCCCCTCAGTCAATTACAATCTGCATTCCGATCCCGATGCTATAAACTAAATATCGTTTTAACAAAGATTTCCTACTTAGAAAATACAGAGTATTATTTTTCCCCTCTCAAACAATGTGACAACACTGTAGCATTTTACTCTTTAATTGGTTATTCTGTTCTTAAAACTCTATCTTCCTTTTTCTTTATTTACCCCCTGCTGCCTAATTCATTGCTCTTATGGTTATTTTTCCTTGGTTCTCTTTACTGACATTTCTTCCTCTACTTTTCTTTAGATAAAAATCTCTCTAATCATTCTTTGTCTTTGATTTTCTTCTTTCCTCACTCAAAACTTTCTCCCTAGATTTCATCCACTCATTTTAACCACCACCTAATTTTTTTGAGAAATCCTCAAATTATACTTCTAGCCAAAACTACTTGCTCTAGCCCATATGGCCTCAGGTTATTAAAAACTCAGAATACCCCCCAATGAATTAATCTCTTCTAAATTGCTTCTTCCTTTGTATATTTTGTATCTCAGTGAACATCACTGAAATAGTTGTGTTCCAATATGGAAATCATTTTGTCTTATCCTTTTACTCCAGCCATCTTTATTTTTGGGGATTCCCAAACATAGGGTTCTCTATTCAGAAGCATAAAGATCCTTTTCTCTTGCTCAGCTGCAAAGGGAGTATGTTTAAGAATTTATAGTGGGACCCATTTCTTTCTTCTTACTTATGTGGATTAACTCTCACTTTTATGTGTTGGGTGAAATAAAAAGTTTCAACCAAAATTAGAGTAATATCTTTAGGCAAGAGATATGATTTGTTGCTAAAACAACAATAGCTTCTTTTTGGGTAGATTCAGTTCTGCGCTGTTAGTCATAGGCTTCTCCCAAATGCTTTCTGATCCATTACTGCTGCAATCATCTTAGCCCTTGCATGAGATTTCGGAGGAGAGCCAGGAAAGGAATCAAAGGCCAGCACCCTACTGGTAGCACTCAGAGATCAAGTCAAGCTTGATTGTTGATTTACCCAATTTCATTCTGGCTGTCAAAGATCTTGGGATGGGGGCTCACACAGGGAAGCAGCTACCCTTAACACTGTAACTGAGGACAATGTGTCTCTACTAAACTACTACTAGCTGGAGTTTAGGCAATGTGAAAGTTTGGGCTGGTTGCAGATATAACTATCTTAATGCTTGAAAAAACAAGGTGATGGGAATATAAGCCTTACTGAGAAATGTGTGCTTCAGGAAATAATAAATTACTGTCCCTTAATATTTCTAAGATAACTTCCTGATATTATTCATGTTTCAAACCAGGGTCATACATACTAAAGCAAAGGGCAGGATAGATTTGCCATCCTGATAATTCAAAATGAAAAATGTCAGAACTGTGTGTGTGTGTGTGTGTGTATAAGAGTGTACATGTGTCTGTTCAAGTGTATGTGTGTATGAGAGCAGAAGTAGGAGGGGGATAAATGTGGGAGAGAGAGAAAAAGTAAAAGAAACTGTAATAAAGAGAAGAAAAATGAGAAAAAATATTTCAGACTGCTTTTCTGGTACCACCATGTCATTAAAAACTGTAACCATTTGCAACTCTTCCAAATCTCTCTCTAAGCATCTTTTTGACACCATCTGCCACTGCCTTGAGGCTTCCACCATTATTTTGTCTTGACTGTTAGAAAAATCTACTACCAAACATCCTTACTTTGAGTTTTCTCTCTCCTCTAAATCAATCTATAACTTTGCCATAAGATTGACTTTTCAAAACACAAATGTGTTTATATATTCCTCCCCTTTTAAAATTCTTCAAGCTATTCCTACCTACTTAAAAATAAAAAAATCCTAAAACTTTGATGTCCTAGCACTTACATGGGCTTCAATTAATGAAGAACATATGAGGTGGGTGGATAAAGATACCGTAAGGATTTGTGAGTGTGATAAAGTACTTGTATTACTTAGGGACACATACACAAGTGGTAAATTAATTAAATTAATTAAAACTGTTAGGAAGACATAAAAATATGTTTGGGTAGTTTCTTAATATTTCAGACAAGAATCAGAATAATAAAAGTAAGTTATTTAAGCTTCCACTGGTAGAAGATATTTTATCTGTACTCTTTAAGGCAGGAAATGAGCAAAATGAAATAAGAAAAAAATAAGCAAAAATGAAACAAGAAAAAATGAGCAAAAATGAAATACAGTATATAAAAAAATAAGGGGCAGAAATAAATCATATTTGACAAAAGGAAAATTGACAACTCATTTCATAGTTAGTATACAACTGTGGTTCCATAACATTTTAAAGATACTTAAAAAATTATAGCCTTATTTTACCCATAAACATAGAAATCACATCTTAGTTAACCAAACCCAATAATATTTAAGACACATGATTTTAAGTGGAGTTTTTCTCAGGAATGCATTGTAAAATCTATAGTTTCAACAATAGGAAATTTATAAATATAATTCCATATTAGATTTTAAAGGAGAAATACAACTATCTCAATAGAATTATCATAATCATTTGAGTCAAGGAGAACTTACTGAATTTGACAGTTGTCCACCTATACTGGGCAAACTTGAGTTACATTCTCTTTATAGTCAGGAACAAGTCAGGGATGATACTTGCCATATTTTTTTTATACAGTACTTATGCCCCCGACCATTGACATAAGACAAGAAGAAAAAAACAAACCTGAGGATTGGAATCTAAGAATCTGAGTTTTGTACATGTTACACTAATCTACATGGAAAATCACATGCACAGACAAACCACTTTATATGCTTCCTGGCCCAAGATCATGCCATATAGCAAGAGTTGTAGGTGGGAAACTGGAGGTCACCTCCTAACTGCCAGCCACATGATAAAAAACTTTCTACAGCACAGAGAAACAAAATGACATTTGCTAATGTTTGCTAGCTACCATAATCACTCCAAATAGCTCTTTCATCCCAGGATGCTAAGGGAGATTAGAACTGCCACTTGGCCACTGAACTTACTGGAACAGCAATTCTGCAAGGCAGTACTGTGGAGATATGATTGCAGTCACTAACTCACATGCCAGGGCCTCCTATTTTTTTACTCTGATTCCATGGATTTTGTTTAATAAAATCTCAATTTGTTATTATGTTTTTTGATGAATTTCCTGAAATTTTATGTGATTGACTTTGCTGTTACCAGCTTAAAAGATGTCTGTCCAGGGGAGAATTGTCCACAGTTCCAAAAGTTCTACCAAGCCACTATTAAGTGTGACTGCTTAAGTTCTCCCAAGTAGAGCCACCTAGGTAAGCCTAGTCAATCCATGGAACAATTAGAGATAATAATATACTGCTGTTTTCAGCAATTAATTTTGGGATAGTTTATTTTTTATTTTATTTTTTTTTTAAGATTTTATTTACTTATTTGACAGAGAGAGATAGACACAGCAAGAGCAGGAACACAAGCAAGGGGAGTGGGAGAGGGAGAAGCAGACTTCGCGCAGAGCAAGGAGCCCGATGCAGGGCTCGGTCCCAGGACGCCGGGACCATGACCTGAGCCGAAGGCAGACGCTTAACGACTAAGCCACCCAGGCGCCCCTGGGGTAGTTTATTTTTTAAAGATATAATGGACATATAGCATTATATTAGTTTCAGGTGTACAATATAATGATTTGTTAATTGCATATGCTTTGAAATAATCATAATACCGTCCACCACCATGCAGTTACACACTTTTTTTCTTTTGATCAGAAGATTTAAGATTACTCTCTTGACAAGTTTTAAATATGCACTACAGTATTGTTGACCGTAGTCTCCATGCCATATATTACAACACCATGACTTATTTTACAAATGGAAGTTTATACCTTTTTATTTTTTTTAACATGGGGCTTGAACTCACAACCCTGAGCCAAAATCAAGAGTCGGATGCTTAACTAAGCCACCACGGTACCCCAGAAGTTTATACCTCTTGACACCTTTCACTTATTTCTCCCATCTCCCAACCACCTCTCCTCTGGCAACCACCATTCTGTTCTCTGTATCCATGAGTTTTCTCAGTTCATTTGTTTTGTTTTTTAGATACCACATATAAGTGAAATCACAGTATTGGTTTTTGTATTCTCTAACTTATTTCACTTAGCATAATTACCCTCAAGGTCCATCTATGTTGTCACAAATGGCTAGGTTCCGTTCTTTCTTTATGGGCTTCATAGTATTCCACTTATTTACACACACACACACACACACACACACACCACACAACACCACAGCGTCTTAATCCATTCATCCACTGATGGATGCTTACCATGTTTCCATATCTTGGCCATTATAAAAAAAAAAAAAAAAAAAAAAAAAAAAAAAACTATGCAAAGAACATGGGAGTGTATATATCATTTCTAATTAGTGTTTTCATTTTCTCTGGATGAATACCTAGTAGTGAAATTGCTGGATCATGTGGTAGTTCTATTTTTAAATTTTGAGGCATATCCATACTATTTTCCATAGTGGCTGTACTAATTTGCCTTCCTACCAACAGAGCACAAGTGTTCTGTTTTCTCCACATCCTCACGAACACTTCTTATCTCGTCTTTTTGATACTAGCAGTTCTGAGAGGTGTGGTTTTCCTTTGCATTTCTCTGAAGATTACTCTTGTTCAGCATCTTTTCATGTGCTCGTTGGCCAACTACAGGTCTTTTTGGAAGAACACCTATTCAGTTCCTCTGCCCATTTTTAAATTGGATCATTTGGGGTTTTTTGCTATTGAGTTGTAGGGGTTAATTATATATTCTGGGTATTAACCCCTTATTGGAGGTATGATTTGCAAATATTTTCTCCCATTCAGTAGGTTGTTTTTCCATTTTGTTGATGGTTTCCTTTGCTGTGCAGAAGTTTTTAGTTTAATGTAATCTTTCAGTGTTTCTTTTGTTCCTTTGCTTTTGGAGTACAAAATAGCATCAAGACTAATGTCAAGAAGCTTCTCTCACTGCTATGTTTTCTTCTATGAGTTGTATGGTTTCCAGGTTGAATATTCAAGTCTTTAAGTCACTCTGAGTTAATTTTTCTATATGGTATAAAACAGTAGTCTAGTTTCATTCTTTTGCATATTGCTGTCCAGTTTTCCCAGAAATATTTTACTGAAGAGAGTGTCCTACTCTCACTGTATATTCTTGCCTCCTTTGTTGTAAGTTAACTGATGATATTTGTGTGGGTTTATTAATGGGCTCTCTGTTCCATTAATCTGTGTCTGTTTTTATGCCAATACCATATTATTTTGATTATTATACTTTGTAACATAGCTTGCAGTCAGGGAATGTGATCCCTTGAACTTTGGTCTTTCTCAAGATTCTTTTGGCTATTTGGGTTTTGTGTGTGTGTGTGTGTGTGTGTGTGTGTGTGTGTGTGTGTGTGTGTGTGTGGTTCCATACAAATTTTAGGATTGTTTGTTCCTATTCTATGAAATATGCCATTAAAATTTTGATAGAGACTGCATTCAATCTGCAGAATGCTTCGGATATTATACACATTTCAACAATGTTAATTCTTCTAATTCGTGAACACAGACTAAATTTCTTTACCAGCATCTTATTTTTTTCATCAATGTCTTATAGTTTGCAGAATATAGGTCTTTCACTTCCTTGGTTAAATTTATTTCTAGGTATTTTATTCTTTTAGATACAATTGTAAATGAGATGGTTTTCTTCATTTCTTACTCTGATAGTTCATTATCAGTGTCAATAAATGCAACAGATTTTTGTAAATTTTGTACCCTGCATCTTTACTCAATTTGTTTAATTATAACAGATCTTTGAGGGAATCTTTAAGGTTTTCTATATAAAATCATGTCACCTGCAAATAGTGAAAATTTTACTTCTTCCTTTCCAATTTGGATGTCTTTTATTTCCTTTTCTTGCCTAATTGCTCTAAGACTTCCCATACTAGGTTTAATAAAAGTGATGAGAGTGGGAATCCTCGTCTTGTTCCTGATCTTAGAGGTAAAGCCTTCCGCTTGTCATCACTGAGTATGGTATTAGCTGTGGGCTTGTCATATATAGCTTTTATTATGTTGAGGTAGACTCCTCTACATTTGTTGACAGTTTTTATCATAAACAGACACTGAATTTTTTCAAATGCTTTTCCTAAATCTACTAGGATAATCACATAATTTTTATCCTTCATTTGGTTAATGGGGCATATCATGTTGATTGATTTGTGGATGTTGAACTATCCTTGCATCCCTGGAACAAATCCCACATGATCATGGTATATAATCCTTTTAAGGAATTATTAAAATTGGTTTACTAGTATTTTGTTGAGGAATTTTTTAAAGATTTTACTCATGTATTTTAGAGAGAGAATGAGCGGGGAAAAGCAGAGGGAGAGGGAGAAACAGACTCCATGGTGAGAGAGAACCCAATGTGGGGCTCTATCCCAGGACCCTGAGATCATGACCTGAGCTGAAATCGAGAGCCAGATGTGCAACCAACTGAGCCACCTAGGAGCCCTTTGTTGAGGACTTTTGTATCTATGTTCATCAGTGATAATGGCCAATAATTTTCTTTTTTGTGTGTGATATCATTGTCTGCTTTTGGTATCAGGGTGCTGCTGGCCTCATAAAGTGAGTTTGAAAGCATCCCTCCTCTTCAATTTTTTGGAGGAATGTGAGAAGGATAGGTATTAAATTATTTTTTAATGCTTGGTAGAATTCACCAGTTAAGTCTTCTGGTTCTGGATTTTTGTTTGTTGGGAGATTTTTGATTACTGTTCAATGTCCTAGGTGATTGTCTGTTTAGATTTTCTATTTCCACATGATTCAGTCTTGGAAGATTGTATGTTCCTAGGAATTTATCCATTTCTTCTGGGTTTTCCAATTTATTGGAATATAGTTGTTCATAGTAGTCTCTTACGATCCTTTGTATTTCTGTGGTATCATTTGTAACTTTTCTTTCATTTCTGATTCTATTTATTTGAGCACTCTTAGTGACTGTAGCTAAAGGTTTGTCCATTTTGCTTACCCTTCAAAGAACCAGCTCTTACTTTTAATGATCTTAAATTTTTTAGTGTCTATTTCATTTATTTATTCAATTTGATCTTTGTTACTTCCTTCCTTCTACTAACTTTAGGCTTTGCTGGTTCTGCTTTCACTAGTTACTTTAGGTGTAAAGTAGATTATTTGAGATTTTTCTTGTTTCTTTTTTTTTTTTCAATAGGTAAAAAAAAAATTTTTATTAACTTGGTAGCTGCATTTATGACGGGATGGTTGTAAGAACACAGGAAAACCCCCCCAAAAGTATGGCCCTACTTACACTGATGGCGCCTGCAAGCTGGGGGCAGACAGGAGTGAGGAGAGGGGCTGGCTGCCACTTCCTCCTTCACCCACTGCCCAACCGCTTGCATTTTTGGAGTATTTATTAACAGAAATAAGTATTTTTAAAGTATTAACTTTTATCAGTCATAAAGCTTAAAATCCTTAGTAGAACAGAAACAAAAGGCTGCCGTATCCCACACCAACGGCCAGCACCACACTTAAACAGACCTAGCAGGGACCCCAGAAACGCGGGACGCCTGAGAGCACTGGGCACCGTGGCCAGTGAGGAAAACGGGCGGTGTAGGGAAATGTTGGAAAGGAGGGGGCAAACTGTTTGCCAAAACCAAACTTAAGCAGTTTAAAACCATCTGAATGAGAAAGGGCTCAGCAGCCCTTCTGCATGAGACAGTTTTCTACGCACCAGCATCAGCCACCAAGATGCCCCAGAACAACAAAGTATAAAATAAACTCCAAGTGTGTAAGCGGATAGGGAACGTTCAGGTCGTGGGGTAAGTGCCTTTATTTTCCTGAATGGAACCCTGTAGTGGCTTCACTTCTATGCACAATGAACACAACCTTCACCACAACCTGCAACAGGTTCATTTGAGAACTTGCCGACCTGACTCAGAAGTCCGTGTGGCAGAATAAAGGCAGGAGAGTGGGGACGGCCCTGAAGCAAGAGCCTCTGGAGTGTCTGCCCCTCGGCTGTGGAAACAGTTGGAAGGAACAGCAGGTCACCTTGGGGCGCAGACGAGGCGCACATGTAAGGGAGGGTGGTCCGTGACAGAGCACTGGAAATCACCGGGAGGAATGGATTCTTCTGGAAGTGGCGCACTGGTTGGCGGTCCACATTTGGGCCTACCCAGGTTTAGTCTAAGCCCTGGCCTGGCCTTTGTGCCACCCTGTCCCCACAGGCAGCCTCGCTGCTCCCAGAAGACAACTGGAGGTAGGGGTGGGGTGAAGCAGGCCTGTGTCCTTGGCCCTGCTGCTCCGAGCTGGGAACGTTCTCTCAGGGCGACTCAATGGGTCCTCAGCCACGTGATCTTCCGGCGCTCACTGGGGGCTAACACGTACTGCGCCCAGTGACAGTGCAGGGAACCTGGGTCCTGGCAAGCTGCAACTTTGCAAGGAGCCGAGCACCTGAGCCTGCAGGACGCCGGGAGAGCAGCGGCAGGAGTGCAGGGCTGGCGGGGTTGGAGGGCGCTCACGGAGCAGGTGGCAGTGGGTGTGAACGGGGTGCAGGAATGTGGTGAGCGGAGGAGGTGGAGAAGCGGCTGCCAGGCGGCGGGGACAAGCTCTTGCTGCCAGAGCAGACACGGCCACAGGCCTCCAAAGCCCAGCGGCCTGGGTGTGGCCACCGCGGTGGTGGGGGCTCCCCGCACAGAGAAGAGATGCGACGAGGCTTCCGTGCCAAGAGCCTTGAGGATGTCCTTCTTATTGAAGAAGGTGCAGTCCTAATGTTTCTTCTCTGAGCACCAACAAAGCTGCCGTGAACCTGCTCATCAACTGACGGTTTGCTTTTTCTGCTGTTGACTTATTTGCCTGGAGCTCATTGCAGAAAGGTAGCTCATGGGGGATGAATATGGCAGGAACCTTAAAAGCTTCTCAGGGTTCTGAGGAGCCTGCTGGTGTTTTGTAGTCACATTCCCAAATTCTTGTGTTGCTTTGGATCCTGGTAGTTGTCCAGCTGCTCCTCCGTGAAGATGGTCTGCTTGTTGCCCATGGCGGCCGCCGCGCCATCGCCCGGGCGCCGGAGCCCGAGCTCGCGGCCACCCGGACCCGCCCCGCAGCCGAGATTTTTCTTGTTTCTTAACGTATGCCTGTATTGCTATGATTTCCCTCATAGAACTGCTTTTACTGTATCCCATGAATTTTGGTATGCTGTATTTCCATTTTCATTTGCCTCAAGTTATTTTTTGTATTCTCCTTTGATTGCTTAATTGACCCATTGGTTGTTGAGTAACAGGTTGTTTAATCTCTATTTATTTGTGATTTTTCCAGTTTTCTTCTTGTAATCGATTTCTAGTTACACATCATTGTAGTTTGAAAAGATGCTTGCCATGCTGCCCATCTTCTTAAATTTACTGATACCTGTTTTGTGGCCTAACATCTGATCTATACTGGAGAATGTTCCATGGGCATTTGGGAAGGTGTCTTCTTCTGTTTTTGGATGGAATGTTATGTGTATATCTATTAAGTCCATCCAGTCTAATGTGTTGTTTAAAGCCAAAGTTTCATTATTGATTTTCTGTCTGAATGATCTCTCCACTGATGTGTGTTATTAAAATACCCCACTATTATTGTACTACTGTCAATTTCTCCCTTTAGGTCTGTTAATATTTGCTTTATACAGGTGCTGTTATGTTGGGTGCATAAGTATTTACAAATGTTATATTCTCCTGTTGGATTGACCCCTTCAGCATTATATAACGCTCTTCTTTGTCCTTTATTACAGTCTTTGTTTTAAAGTCTATTTTGTCTGATATGTTTAGCTACCCCAGCTATACCTTTGTTTGTATATCTTTAGAATAGCTATATTTTCATATTCTTGAAAATTACATATAACTAGATTTTTTATCCAACCTTTTAGAATAAAGTCAAGCAAAAATATATTTATAATTTTGTTTGAAACAAAAAATGCTGGATTGCCTATGAAATCAATCATATGAAGTTTCAGGATTCTTCAGAATAGTAATCATTCTTTATTGTCTATCTATCTTGTTTCATCCATTACAACAAAGGGAATGGTGACAGTCCTTCCTCAAAAAAAAAAAAAAAAGGAAGTCCTTCTTGGCAGTAATCTCATGTATTATTCCTTCTCCCTTCGTCTGTAGTTTCCAAGGCTTGTAAACAGAATTTTGTATATGTACCTGCCCACCACTTTAAAGGGGGAACACATCGATTTTTAACTGCCTATTAAATGTGAATGAACTTCACCCTGGCAGAAAATAACTACTGTATTCAACTTTAATAACATCCTTTCCCAACACTCACATTGCTGCAGATCTCAATTTAAATCGGGGAGTATACAATCAAAATACTCTTTGTTAATTCTTAAACCAACAATACTTGTTGAAAGTAGTATGTTAAAATTCTGTGCATATATTTTCTACAAGGAATTTCTGACGTGTAGAGTTTATTTTTTCCCTGACATTACATTTCTCCTTTGAAGTAAATCAAGAGCTGGCAGCTGTACTGTTAGCGGGTTTGTTAGCAAGTCAGAGAGTGAGATATCTACTGTTTGTAAGAGTGGAGACTGTAGATCATTATTTAGAGTACAGTTTCCAGTTTACTATATCTTGTTTCTTTAACTACGTACTTTCACTAATGAGAAAAAAAAAGTGCTTTGGGATACCTGTGGCAAGTTAGTTGTATCTGCATGTGGGTAAATAGTGCAATTAACTGTAAGTATGGATAAAATATAATCAAATTATGTGACTCAAGGGATGCCAAAATGTCATTATGAATTACCTCACAATACAACAATTTTTGAAATTCTCTCAGAATACCACTATGAAGGATCTATTCAAAATGAGAAAGAAAAGCATAATTCAATGTCTATCAACATAAGAAACCCTGGGCAGTGAAATAAAATATGTATGTACTAATAATAATCTATTTCCCCCTTATTTTTCAGTTCTCTACTTTTTCATACTCAGTTGCCATACTTTAAGGATGCCTATACACATAAAAATGAACGTTAAACTTAAAAGGAAAACTGGAATGTTACAAAAGATGCCCCTCCTAGGATGACTTCTTATACCATGAGAGACTATGGACTCTGAGAAACAAACTGAGGGTTCTAGAGAGGAGGGAGTGGGGGGATGGGTTAGCCTGGTGATGGGTATTAAAGGGGGCACGTTCTGCATGGAGCACTGGGTGTTAAATACAAACACTACATCAAAAACCAATGATGTATGGTGACTAACATAATAAAATTTAAAAAAAAACGTCAACCTTGATTGAAGTAAATGTATCACTGGGTTAGGGAAAAATTCTCAACTTTTCTGCACAACACCTGTCAGGTTGTTGTTTTTAAACTCACACTTCAGGTATAAAAACAAATCAGAAATCCTACCAAATCTGTGAGGTGGGCCTACAACACAAACCATCCCAGAAACCCACTAAAAGTAGGACAAGAGCCTGAGGATATTTTCTTAAAATATTCAACCAAATATAAATTTTGCTAATAGTTTTGTAACTCCAGAGTATCAGTTATTCTTTCAAAGTAGATATAAAGTTTAAAGAAAACACTTATTTTTGAACTAAAAGATATTAAAAACAGACCACAATGCTGACATATAAAATCATGTGATACTTTCTTAAAAGTCACAACGAAAAATCCCTAAGAACTAAGTAACTTATTAGAACATATGCACTCTCCTCCTTCCCAGATTGAATTTGTCATTTTGGAAGTTTATATCCTAAAATACAGACTATGCTCAGCAAGAAATACATAGCTACCTGCAAGGAAACATGTGAATTCACAAGAAACTATTTTTCACCATATCAGGGATCCTCAAAGGGAACAATTTCTAAATACACATATTCAGAAAATGATACTAATACCTCAGTTTAATATCTGAGGTATTAAAAACTAGATATGTAAAAAGTTGACCAAGTCTTCTTGCCTAGTAGTTATACGGAGTAAACAAGAAAACAGAATGCCAGTCTATAGACTGTTACTAAAAAACAAAAAATAGCAAAGTAATAGTTGATAGGGTAAATCATTGTTACACATGTCCACATATGTACCACATTGATGTATAATAAATTGAAAAAATGATTTTTAAAAATAAAAAACCCAACAGAGGGGAGGTAAGTGAAGGGACGGGTGGAACAGGTGATGGGGATTAAAGACAGCGCTCGTTGTGATAAGCCCTGGGTTGTACGGAAGTGCTGAATCGCTATATTGTACACCTGAAATTAGTATTACACTGTATGTTAACGAACTGGAATTTAAATAAAAACTTTTAAAAAACCACACACCTTCAGCAGAATTTCATTTGTGCTTTGTGCCTACATTGTGATAGGTTTTTGAAGTGCTAAAGGGAGCATGCTTGGGCCAGGGGGAACAACTACAAAAAAAGACACAGCATTGAAAAATGTCAACTCTTTTCATCTAAAATATTTTTAACAATAATTTCTCTTTGATATTTGCTTTCTGAATACTAATGGCACCAAACTTGCACCCATTAAAGCTAGATTTGAATTGGAAAAGACAAAAATCAATCAAAGATTACTGAAGAACATGAATGATTAATTCATGAATGATACAGTCAGTGTAATTTATAGCTAAGTGCTTGTTTCTCCTATGTGGATCAAAATTATACCAAAAATAGTTTCAGTAATGGAATTCCAGAAATAGAGAATAATTGTCACAGAAGTGAAAGAAAGGCTTCACATTTTAAGACAAATATGTTGAAAAAAACTGTTTCCAACACTTAAGCTGGATTTGCTTAGTAAATGGTCAATGATTTATTATTGCTTTAATTTCATATGTATAATAGGAACAATGAAAATTAGCATAATTGCTGTTATTATCATTGAAAATGCAAAGCTTATTTGTGTACTTGGTAAAAGTACCAGCAATCTAGGGGTTTTTGAGAAAGCTTATGGTTTACCCAGGTCAGTACAACTGAACCTGTTGCTATATTCCCATCTGTTTCTAAATGTTACTCCAGTCAGCTACAGGGACCATGTCTTCTTAGTAGTTCACTGTATTCCACTCTGGATACAGTTCTTTTTCCCTCACTCTGATATGCTAACAAATGTCAAATATATTACACAATTCCATGTTCATTTTAATATGTCAGGGTAATTTGCTCAGAAAATAAAACATCAGATACTATAAAGTCATTTGTGCTTAAATAATTCCAAACCTAGTGTCTCTAGGTAGGTACATAAACTACATGAAATTCTTGAGGATATTCTCAGCACATCTACTGCCTCTCTGTTTCTAGTTTTCTTTGATCTCACTCTCTCTAGCTTACTGTGAATACTTAAAAACCTTCTAACTTTTATCAAAGTGTTTAGCTATCTCTTTCTCTTACTTTTACAAATTTAAGCTTTACCCCAAACACAGATATAGATGTGGGGTCAGCCTTTGTACATGGAAAAGCCCATTCCAGCTCAACAAGATTTCATCCTAACCAAAAGAACATCACCCCTAAGATTTATTGTACCAACCCCACCAAAATATTAGTTTGGGATCATTTTCTCCTTTTTATCTTGTTCTGTTACAAATATATGAATTAACTAATGCATTTCTTTATTCATATTGCCTTCCTTGGTTTAAACAATTTGATAGAGGCAGACAACATAAAAAATCCCTGAATTTTATTTCATACATTCTTGTCAGAGAAAAAAAAATTACAATAAAACAGATCCAATAATGCAACTGGATGAGTGCTATTAGGGAAATATAAAGTGCTTAGCCTGTCCTAGAATATAGAGCATAATTTTCTAGGAATCTAAGACTTCCACTCTTGGAAGACAGAGTAAGAGGAAGTAAATTGATTCTCTGCTCTGAAACTAAAAATGAACAAAATATACAAAATTATGATTTAAAGGCATTATACATCAGGCAACAAAAATCGGTGACCCCTATGAACAGGGAAATTGCAAAGTGAGCCCTAGGATATGCCTCAGCTTAGTACCTGGGGAGTTTCCAGGCTGTGGTACAAGGTTGCAGACTTCAAGTGGAAACACGAAATCTTGCAAACACGAGAAAACGGAGCTATGATTCTGGAGAGGCCAACCTGACTAGAACTGGCAGGGCAGAGCACCAGAAAAGAAAGAGTCCACACAGAGAGAAAGCTCTGGTTATGTGCAGAGCTCTATTAGAATGCTCAGCTGAGTATTGATCAGAATATACAATTAAGAAAAATAATAAAGGCATGGGAAAGAACAACCCAAAAGGATCTGAGGAAATAATAACCAAAACTAACACAGGGCTGTAATAGTTCATGTTCCTGCTGGACCAAATAAGAAACCTCATAAATCATGGAGGATCAAGCAGAGGACTCTGTAGGATTTTGCATTAGCAGTGAAGCAAAATTTGCCTTTGACAAAAGGCTGGTCTGCTGTTACAAAACAAAGATCAGAAGTAACTTAACTGTATTCTAGAATAAAGTTCAAAAATATTAATAAGAATATATGAATTTATGTGAATATTCACATGAATATATCTATCACCCAACAAAGTAGAAATTCCTATATTTTGAAATTAATAAAAAATTATCAGGCACCCAGGGGCGCCTGGGTGGCTCAGTCATTAAGCGTCTGCCTTCAGCTCAGGTCATGATCCCAGGGTCCTGGGATCAAGCCCCACATCGGGCTCCCTGCTCCACGGGAAGCCTGCTTCTCCCTCTCCCACTCCCCCTGCTTGTGTTCCTGCTCTTGCTGTGTCTATCTCTGTCAAATAAATAAAAATCTTTAAAAAAAATTATCAGGCAGTCAAAGAAGGAATACATAATGAGAAAAGCTAATCAAAATTGAACCAGAAATGACACAGGTGACAAAATTAGTAGCCAATGTGTTCAAGAAGCTAAATATAGATAATACTAATTAGACATAAAAGTATTTTTTAGGAAACCTAAACAAAATTGTACTGATGAAAATGAATGAGATGTAAAGTATCCTGGGGTTAAAGGCAGCATAGAGCAGAAGGAAGGATTAATGAACTTAAAGACCTACAAAGAGAGACTATCTAAAGTGAAACATAGCTAGGGGCGCCTGGGTGGCTCAGTTGGTTAAGCATCTGGCTCTTGATTTTGGCTCAGGTCATGATCCCTGGGTCCTGGGATAGAGCCCCGTGTGGGCTCCCTGCTCAGTGGGGAGTCTACTTGTCCTCTCCTTCTCTCTCTGCCCCTCCACAACCCCCCCCAAATAAAAGTAAGTCTTTAAAATGAAACACAGCTAAAAAAACTGAAAATAAAATGAAATACAGAAAGATAAAAGACTAAAACAACCTTAAAAGAGTGTACCAGTAAGCTTTAATGTAACTTAACACACATTCATACATATGTATTTGAAATTCCCAAAGAAGAGAAAGGGTGAAGGAAACAAGATATTTGAAAAAATAACCAATTTTTATAATGATGAGTACAAACCCAACAATTTCAATAAAAGTCAACACAAGAAAGTTGGAAACAGCTAAAGCAAGGAATATCACAATTATGACAAACAAAAATTTTAAAACAGCCAGAAAATAAAAGACATGTTACAAGTAAGGGAACTAAGAATGACAGTAAAAATTTTTGCCATAAGCAATGCTAACGGGAAGGCAATAGAGCAGCATCTTAAAAGTTGAAAGAAAATACTGTTATCCTGTAATTCTATAACCAGTGAAAATAGTTTTCAAAAAAAAAGGTGAAATAAAGATACTCAAGACATACACAAACTTTTGACAGCCAGTAGATCTGCACTACAAGAAATCTTAAAGGAAGTACTTCGGGCAAAAGGAAAGTATTACCAGGTGAAAATCATGATATATACCAAAAAAATGAAGAACATTAGAAATTGTCACTGTGTGAATAAACCTATAATAAGTATTTCTCATTATTTAATTATCTTTAAAACATAACTGATCTGTTAAAGCAAAAATAATCATCTGTGGTGTGGGGTTTGTAATATCTGTAAAATGTATAACAATGACAGCACAAAGACTGGTAGGAGAAAAATGGAAGGATAGCATTCTAAGTTTCTTTTCTTCCCCCTAAGTTTCTTAGAGTACACATTAAGTGCTATAATATCCCCTGAAAGTAACTATTATAATTTAAAGGTGTGCACTATAACCCATAAAGAGGTCTGCTATAAACCATATATCACAAACCATAAACCATAAAATGACACAAGAAACAATTATAGTTAATAGAAAACAAAGTGAATTAAATGATAAAAATGATCAAATAATCAATACTAAAGTAGAAAATGTGGAAAAGAAAAAAATCAAATGAAGTAGGAAGTAAGTCCCACATGATAAATTTAACCCAATCCTATCAATCATTAAATATAAATGGTATAAATGACCCAATGAAAAGAGACTGTCAAATTGGATAAAATACAAAACCTAATTATATTCTGCAAAAAGAAATCAATTTCAAATCTTAAAACACAAACAGGTTAAAAGTAACCTGCTAACGTTTAATATGCTAATATGCTAACACTAATCATAAGAAAGCTGGAGCACCTATATTAATGCCAAAGAGAATACATTTCATAGTAAAAAATGTTACTAAGGATAGGGGCACCTGGGTGGTTCAGTGGGTTGAGTGACCGACTCTTGGTTTTGGTTCAGGTCATGATGTCAAGAGTCCTGAGATCAAGCCCTGAGTGGGGCTCTGTGCTCAGCACTGAAGCTGCTTGGGATTCTTTCCCCCTTTTGCCCCTCTCCCCACTCACACTCTCTTTCTCTAAAATACATAAGTAACATTTAAAAAAATGTTACTAAGGATAAAAGGGGCCATTTCTCAATGATATATGGGCCAATTCAACAAGACCTAACAATCCTTATATTTATGCAACTTACAATGAAAAAATCCACAATTATCAACAGAAATTTCAATGCTCCTTTCTGTATATGTTATAGGACAAATAGAAAATCATAAATGTTATGAAGCCTTGATGGTTTTTTATTTTTGGTGCAACTGAACATGGTGGTTTTTTTAAATTTCTCTTTCTGTGACTTCATTGTTAGTGTATAAAAATACTGCAAATTTCTGGGTATTAATTTTGTATCCTGCCACTTCAGGGAATTTGTTTATTTATTCTACCACTTTTTTGGTGGAATCTTTAGGATTTTCTATGTATAATTATCATGCTGTCTGCAAATAGAGACAATTTAACTTCTTTTTTACCAATGCGGATGCCTCTTCTTTCTTTTCCTCATCTAAAAACTGCAATGAGATATCACCTCACACCTCTTAGAATGGCCAAAGTAGAAAACACAAGGAACAACAAGTGTTGGTGAGGATGTGGAGAAAATGGAACCCTCATGTACTGTTGGTGGGAATGTAAATTGGCACAACCACTGTGAAAAACAGTATAGTGGTTCTTCAAAAAATTAAAAATAGAAATACCATTTGATCCAATAATTCTACTATTGGGTATTTAACCAGGAAAAACAAAAACATTAATTCAGAAAGATATATGCACCCTGATGTTTATTGCAGCATTATTTACAATAGCCAACACATGGAAGGAACCTGTCCAACAACAGATGAATGAATTAAGAAAAATGTGGTATATTTTTACATGATGAAATATTACACAGCCATAAAAAGGATGAGATCCTGCCTTCTGTGATAACACGGATGGACCTAAAGGGTATTAATGCTAAGTGAAATAAGTCAGATTGAGAAAGACAAATACCCTATGATTCCACTCATAAATGGAATCTAAAAAAAAAAATGAACAATTGAAAAAAGCAGAATTAGAATTATAAACACAGAAAACAATCTGATGGTTGCCAGTGGGGAAGGAAGGAAGTGCGGGTTGGGCAAAATGAGTGAAGGGGAGAGGGAGATACAGGCTTCCAGTTATGGAGTAAGTCACAGGAATAAAAAGCAGAGGACAAGGAATAGAGTCAATGATATCATAAGAATGTAACGGAACAAATTGTAGCTATAGTTGTGGTGAGCATAGCATAATGTATACAAGTATTAAATCACTAAGTTGTACACCTGAAACTAACATTGTGGGCCAACTACACTCAAAAAGTCTTTTTTAAAAAAGATTTTATTTATTTGGGAGTGAGAGGGAGTGTGCAAGCATGAGTTGGGGGGTAAGGGAAGAGGGAGAGGGAGAAGCAGACTCTCTGCTCAGCAGGGAGCCCAATGTGGGACTTCATCCCAGGACCCTGAGATCATGACCTGAGCTGAAGGCGGATGCTTAACCAACTGAGTCACCCAGGTGTCCTCCAAAAATAAAGTCTTGATGAACACAATAACCACATTAATCTAAGTGATGTGTTAGAACTTTTTTTTTAAGATTTTATTTAGGTTCAAGTTAGTTAACATATATTGTATTACTAGTTTCATGGATAGAATTTAGTGATTCATCACTTGCATATAACACCCAGGGCTCATTACAAGGGCCCTCCTTAATGCCCATCATCCAGTTACTGCATCCCCCACCCTCCTCTCCTCCAGCAACTCTTAGTTTGTTCTCTATAGTTAAGTCTCCTATGGTTTGCCTCCCTCTCTGTTTTTATCTTATTTTTCATGACTAAATGATATAAATTGTTTTCAAGTGAACACAGAAGGCACACTGAACTAGAACCTATTTTGAGCCATAAAAGCTATTATCAAATTTACAAGGATTAAAATCATACCAAGTATGTTTTCTGACCACAATTAAATTCAATTAGAAGTCAATTATAGAAAACTATCTTGAAAATCCCCAAATATTATGTTTAAATAACCTATGCATCAAATAAGAAATCAGAAAGATTAAATTTATTTTTTTTTTCTGGCTACAAATTTATTCAACACAAAACATCTCCAACTTTACTGAGGTGGCTGACCACGTCCACGACCAAATCTGCCTCTAAACTGGAACTCAGTTGCTGACCCAGCCCTGGCCTCAGCTTTCTTGTCGGCACCAGGGGGCAGAGCGCTTCGTCTGTAGGTGTCTCTGTCAGCTTCCCCTCATGTGAGTCTTGCAGGTCCCTCTCCCTCCAGACCTTTGGGCCATGATCGGCCAGTCTCAGGGCGGCTGCGGCGCAGAGTAGCAGGCACAATCTCGGGGGGCAGGTGGAGGTAATCACGGAGATACTGAATGCCCTCATTGGTAAGGTACCAGTAGAAATGTCTCCAGGCAAACATGCAGTCTCTCAAATCACGAGGCTACATAAAGGAACAGTTTGCCTAAATTTATTTTTAACTGTATGAAAATCAAAACTAAACATCAAGATATGTGGGATACAACAAAGGAAATGAATAGAGGGCATTTTTTGAGAGAGAAAGAGAGCGAGCAAGTGACAATGAGCAGAAGAGAGGCAGACAGAGAGAGAGAGAGAGAGAATCTTAAGCAGGCTCCACACCCAGCCTGGAGCCAGATGCTGGTCTCCATCACGACCCTGAGATCATGACCTGAGTCGAAACCAAGAATTGAATGCCCAACCCACTGAGCCACCCAGATGTAGAGGGCATTTTTATTTAGCATAAAATGCCTATGTTACCAAGGAAGCCATGTGCCAAACAACATTCTCAGTTTTTATCTTAAGAAACAAACAAAAGAGCAAATTAAATTCAAAGTCTGCAAAAGAATGGAAATAATAAGGTTAAAATAGAGTGCAAATCAATTTCATATATAATAGGTAAATAAAGAAAAACCTATGTAAAAATTTCATCTCTGAAAACACATATGGATGGCAAATTAGCACATGCAAATATGGTCTACATTGCAAATTAAAAATATAATGAAATGCCATGATATACCTTTAGAATAGCTAAAACAGAAACAAAAAAAACTGCCTATATTAAGTATTGTCAAGAATGTGGAATCACTGGAACCCTTATATACTGCTAGTGTGAATTCAGAATGGTACAATCACTTTCAGAAGTTCCAAGCACATACACCTACCATATGACCATCGATTCTGCTCCTAGTTACCCACCTAAGAGTAGTAAACTCCTATGTATAGACACACTTGAATACAAATGTTGATGGCAGCTTTATCTTTAAGAGCAAACACATTAAACAATAAAAACCAACAACAACCCAAAATCTTAACGTGGCCATCAACAGGAGAATGGATAAGATAATTTAGCTGTATCTGTATTATGAAGTTGCCATAAAAAGCAATGAATTGTTTATACAGGCAACAACATTGGTGGATCTCAATATAATTATAGTAAAATAACCCAGATAATTAAAAGGGCCCATACTGTATGATTCTATTCATAAAAATTCTAGAAAATGCAGATGCAAAGTAACAGAGAACAGATCTAGTGGCTGCTTGGGGATGGGGATGAAATGAAGAAGTAGATGGAAGGATTAAAAACTTAAAAAAATGTTAAGAGATTTTATAATCTTGATTGTGATGGTGGTTTCACAGATATATATGCATACACACACACACTTGTTAAACTTACCAAAGTGCAGTATTTAAATATGTACAATTCACTTTATACCAGTTATACCACAATAAATCTGTTAAAATTTTAAAAGCATCAGTCACACAACTTAATCTTTATATGTATAAAATCTATAAATGCCACAAAATGTAACAGAGTGGGGCATGATGGTATGTGTGTTGTGGGCACAGGGAGAAAGGGAAGAACTGATTGTTTTTTAAATTGTATAATCCCCACCATGTCTAGATAGTGTAATATAATTGAATATACAATATCAAAGAATTCAAAACACCTGAATTATAGTAACTTGCTCCCAACTAAGTAGCCAAGTAAATTTAGGTAGTTCGTTTCTTTTCTCCATAGATTTGTAAAATACAGGGCTTTCCTCAAGGAACTTTGAAGTTCCTCTGGACTCTAAAATTTCATCTCTAAATCCAGGTAAGGAAATGAATTTCTGGTTGAGCTAACCCTCAGCTGATTCGTGACCATGTCTATAACTTCCTATAAATTAAATATAATGATACCCTTCATAAGTGTTAAATTTTCCAAGGCCTCAAATTATTCAGTGTGAGATTAATAAAATAAACAAGGAAATATAACACAATAGCCTATTTCCTGTAAAGCAATTCTCTAGGCATCTGCACATTTCTCTGTCCTTTCTCAAATAATTTCTTTTTATCTGAGGGTATGTGCTTCTCTGGATTTCCCCAAATAACTTTCCATTTTAAATGTTATTGGGATTAGATTTCAACTTATATAAATTTGCAACGAACAGAGGTGAAATCACAAACTGTTATTATGGAGTTTAACCATCTGAATATCTCATGACCAAAAGTTCATAGTTACAGGTATTCAAAAATTAACTGACCATTATGACTTTTTAAAATTTGAAAATTGTACAAAACCCTTTGATACAGATATTATTTAATAAACTGTCCAGATGAAGAAACTGAAATAATCACAATGTTTTATTTCCTATATGATACCCTAACCAGCACTCACTTTTTCTTTAGATTGAAATCAATTCTATCCCTGCACACAGTTTTTCTCTTATGCTCATATATCATAAACTATAATAAGATAAAAGCTTATAGATTTTGATTCCTAGCCGTCACCTTCCTATCACCATTATGTACAAAAGAAAAATTGATTCCGACCTTGAAGTCAGAGTGTTAAAAATAAATCTCTGCTGTACCGATGTTCCTTTTCTGTTTCTGAAATAACTGCTTAAACTCACTCAGGGGATTACTTTAATGATCCACTAGCTTTTTATAAGTACTAAAAATAAGTAAAAGAGATGTTTGTGCAGGAAAGTGTTTATCAGTTCCTAACACATTTGAAGGAAAAATATAAGTGTGTTTAAAAGATGCTGAGCCTCCCAACACAGATATTCATGTGGCCTCTATTACTCAAGATTCTATTATTGAAAGAACTTACCATAAGATGTATGTTAAGTCAGAGTGCTATATTTATTTAAAACACTTACCTAAAATCAAACATGATTTTCAATTGATAGGATACAGAAAAGACATGACAGATTAAGCCTAAAGGAAAAAAATTCCATACTTTACATTTTTCTGATTATAACCCTTATTTAATACTTGACGTAAATTTAAACAGTCACACAATATCTGCATAATTTATTTTTGCAATACGTATTCAACATGACATATGTAAGTTTTAAATTAAGTTCTGTAAACATTTTTTTATTATAGAAAATAGTGAAGTTGCAAAAAATCACTATAAGGAGAAAATACAAAACACATTCTTATAATTTATTAATGATAGGATAATCCTACATAAGAAATCAATTGAAATTACAAGAAATTGTAATTGAAACTGTCACAAAAATCCTTGTAGAAATATAATCCTTGAAACTACTATAACTTTCAAAAACCAGTGTATTGAAACTTGAGGATCTCATTAGTAATGACACTTTAAGACCTTACCAGAATAGCTCCTTTGCAGAAAACAAATAAAAAACTGGACCTTATACTCAAAGTACACACATACAGGCAGTGGGAAATGAACAGAAGCTGTCAGAATTAAGTGGTGAGTACAAGCTCAACGGAGAGGGGCGTATGAGGTGAAAGTTCACTTTTATGAATTTTAGCCTCAAGTCTGGTACAGCTATTCAGGAGATGAAATAACAAGGTATTAGAAAAACTGCAGCATTTCTGGAGAGCCAAAGAACTGAAGATAGGGAAACAGTCGTTGAAGAATATGATGAGGGACTCTCAAAAGGGAAAGTCCTAATTCTCTCTACCCACATTTCTGCCTGACCTTTGACACACACATGCACAAAAAAGAGCAAAAGCAGCTCACCTAAATGAAGAAGATCTGAAGTAAGGCCAAAGCTGCCACTCCAAAAGCAGTTTGCAATTTAAATCCAACTAAGATAATTGCTTGTTAAAAGTGAAGAACCATCACATTTGACAAAAGTGTAAGAATCCAAAACTCTTAACACTTAGTATCTGTGTGTCCAAGATACAATTCAAAGTTAAGCAAAAGTAGGAAACCAGGGAAATGGAACAAAGAGAAGTCAAATTAAACAAGCTATGCAATGACCCAGATTTTGAAAATAGCAAAAAAGGATTTTAAAGTGGCTATTTTAACAATCCCCAATTAAAGAAAGCATAGTATGTTCCCGATGAATGAAAAGATGTCAAATGCCATCAGAAAAATAGAAATAGAGTAAAACAGACACACAGAACATAAAAAAAGCAAATAAAAAATAAATCACTCAATGGATTTGCCAGCCAAATGGTAATGACAAAGGAAAGATAAAATGAACTTGAAAAAAAAATCAATAAAAATTATCCATTTATGCAGAAAAAAAGATATAAGATAGGAAATAAATGAGCAGAGCCTCAAAAACCTGTTAGGTAATATGAAACAATCTGCCCTACATGTAAATGGAACAAATTCAGTAAAGTCACAGGATATAAAATCAACATACAGAAATCCATTGTGTTTCTCTACACTAATAATGTAGCAGCAGAAAAAGAAATTAAGGAATCAATTCCATTTACAATTGCACCAAAAATGGTAAGATTCCTAGGAAAAACCTAACCAAAGACATAACAGACCTTATTCTGAAAACTATAAAATACTGATGAAAGAAATAGAAGGCACAAAGAAATGGAAAAACATTCCTTGCTCATGGATTGGAAAAAAACTGCTAAAATGTCCATACTACCCAAAGCAGTCTACACATTTAATGCAATCCCTATCAAAATACCACCAGCATTTTTCACAGAGCTGGAATAAACAATCCTAAAAATGTTTATGGACCCACAAAAGACCCCAAATAGCCAAAGCATCATTGAAGAAGAAAGACAAAGCTGCAGGGATCACAATTCTGCACTTCAAGTTATATTACAAAGGTGTAGTAATCAAAACAGTATGGTACTGGCACAAAAACAGACATAAAATCAATGGAACAGAATAGAAAACCCAGAAAGGCACCCACAACTATATGGTCAGTTAATCTTCAACAAAGCAGGAAAGAATGGGAAAAAGAACATCCCTTCAACAAATGGTGCTGGGAAAACTGGACAGATAAATGCAAAAAATGAAACTGGACCACTTTCTTATGCCAAACAAACACACACACACACACACACACACACACACAAAATAAATAAATTCAAAATGGATGAAAGACCTAAATGTGAGACAGAAAATCATAAAAATCCTAGAGGAGAACACAGACAGTAACCTCTTTGACATTGGCCATTAGCAACTTCTTTCTAGATATGTTTCCTGAGGCAAGGGAGACAAAAACAAAAATGAACTATTGGGACTATGCCAAAATAAAAAGCTTCTGCACAGGGTAGGAAACAATCAACAAAACTAAAAGGCAACCTACTGCAAATGACATATCTGATAAAGGATTAATACCCAAAATCTATAAACTTATACATCTCAACATCCCAAAAAATAATAATCCAATTAAAAATGGGCAGAACACATGAATAGACGTTTTTCCAAAGAAGACATCTATATGGCCAACAGACACATGAAAAGATGCTCAACATGACTCATCATCAGGGAGGGAAATACAAATCAAAACTACAATGAGATACCATCTCATACCTGTCAGAATGGCTAAAATCAACAACACAAGAAACAACAGGTGTTGGCGAGGATGTGGAGAAAGGGGAACCCTCTTGCACTGTTGGTGGGAATGCAGTCGAGCAGGCACTCTGGAAAACAGAATGAAGGTTGCTCAAAAAGTTAAAAATAAAACTACCCTATGATCCAACAGTTGCACTGCTAGTTAGCTACACAAAGAATACAGAAATACTAATTTGAAGGGATACATGCACCCCGATGCTTACAGCAGCATTATCTACAATAGGCAAATTATGGATGTAGTCCAGTGTCCATTGACTGATGAATGGATAAAGAAGGTGTGGTATACATATACAATGGAATTTTATTCAGCCATCAAAAAGGATGAAATCGTGCCATTTGCAACAACACAGATGGAACTAGAGAGTATAATGCTAAGCAAAATAATTTCACTCATGTGGAATTTAGGAAACAAATAAACAAAGGGGAAGAAAGAGAGAGGGAGGCAAACCAAGAAACAGACTGAACTATAGAGAACAAACTGATGATTACCAGAGGGGAGGTGGACAGGAGACGGGTTAATTAGGTGATGGGGATTAAGGAGGGCACTTGTTGTGATGAGCACTGGGTGTTGTATGGAAGTGCTGAATCACTCTGTTGTGCACCTAAAACTAATATTACACTGTATGTTAACTGGAATTTAAATAAAAAATTGAAAAAGAAAAAAAACAGAATCCCAGCAGAGGAATGAAAAAATAAGGCATAAAAATCTAAAGAAATAATGTCCAGGGACACCTGGGTGGCTCAGTCAGTTAAGTGCCTTCGGCTTGGGTCATGATCCCAGGGTCCTGGGATCGAGTCCCACATCAGGCTCCTTGCTCAGCGGGGAGCCTGCTTCTCCCTCTGCCCTGTCACTCCTCCTGCTTGTGCTCTCTCTCTCTGACAAACAATCTTTAAAAAAAAAAGAAAGAAAAAAGAATTTCCAAAAATTTCCCACATTTGCTTAAAGGTAAAAAAAAAAAATTATAAACAGAACATGTAAAAGTACACAAATCAAACTGTTGACAGCTAGAGAAAAGAACAAAACTTGAATGCAAGAGGAGAAAACCAATTACCTACAGGGCAACAATTCAACTAACAACTTACTCTTTCACCAGACATTACAGAGAGTAGAAGAGAGGGGAATAACACTACTCAAGTGCTAAAACAAGTAAAATTGTCCACTCAAAATTCTATATAAAGAATGTTCTATAAAATAATCTCTACCAGTCACAGCAAAATAAAGACACTGTCAGATTAACCAAATAAGTAAGGAAAGGAATAAATATGAAAATTTGTTGCCAACAGTCATATAAGGAATGCTAAATAAAGTTCCACAGGATGAAATGGAGTAATACCAGATGGAAACTCAGATGCTCTGAAAGCAGTAAAGAATACATTTGAAATCATAAATATCCGGGGTTATGCAAATGAATATTTACATTATTTTTCCTCTTGATTTAAATATTATACATATAACTGATTAAAGCAAACATTATGTCATCATTTTATGGGGTTTCTGTTGCAGAAATATCACACACGTAATAACCATAAAGGGTCTGATAGTAAATACATTAGGTTTTATAGGCCATAAAAGCTCTTTTGCAACTAGTCAACTCTGCCATTGTAGCACAAAAGCAGCCACAGATAATATTTAAGTGGAGAGTTATGGTTCTGTTCTAATAAAACTTTATTTACAAAACAAACAGTTGAAGTATTGATCATTGTCAACTCTGGCATAAAATTTGAGGGATATATGGACCTATTGAGTTTCAAAAACTCTACAATTTATGTGAGGTGCTAAACTATTTACTGTTATTGGAAAGTAAAAAGTAACATTTATTTTAGTTCTCAGAATAACTATTAGAAAATGCAAAGACAAATGGTTAAAAATCCAGTAGGAAAATTAAAATTCTAAAAATATTTCAAATAGGGGTGTCAGGGTGGCTCAGTCGGTTAAGTGACTGACTCTTGGTTTCCACTCAGGTCATGTTGGGGTCATGAGATCAAGCCCTCATTGGGCTCTGAGCTCAGTGGGGAGTCGGCCTGGGATTCTCTCTCCCTCTCCCTCTGTCCCTTCCCCACTTCTCTTGCTCTCTCTCTCAAATAAATAAATCTTTAAAAAATAAAAATTAAATTAAAATATTTCAAATAATCTTAAAAAATGAGGGAGGATGAAAGGAATAATGGAAAGCAAGCAAACAAAAGGTATTATAGAAGAAAAAAACAATAAAATGGTAGATGCCAAACTATATATTTGTATTTAATGTTAACAGGCTACAACAAAATGGTGGAGATTTTAAGAAAGGATAAAAAAAAAAAAAGAGAGAGACCTAACTTGTGTCCACAACATACACACTTCAAATAGGTAGACAGTAAATGAATGGAAATGATGTACCATAAAAACAGTAAGGACAAAAAGTCTCAAGTAGTCAATAACAGATAAAATAGGTATCAAGATACAAAACACTACCAGAGATAATGAGGAATACTTCATAATGATAGGGTCAATTATAAAGAAAACATAATCATGCATCCATGAAGCAAAACTGGTATCATTAAAGGAATGGATCAATAATTCCAAAATCAGAATTGGAGACTTTAACATCCCTCCCTCAGCAGCTGATACAACTATGTCAAGTGAAATAAATCAGACACATTAAGACAAATATTGTACGATTTCACTTACATGTGGGCTCTAAAAAATACATCTATCAAACTCATAGTAACAGTAGAATAGTGGTTACTGGAGACTAGACAATCAGGGAAAAGGGGAGATATTGATGGAAGGATAAAAACTTCAGTTATAAGATGAACATTCTGGAACCTCAATGTACAGCATAGTGATTATAAATATTAATAATATACTGCATACTTAAATTGTGCTTTGAGAGTAGATCTCAAGTGTCTTACCACAAAAATATGAACAGGTAACTTTGGGAAGATGATGGCTATGTTCATTAGTTTGGGGTAATCATTTTAAAATGTATACATATAGCAAAACATAATGTGGCACACCTTAAATACAAACATTTTTGTCAGAAATAAATTTAAAATTTTTTAAAAGAACTGTGCAAATATTCGACACAGAAAACTAAAAAAAATTACCCACTTGATTTGATTTGTATTTACTGAAGTCAAACACAACATTAGAATACAAATTTTTTACATACCCACATAGTACATTACTGTGACAGACAATATGGTGAGCCATAAATCAATTTCCAATATATTGTTATATTTTAAAGAATGAGATCATCCAGAGTGTGTTCTCTAACCACAAGATAATTAAAGATCAGTATTAATAAGGTAACTAGAAAATCCCCCATATTTGGAAATCAAATCATATATTTTGTTTTTTTTCTTTTAGAGAGAGAGAAAAAAAGAGAGAGAGAGAGCACATGCCAGGGTGGGGAAGGAGCAGAGGAAGAGAGAATCCCAAGCAGGCTCCACACCCAGTGCAGAGCTAGACACAGGGCTCGATCTCATGATCCTGAGATGATGACCGGAGCTACAATCAAGAGTTGGATGCGTAACCGACTGAGCCACACGGGTGCCCCAAAACATGTATTTCTAAATAATAGACTGGTCAGGAAAAAATCAAAAAGGAAATTCGAAAATATGTCGAACTGATAATAAAACATAAAATTTAGGAGATAACAGCTGAAGCAGTGCTTAGAGGGAAATTTATACCTTTAAATACCATGTTAAAAAAGAAGGGAAATCAAAATCAATTACCTGAGTTTCCAACAAAACAAATCAGGAAAAGCACAGAAATTAAACTCAAAGTAAGTGGATGGAACGTTTTAATAAAGCTAAGAGCAGAAATCAATACATTCAAAAAAGAAAAACAGAAAAAATAAAAAATCCGTAAAGCTGGTTCTTTAAAAAAGATATATATAAACTTATACCTAGAAAGAACAAAGAAAGATAAAACAGAAAAAAAATCAGGAATTAAAGACAGTACATCACTGCAGATCTTACATAAATTAAACAGGTAATAAGAGAACATAATGAGGGGCACCTGGGTGGCTCACCTGGCTAAGCATTGGTCTTTTGGCTCAGGTCATGATCCCAGGGTCCTGGGATCTGCCCCAATGAGCTCCCTGCTCAGCAGGAAGTCTGCTTCTCCCACTCCCTCTGCCCCCCCATATAAATATAATCTTTAAAACAGAGAACATAATGAATAACATTGTGACTGCAATTTCATAACCTGAATGAAATGAACAATTCTTTGAAATATATAATGACCAAATGATCCCCCAAAGAACAAAGAAAATTTAATTATCCTTATGTAGAATATTAACACTGCAATTTAAAATGCTCCATAAAATCCAACCAAACACCACCAAAAAAAAAAAAACTTTTGGAAGAAGTGACAGGTGATTTCCATCAGACATTTAAGGAGAAAAAAATACCCCTGCTGAACTCCTTATGGTAATATAGGAGAAAGAAAAATGTCCCAACTAATTTTACCAAGCCAACATTTCCTGGCAACAAAAATAAAGATATCCCATGAAAAAACATAAATAGATAGCCCTAATGAACCAAGATGCAAAGCAGCTCTTAAAAATCTAGCAAATTAAATCCAACAATATGTAAAGATAATACATCATGTCCAAACACAGTTTATCCAAGTAATGCAATGCTGCCATACAAATCAATAAGATGACAGACAATGCAATTTTTGAAATGGACAAATGTTTTAAACACTTAGCCAAAAATGTATGCAGATGGACAATCAGCACATGGAAAGACACTCATACTCTCTGGTCACCATGCAAGTAAAAATTGTCATTGATATGTTAACACCACACATTTTCAATAGTACAGCTAAAGGTAGAACTATAGATAACAAGTGCTATGAGATTTCCACTTGCTCCACATCCTCCATAGCATAGTTAAGTGATCAACCACTTTCAAAAGCAGTAAGACAGTGGTGTTATCAAGTAACTGAAACACCAGAGACCCAGAAATTCTACTCCTAATTTTTTTACTAAGAGAAATAAAAATGTATGTCCATATAGTATCCATCCATTATTCAAAAAGCCCCAAACTGGGAACAACCCAAATCTCTACCATCTGGTGAATAGGACTGTGGTACATGTACACGATGGAATACTACATGGTGACGGAAAGGCATAACATAGTAACACAGACAAGTACTGGATGATTTAGTGAGGGAAATGAAACACAAAACATTACATATTATATGATGGCATTCAAAGGAATTTCTAGAAAATCTACACTGACAAGAAAAGGATAAATGGTTGCCTGGGGCCAGCAGTTGCTGGATGTAATCAAAGAACAGAAGGAAAAATTTTAGTGTGAAGAAAATATTCTATATTTGAATTGTGGTAGTGGTTGTAGTCTACATACAATTACTAAAATTCATCAACTGAACACTTAAAACGGATGAACTCTTAAGTTAGTCAGAGAAAGACAAATACCGTAAGATTGGACTCATATGTGGAATTTAAGAAAACAAACAAGCAAAGGGAAAAAATAAAAGAGACAAACCAAGAAACAGGCTCTGAACTCTAGAGAACTGATGGTTATCAGAGGGGAAGTGGGTAGGGGGATGACTGAAAGGTATTGGGAATTAAGGAGTACACTTGTCATGACAAGCACCAGGCAATGTATGGAGGCACTGAATCACTGTACTGTAACCTGAAACTCATGTACCACTGTATGTTAACTGGAATTAAAATAGAAACTTAAAAGGTAAAAAATAAAATGGGTGAATTCTCTTGTATATAAACCATATATATTTTTTGCTAAAGCAAAACCAGAATGTGTTTTCCAGCCTTAAAGTGCTTCTCTTTTGCTCCCTAGATTCTCTATATTGTACTCTGAGTATTGTGGATACTTTTGTCTTTTCAATCCCAAGCCTCTCCCCTTCCCCATCTTGGTAACATCATCAATTCTAGGGTTTCAGCTATTGAAGCTGTCATGTCTAGGCCACAGGACTCACATAAAGACCTTAGCTTCTATATATCTCGTGGGCCTTTCAAACTCAGCATTTAAAAAATTTATCTCCCCATGTGATGCCAGTATGGTCTTTCCAAAGAGCTCCTCTCATCATTTAATTCCACTTGTTATAAGCATCAGTGGCTCCCTGAAGCTTTCAGGATACAATATCAATTTCTCCAATCATAAAGAGTAGACCCCTTATTATTTTGACCTTGGCTTTGCTCTTTATCATCTACTTCGACTATTCCCTGTAGGATCCCTTTCATCACGGGTCAACAACTAAAATGCTTCAGGGTGCCTGTAGAGGAGGCAACATGAAAGAAAAACAATAGCCCAAGCGTGTTTTATCTGAGTCCCCAGTGTCAGAAGGCCACAGGTGTGCTGGTGAAATGGAGAGCGAAGACCCCATCTAAGGACGTTATGCAGCTATCCTATTGCTCCTACCAACTGCTGCCATCTGGGTATAGGTTTAATAGTTCTGACTTATCAAGATCTGATTTTTATGTGAAATACGATAAATATTTGAAGATAATATTTAGAAACTTAAAACACTGAGCAAATCCAATGAAACTTTTTAGCAGCCTGGATTCTTGTTCACTAGTCCAGCAGAACATTAGTGTTTCTTCACCTAGAAAGTTCCTAAACAGTCTTTACCATTTAAATGTACTTATCTCTAAGGGAGTCTCCCCTAGTTCCCTCAGTACTGAAAAAAAAAAAAAAAAGATTCAGATGACCTATGTTTATACTTCCAGGGTAAATACCTAATAATAATTTTTTAAAAAGATTTATTTATTTTAGAGAATGTGTGAGTGGGGGGAGGGGCGGGGGGGAGGGAGAGAGAGAACATCCAACAGACTCCCCCCTGAGCAAACAGCCCAACACAGGGCTTGATCCCTAGACTCTGAGATCATGACCTGAGCTAAAACCAAGAGTCAAATGCTTAACCGACTGAGCCACCAAGGCAACCCCCAATAACTATTTATTCTCTGCCAAACACCATTATAAGATATTAATCCACTTAATTTCTTCAAAACAGTGAGGAAGGTGCTTTAATTGTTTCTATTTTACAGATGGTGTCAATGGGTCACATAGAGGTTTAAATAACATTCCAGACATACAGCTAGTAAATAAAGTCGGGAATCAAATCTATATAATGTTCCAACACAGCCCACATTATTAAACACTATAGTGTAATGATTCTCGGATTTTATGACAAGGTACTCAATTATCGTTATGTCTGTATGTTTGCTGTCTGGACTGGTAAATACTTGAAAAATAGCGATTATGTTTTATTTTTCCTTTCATTCAACAAAGAGCTTATTAAATACCCAATAGGTATTAGGTGAATGAAGGAACAAATGAATGAGGTGATGAGTTAATGAACATTTTCAATATTGTTACTATGATTTTTAATTTCAGAAGGTTATACACACTCACTGTAAAATTTCAAACAGGATAAAAACTGTTAACAGTTTCATGGTTTTCTACTCTTTAAGGATTTTTGTAATAATCCCTACAATTTGAAAAAGGAACTATGGAATCAACATAACTAAAAAGTAGGCTTGATTTTAAGAAAAACAGTGAAACATACAACTCTCAGAAGGGACTAGAATAAAACCTCAATAGCTGTTAAGATCAATTTTCTCCAAAACTTGTAAGAAATCATATTGTAGCTTATCTGCAATATTACACATAGGAAAACTAAACTCTAATATTTTAATATTATCAAGGCTATCAAATTTAAACTGAATTTGAACTAATTAAAGGGAAATGAGTTAGTCTCAACAGTGATCTAAACCACTCTGAAAATCATACCTCACGGGTGCGCTGCAATATGGAAGGGAAAACAAGAGGGATCTGGCCTCAGAACAGTTGTTTGACAAATTCCAACTACAAGTTAAATGGTGGGAAGGAGACTTACGGACTTTTGTATACAAACCCTTACGGCAGGTGACCAGTAGAATATATAGATGATCAAATTCCACATGCTTTGATGAGAAAAGTGAACTGATAAATACAGAGGGACAAAGCCGGTACATGCCCTTATGCTACAGAATGAATGGGTCCACCCACAATTCAAAGACTGAAACCTAATCCTCAATGTTATGGTGTTTAGAGGTGGGGCCTTTGGGAGATAATGAGATCATGATGGTGGAACCCTAGTGAATGGGATTAATAATGCCTTTGTAAAAGAGAACCCAAAGAGCTCCGCTGCCCCTTCCTCCATATGAGGACACAATGAGATGGCAGCCCCTCTTTGAACCAGGAATCAGGTCCTCCCCAGACAATGAATTTGATGGCACTTTGATCTTAACACTTCCCAGCCTACAGAACTATGAGAAATAAATTTGTTGTTTTTAAGTCACCTAGTGCATGGTGACTTAGGTTCTACAGGTACAGGTACTACAACACCTTACATAAAAGTCAGATGGAGAAAAACTTCTTACTCGGTGATTCCTAAAGTAGTGACACTGAGCAGAAGGCATTCTTACTGCTAAATTAAACCCCCAACAGCAAACGTACCCTACACTTCCTCAGAATGCTGAAGTCTGAAAGTACCTGGACCATATTCAGCTGTGCCTAGGGCCTAACTGACTTTTTTTGGTGATTCATCAATCAGGTAATTACTTTCCCCAAGGATCTCCCACAGCTCGCCTCTACAGGGAAACAGGTCTATGTCTGAGCAAAACTATGTGACAGATACCTTACATCGCAAACAGAATGCCTGTTCTGCCACACGCATGACTAGGGCCTAAAGCACGTTGCTCTCTTTTTAGTCAACAACACAAATAATCAGCACTTTGGGCTTCAACCATAAACTGATAGAATCTGGGGCTTGCCAAGATCTTGTTGGCAGCATCTGTTACTTGTGGGAGACATTTAACTATTTATTAAGTGCCAATTAGGTACCCAGCCTCATGTTGTGAGAAAGCATTACATAGTTTCAGGGATATGAAAACTCTGGGAAGAATAAAAGTTCAAGTTCACACTGCTTTGAGGAAGGGCTAAGAGCATGAGAAAGGTGTGGCTTAGGAGGAAAATGCCCCCTATAATCCCACTAATAATTTGTAATTGTTAAGAAAATCATTCAAGATGATAACTTGTTATTATATCATTTTACTAGCAAAATTAAAACAGATTTCCATAGGTCTGCAACACTTTCTATAGCGATTTAAATTCATGTGTAAGTTTCCTGTGGGTATGACCGATTCATCATACTATTTCCCTCTTTGCTTAACATATTGGGTGAAGCACTTTTAAAAATGAAACAAATATTTCCTTAAGAGTAGACCTCAATTATAACATCCTGGAAATATTCATTTCATTCAACAAATGTTTATTGATTAAGCCTTATGTTCTAAGCAATCTGCTATACAGTGGGTGTGATGACATTTAAGCATAATCCTGTTTTCATGCAACAAATTAGTAATGGAGATATAATGCACTATGGCAGTACAAGAAATGTGACATAAAGGAATAACAAAATTCTACCATAAGTAATAACTGTGATTGAGAGGTGTTTGTTGGAAGGGAACTTCTCAGGAGTTCCCCATTTAAAAAGAAGTCATGGGTGCCAAAGCATTAGTGGATAAGGAAAACTTAAAAGGTTATGTGAGACATTTTTACAACTGTAAGATATTTTCTAAGAAAAAAATTTAAGTCTAAAAATGATACAAGTGCACATGTTTCATATCTGAAAAAAAAAAGCAGAGTAAGCTCAGGAAGCATGAGAATGGAGACAGAAAGATGTCCTCATCAATGCCTACTCTTTTTACCACACTCAGAATTTGTCATTTATAGGAATCAGTGTTGTCAAAAGATGCTGGAATTGGCTACCACCAGATATGTCTTTCTAGTGATACAGGTAGTATGAAAGAATGGTGAAGCCAAGGATTTTAGAAATCAAGTGTTCCCATCTGTCATCTGCTGCCATTTTAAAAAGAATATTGTCATCCAAAAAAATTAAATCTTGCCATCTGCAATGACGATGTGGATGGAACTGGAGGGTATTAAGCTAAGCGAACTAAGTCAATCAGAGAAAGACAAGTATCATATGATCTCACTGATATGTGGAATTTAAGAAACAAAACAGAGGATCATAGGGGAAAAGAGGATAAAATAAAACAAGACGAAACCAGAGAGGGAGACGAACCATAAGAGACTCTTAATCACAGGAAACAAACTGAGGGTTGCTGGAGGGGAGAGGGGTGGGGGGATGGAGTAACTGGGTGATGGGCATTAAGGAGGGCACTTGATCTAATGAGCACTGGGTATTACATAACACTGATGAATCATGGACTTCTACCTCTGAAACCAATAATACATTATGTTAATTAACTGAACTTAAATTTTTTAAAAATGGAAAAAAATTAAAAGGAGAATATGCTGAAATTAGGAAAATCAGCGGTTTCTCTTTACTTCTGAAATTTGGTTTCCTTTTAACACTTGGCTTGTTATTGCACCTATACCTAATCTGCTGGCACTCTTCATGGTCCCCCGTGTGGGAGCTGTTTGCATATAAATATTCTCTTTTCCAATAGGTTGGAAACTTGATGAAAGTAGGGATTGGGTGTCAATTTTATGAGAAAGAGCAGCAGCTGATGGAAAACTATTATTACTTGGATACTAGCTACCTCTGAAGAAAGCTGGGGAGGTGCAGAATAATTTCTACAAAAAACAGAACTTTCAGGGTTGCCTGGGTGGCTCAGATGGTTAAGCGTCTGCCTTCGGCTCAGGTCATGATCCCAGGGTCCTAGGATCGAGTCCCGCATCGGGCTCCCGGCTCCTTGGGAGCCTGCTTCTCCCTCTCTCTCTCTCTCTCTCTCTCTCTCTCTGTCTCTCATGAATAAATAAATAAAATCTTTTAAAAAAAGAAAAAAAAACAGAACTTTCATTAAAATATTTTTTGTTATTAAAAGAAGGAAAGCATTAGCCTGGAAATGGAGAAAAATCTACCTCTAGGTTTCATAAAAAAGGCTAAAAATTCAGTCGATTTGTTTCAAGGGAAGGGAAATTAGGCTTTTCCCCTCTTAATTGCTTTCTATTACTATTTCCAGCAAATATAAAATTTACAGCTGGTCTCTTACGCTGTCAGAGCAATTTAGGTTTTCTCTGTGGATCTGACAAGAGAATATTCCTGTCTTGATTGCCATTAATAGCAATGTTACACATGTACATCGACTATGAATGAATCCCAAATGTTTTAAATAGGTCTATATAAAGAAATGCTTGAAACAAAGGATGAAAAGGGAGTGCTACCAAGGGAATGGGAGCTGCATTTTTACGCTATTAAGTTCTTAAACATCAACTGATATTCAAGTTCTTCGTGACTAAAAAAACCAAAACACTCATCCTCTGTGTATGAACTACTGACAATCACCTTAAGACTAGCTTTCTTTTCTTTTTAAAATAAGGATGTAAAAGACTACACTGAGAATAAAAACTTGCACTACCTTTGATTAAGAAGTCCAGTCTTTCACATCAATTGTATTACTCATAATAAACACTTAGCAACATTTATCTAATGTGGCATTCCCTACAATAATACAACGCCAATTTGACCGATGTTTACTTGTAATGTATTAATATATCCTACACATTCAAACACTATACCTATTACAAATACAAAGAGTGATATTTATCTTCTTTTTTATTTAACACAACAGCACAGAACATTTAGAAAAGACATGCTTGTACTTGAAGGACATAACACTTGAAATGTTTTTCTCATCTACTCACCAAGGATATAAAACTGTGTTGCAGCATATATCTAGGTTAGGGAGTATTTTGGTCATGCTTTAAAGCTGAAGAATCATCTTAGTTTTGGCATCAGGTGGACCAGATAAATTCATTCCTAGTCTCAGTAATTTTAGACAAGTTCAGCATATGTTAGATTTCAGTTACTGGCTTCCAGAATGTCAAGTTTTTTATTAAAGTACTTATACTCACATGTTAGGCCCTCCACATCTGTGGTTACTTTAATTAGCTTTTCTAGTTCCCTCTCTGGTTCTCAAGTTGTTTGTTTGTTTTAGAGGTTTTTTTAGAAGGAGCATTTAAAATCAATATGCCCTAGTGGTCAATAGCACATATAAGCTCATACCTTATCTCTAGCTCTTGCTAGCTTGGTTAGCTTGATTACTTCATCTTTCTACCATTCAGTTTCCTAGTCCATAAACTTGGAAAATAGCAGTAACTTCCCTCAAGAGGTACTTGTGAGGGACACCTGGGTGGTTCAGTTGGTTAAGCGTCTGCCTTCAGCTCAGGTCATCATCCCAGGGTCCTAGGATAGAGGCCCGTATTGGGCTCCCTGCTCAGCGGGGAGTCTGCTTCTCCCTCTGCCTGCCGCTCTGCCTGCTTGTGCTCTCTGACAAATGAATAAATAAAATCTTTAAAAAGAAAAAGTAGTTGTGAAGATCAAGTAAGGCAACAAAGATGAAGTGTTCAGTGTAGGGAATAACTGTAAATGTTGTAGTAAATTACCTACCATCCTCACTGTTATTACTGTTCTCCTAAGTGAAAAGCTGGATGTCATATAAACGGGAGCATATTCAGAATGAGTGTTTTAAGAATGTATAGTTACCTACATGTGTAAAATTTCTACTCCACATACTAGGGGAATGATTTGGAAACAAGTCAGATTTTGAATAATGTGTTTTTGTAAATTTTGTTAAATTTACTATTAGAACCACTTTTATTTAAGAAGTTGATTTCTTGGTAGAAGAGGTATATTATTTTGTACTAATCCTCATTTTCTACATATTACCAATGTTTAAGAAAAACAGGGATCAACTTTCAAAAAGTAGAAAGTGTGACCAATTTACATAACATTCAGGTTTTTTAAAAATAATCAATGTTTGGGGATACATTATGTTAAGAAAGGTTAAATAAAACACATATTTGTATTTATTTACCAAAGCAAGAATGGGAGTTAGCATTATCTAGATCAGGCAATAATCTTCTGATTTTAGAAAACAAGCACTTCTTTCTATTTGATGGGAGCTATAAATATTTGTAAAGATGTGGTATCTCTTACAAATTTTTAAATTGGTGAAATTCTTAATAAAAAATGATTAAATTTATTGGCAAGTATAAGTTTATCATATAAAAATATATAATAAAGATGAAAAACACAGCTGCTAATTTAAGGACAATTTTACTGCCTCTTTTTAAGCAATTTTTTCTACTTTGTTGTTACTTTAACTATTACAATAGACAATGATTTTCTATTTCTCATTGATAATGTGATGTCAACATGAAAGACACAAGTAATGTGACTTCATAAGGGTTGCCCAGCAATTCACAAATTATCACATTTAGTTTTCAACCCACTAGGCCAGAAAATATCAGTACTACCACAATATGTAGTAGAGGTGCTATTTGAACCAAGGACTATGAATCTCTAAGAGTTCCAGAGTTTAACAACTGATGTCTTATAAGCTATAGTTCCTTTGTCAACAATGGGTAGAGCAATGCTCTGTAACTCCTAATGAGGTAGGCATCCAGATGGTATAGCACATTCTTGGCCATGCTTACCTCCTCAAGGGTAAAACTGTAAGAGTGTATGCTGCATAATTTTTTCAACAACTGAGTAGCTCTGGCACATTTCCTTGGACTCTCTACCCTGCTCAGGTACCTTTCCAAGCACCAAGAAAAAGGTCACTCCCAGCTGGCCCAACCACTTGGCAGTCTTAAGGGCTGAGGGGATGAACATATTTTATCATGCCAATCACCCATTCATAGTTTTCTGTGTTGTGACACGTTGGTTGAAAAGATTTGGTCTAATTTACAATAATTACTAAGTATCATTTACTGACCAGCAATGTTGATTTTATTAGTATCAATACAAAGAAACTGCTATATTCTATCAATTTCAGGATATCTCTTGAATTTCTATAGTTCCTTCTTCCCTACAACATAATCTATTATGGTTATACACGCTTTTTTTTTTTTAAGATTTTATTTATTTGACAGACAGAGACATAGTGAGAGAAGGAACACAAGCAAGGGGAGAGGGAGAGGGAGAAACAGGCTTCCCGCGGAGCAAGGAGCCCAATGTGGGGCTCGATCCCAGGACCCTGGGATCATGACCTGAGCCGAAGGCAGACGCTTAACAACCGAGCCACCCAGGTGCCCCTACACGCTTCTTTTTTTTTTTTTTTAAAGATTTTATTTATTTATTTGAGAGAGAGAATGAGAGATAGAAAGCACGAGAGGGAAGAGGGTCAGAGGGAGAAGCAGACTCCCTGCTGAGCAGGAAGCCTGATGTGGGACTCGATCCCAGGACTCCAGGATCATGACCTGAGCCGAAGGCAGTCGCTTAACCAACTGAGCCACCCAGGCACCCCCACGCTTCTATCTTTTTAAGGAATATACTATAATTCCTTAAGTGCCAGGCCTGGGCCCTCTAGATTTCTTCTATACGCTCCACATCTCTGTGGAGTGTTGGCCCCAGCAGGTCTTAATAATCTTGTTTGATGATTGTTCCTCAAGTCTACATTAATGTTCCATCATTCATACCCAAGATGAGGTTAATGCTTTAGGATTTTTTTTAACAGTGGGAATGAATGAACTTTTTTGTTTGTTTTGCTTTGTTTTTACTTGACTTGCTTTGAAACAACAGTTCCCATTTTTAAGGTACTGGCAAAAATGTGGAAGGCATTCTTATTATAGAACACAGTAAAGCCCACCCACCTACAAAAATTCACATCCTCAACCAGGATGTAAAAGTAGCTACCATGAGTTTGTCACTATAATTTGTGCTAAAGGTAGTAAGAGAGAAGATACACTCCGTTAGGAATATGCAATCTCATTTGAGAGCTCTGTAATACTTCAGAGAAACAAATTACCCACACTGTAGCATAAAGCATATGCAGATACTGTACAATGCAATATAAATACGTCACCTTGGACTAACACAATGTACACCTACTTAAATTTTTATGAGACATTATGGTCAAAGCTTATAGTTTTGCCTCACAGAACACATCATATTAGCTTGAGCCCTTTTTGTCTTTCATATGGAAGTTCAATTGTTTTAGGTTGGAGTTGTGTGCAGGAAGTCAAAAGCAATGTCTCATTTTTAGTTGAAATAAGTAACATGATGTCCCACAAGTGAAAGTCAAAACAATTTTCCATTATTCCTTTTTGTATAAGAATTTTAATTGCTATCTTTTAAAAAAATATTTTCTAAGCTTTATTAAGGTATAATTTTGCACATTTCATGTATACATCTTGATGAGATAGGACATATGTATATACTTGGGATACCATCAGCTCAAACAAGGTTCTAACCAGACCCAACAGCTCCAAAAATTCCCTTGTGTTCTTTTGTGCGTGCGTGTGTGTTTTCTAGTAAGAACACTTAACATAAGGTCAAGTTTCAAAGTATATAATACCATATTGTTAGTTATAGGTACTACATTGTACAGTAAATCTCTAACATGTGTTCATTTTGCTTAAGTGAAACTTTATACTCATTGAGCAACAATTCCCTATTTCCCCCCTCTTCCCAGCCCCTGGTCACGACCACTCCATTTTCTGCTTCTATAACTTTAACTATTCTAGATACCTCATAAAAGTGGACTCCTACACTATTTGTCCTTCTATGACTGGCTTATTTCACTTAGATAATGTCCTCCAGGTTCATCGAGGTTGTCACAAATGTCCTGATTTCCTACTTTTTAAAAGCTGAATAATATTCCATTAAATGTAACATACCACATTTTCTTTACCCCATAATCTGCCAATGGACATTTGGGTTATTTGCAGATCTTGGCCAAAGTGGATAATACTGTAATAAAGATGGGGGTTCAGATAACTCTTTGAGAGCTTCATATCAGTTCTTTTGGGTATATATCCAGAAGTGAGACTGCTGAATCATGTAGTTCTAGATTTAATTTGTTGAAGAACCTCCATACTGTTTTCCAATGTACCCTTGTACAGTGTTAATGGGAATATAAATTGGTATAGCCAATTTACTGAAAACGGTGAGGAGAGTCCTCAAAAAATTAAAAACAGAACTACCATATGGTCCAGCAATTCCACATCTGGGTATTTAGCCAAAATAAAATTGAAATCAGAATCTCAAGACAGCATGTTAAATTTGGAGAATGCCAAAGATAAAGACAAAATTTTAAAAACTGCCAGACACAAAACCTACAGAGATACAGATTGCTGACAAAGGAATAAGAATTGGACTACATTCAGACTTATAACTAGCATTACCACATAGGCACTTCCAAAGCTCTTGTGTCAATGACTGAAACTGGATTTTAGATACATATAATTTACCTACCAAATGGAAGATACTGAGAGCATTTTCAGAAATTCAAAAACTGAAGCAAGTTATGTCTCAGGTGTCCTCTCCAAAGACATTGCCTGTGGCTACACTGAGCAATTAGAGGATGAAAACCAAGAAACAGGAAGAACATAGGATTAAATTAACAGTTGAATTCACTCCACAGTCAAGTGGTAAAAGAAACCCCAAGGTGACATCTCTATAGTAGGCTTAGAAAGTGATTAACAGAAACAAAATCCTGCACTGCAGTCAACAGATACATGAAATCAAGAAAGCCACAGACTTGTTGATCTACTGATAAAAGTTACATTATCTCACGAAGAGTCTGGCAGTATTTATAATGTGAAGGGAAGAATTCCTTTAGTTGAAAAAAATTCTCAACTAATATTATGATATAGAATCATGGATTAAACCTCCACAAGGATTTTTTTCTGATGTACAGCACCTCAACTGAGTTCACTTCCAGGTTGATCCGTACAATTCAACCAAACAGCAATCTGAACCTGGTTGCTCCCCAATGTTAGTGGTTTATGCCATTTTCACACCGTATCAGAAAGAACTATAGATCTCTCCATTCCTTTAACTAGGGTTCCTATCTATCTCAATCCAAAATTATCTTAAGAATGGTCACACAAAGCTATTTTCCTCATTTTTTGATTGTTGTTTTGCCTCTTAACTAGCTACTTTCAGAGAGTGACCTCTACAATAAACTTCATGACCTCCTCCTAAGAAGTAATAACTGCAAACTAAATGGGCAGTCAAATGGCTCTAAGAATAATTTATTCAAAACAACAACTGGAATGGATTCCACAATGGATAGAGTGTGAATAAGAAAATGTAAGTTATTAGGGATGCTATCAAACAGGCTTTTTTCTTCTAATCTTTAGCAAGAAAAGAAATCCAGTGAATTCAGGAGGATGGGAGTGGTATGATGAACAAGTCAGTCAAAAACCCGTCATGGCAGCAAAACTATAATGGCTCATAAAAAAGTTACAATATTTGAAACTTGATCATTCTTACAAACTTATTTTAAAGTAAGAAATTGCATAAAAAATGTTTCTCCATAACCAAGTATACATGCAAAATGAAAACCCAAGGGCTTTTTTATATTCTTAACCATGTTAAATAAGTACTCCTGAAGAAAAAAGGCATCTGTGTTAAACAGCCAAAATGTGTATTATAGTCAGACATGTAGGCAATTGTCCTGACACTATGAAATAACACTGTCCTTTAATACCATGCCATATGTATCATTTAACACAAAGACATATACACCCACTCCTCCCTCTGTTTCTACATTCTTGATTCTATTCCATTAATGTATTTGTCTATGCCAGCACAAGCACCATACTGTTTTTATTAAAGTAGTTCCACAGCCTGTTTTGATAATCTGGTAGGTAGCTCAATTATCACAACCACCCCTGTTTCTTTCTTAGTTCATTCATTTCTTCTTTTATTCATTCATTAATTCATACATTGATGCGATTCTTTTTTTCTTCTAAAGATTCTGTTTATTTATTTGACAGAGAGAGACACAGTGAGAGAGGAAACACAAGCAGGGGGAGTGCGAGAGGGAGAAGCAGGCTTCCCGCTGATCAGGGAGCCCAGTGCGGGGCTTGATCCCAGGACCCTAGGATCATGACCTGAGCTGAAGGCAGACGCTTAATGACTGAGCTGCCCAGGCGCCACCTACATTGATGCTATTCTTACACACTTATCTTCCTGATAAACTTTAGATACAACTTGACAATTTCAATTAAATGCCTGTTATGTTTTTGAGGTTTTTATTCTTCTTCCATTTTTTCCTCTATGTTTATTAAAATGCAACTGACAAATAAAAGTGCATTTATAGTGTATGACTGGATGTCTTGGTATACATAAACAGTGTGAAATAATCTCCACATCAAGCTAATTAACATACACATCACCTCACACAGTTACTATTTTTTATTCTTTTGTGGTGAGAACACTTAAGCTTTACCCTCTTAGAAAATTTCAAGTATATAATATTAACTATAGCCACATTGCTGTACATTAGACCTCTAGAACTTACTCATTTTGTTTAACTGACATTTTGTATCCCTTGAGCAACATTTCTCACTTTCCTCTCCCCCCCAACCCCCTGGCAACCACCGTTCTACTCTCTACTTCTATGATGGACCATTTTAGATTCTACATATAAGTAACATCATACAGTATTTGTCTTTCTGTGTCTGACATATTTCACTTGGCATAATGTCCTCCACATTCATCAGTGTTATACAAATGGCAAGATTCCCTTCTTTATCAAGACTTAATAATATTCCATGTATATACATACCACATTTTCTTCATCCATTTACCTACTAATGGGCATTTAGTTGTTGGATGTGAATATATTTTAAATTGCTACATCTTCTGTTGAATTGACCCTTTTATCATTATGTAATAACCTTCTCTATCTCTAGAAGTAGTTTTTGACTGAAAGTTATTTTATCTGGGTGTCTGGATGGCTCAGTTGGTTAAGCGGCTGCCTTCAGCTCAGGTCGTGATCCCAGGGTCCTGGGATCGAGCCCCATGTTGGGCTCTCTGCTCTGCGGGAAGCCTGCTTCTCCCTCTCCCACTCCCCCTGCTTGTGTTCCTGCTCTGTGTCTTTCAGTCAAATAAATAAATAAAATCTTGAAGTTATTTTATCTGATATAAGTATGGCCATTCCTGCTTTCTACTGCTGCCATTTGCAATGGCTATCTTCTTCCAGCCTTCACTGTCTGCCCATGAACGTCTTTTTAAAGTGAATTTTTTTATTATGTTAATCACCATACATTACATTATTAGTTTTTGATGTAGTGTTCCATGATTCATTGCTTGCGTATAACACCCAGTGCTCCATGCAGTACATGCCCTCTTTAATATCCAGCACCAGGCTAACCCATCCCCCCACCCCCCTCCCCTCTAGAACCCTCAGTTTGTTTCTCAGAGTCCATCGTCTCTCATGGTTCGTCTCCCCCTCCGATTCCCGCCCCCTTCATTCTTCCCCTCCTGCTATCTTCTTTTTTTAACATTTAGTGTGTTATTTGTTTCAGAGGTACAGGTCTGTAATTCAACAGTCTTACACAATTCACAGCACTCACCATAGCACATACCCTCCCCAATGTCTATCACCCAGCCACCCCATCCCTCCCACCCCACCCCCACTCCAGCAACCCTCCGTTTGTTTCCTGAGATTAAGAATTCCTCATATCAGTGAGGTGATATGATACATGTCTTTCTCTCATTGACTTATTTCGCTCAGCATAATACTCTCCAGTTCCATCCACATCACTGCAAATGGCAAGATTTCATTCCTTTTGATGGCTGCATAATATTCCATTGTATATATATATACCACATCTTCTTTATCCATTCATCTGTCGATGGACATCTTGGCTCTTTCCACAGTTTGGCTATTGTGGACATTGTTGCTATAAACATCGGGGTGCACGTACCCCTTCGGATCCCTACATTTGTATCTTTGGGGTAAATACCCAGTAGTGCACTTGCTGGATCATACGGTAGCTCTATTTCCAACTTTTTGAGGAACCTCCATACTGTTTTCCAGAGTGGCTGTACCAGCTTGCATTCCCACCAACAGTGGAGGAGGGTTCCCCTTTCTCCGCATCCCCGCCAACATCTGTCGTTTCCTGACTTGTTAATTTTAGCCATTCTGACTGGTGTGAGGTGGTATCTCAACATCGCTCAGCATCAGGGAAATTCAAATGAAAGTGAATCTCTTGCAGACAGCATATCACAGGATTTTTTTAATCCATTCAGCCACTATATGCCTTTTGATGCAGCGTTCAATCCATTTACATTTTTTTCAATCCATTTTCATTTAAAGTAACTGTCGATAGGTGAAGACTTAACACTGCCATCTTCTTTGTTTTCTGCATGTTTTGCAGTTATTTTGTCCCTCTCTTATTCTCTTGCTATCTTCATTTGATGAACATTTGTAGTGATTTGCTTTCCTTTCTCTTTATCTTTTATCTATTACAGATTGTTTTCTTTGCGATTAGCTCAAGGCTTGCATAAAAGATGTTAGTTACAACCATCTATTTTGCATTGATTACAACTTAACTTCGATTGCACATAAAACTCTAAACTGTTGCACCTCTCCCCACATGCTTCATGTTCTTGTAGTCACACTTTGCTTTTTATACTGTGTATCCATTAACAATTTTTTATCACTTAGGTTTTAAATTAGAATTAAATGCTATTTATACACCTATTTTGTACATGTCTATATATTTAACTTTACCAGTGAGATTTAAGCCTTCAACTTTCATGTTACTGTATAGCATGTTTTGTTTCCATTTGAAGAACTCCCTTAAGCATTTCTTGTAAGACAGGTCCATACTGGTTATGAACTCCCTCAATGTGATTTTTGTTTTTGTCTGGCAAGTACTTTATCTCTCAATTTTTTTTTTTTTAATTAGGCACCACGCTCTGCATGGAGCCCAACATAGGTCTTGAACTCACAACCCTTAGATCAAGACCTGAGCTGAGATCAAGAGTCGGACACATAACCGACTGCGCCACCCAGGCTCCCCTCTTCAATTTTAGTGGATAACTTTTCTGCATAGGTTATTCTTGGTTGGCATATTTTTTTCTTTCTGTACTTTGAATATATCCTCCTGGCCGACAAGGTTTCTACTAAGAAATCCATTCATTATCTTAGGGGGTATCCTATAATATGATGAATCATTTTTTGTCTGCTTTCAGAATGTCTTCTTCAACCTTAACTTTTAATAATTTAATTATACAGTGTCTCAGTATAGTGTTCTTTGAGTTCATCCTATGAGGGGATCTTTTGAGCTTTTTGTATCTGAATGTCCATTTCCCTCCCAAGATTAGTGAAGTTTGTAGCCATTATTTTTATATATAAAGAACTTATAAAACTCAACACCCCAAAAATGAATAATGCAATTAAAAGACAGGAAGACATGAACAGACCTTTTTCCAATGAGGACATACAGATAGCCACCAGACACACGAGAAAATGCTAACAATGCTAAACATTGACTCATCATCAATCAAATACAAATCAAAATTACAATGAGATATCACCTCACACCTGTCGGAATGGCTAAAATCAACAACACAAGGAACAACCGGTGTTGGCAAGGATGTAGAGAAAGGGGAACCCTCTTGCACTGCTGATGGAAATGCAAACTGGTACAGCCACTCTGGAAAACAGTAAGGAGGTTCCTCAAAAGTTAACAGTAGAAGTACCCTATGATCCAGCAATCACACTACTGGGTATTTACCCAAATACAAAAATACTAAATTCAAAGCAATACATGCACCCTAATGTTTATAGCAGCATTATCCACAGTAGCCAAATTATGGAAACAGCCCACTTTGCACTGACTGATGAATAATGAAGAGATGGTACACGTACACATACACACACACACACACACACACACACACACACACACACACACACACACA
>NW_027397078.1:15052607-15143959 GCF_003265705.2 Callorhinus ursinus | reverse complement strand
ACACACACACACACACACACACACACACACACACACACACACACACAATGGAATATTACTCAGCCACAAAAAAGAATGAAATCTTGTCATTTGCAATGACATGGATAGAGCTAGAGAGTATCATGCTAAGTGAAATAAGTCAGTCAGAAAAAAGATAAATACATATGATTTCACTCATGTGGAATTTAAGAAACAAAGGGAAAAAAAGGAGAGAAAGGAAGGCAAACCAAGAAACAGACTCTTAACTATAGAGAACAAACTGGTTACCAGAGAGGAGGTGGACTGGGGGTATGGTGAAATAGGTGATGGGGATTAAGGAGTACATGTGGTGTGATGAGCACCAGAGGTTATAGGGAAGTGTTGAATCACTATATTGTACACCTGAAACTAATATTACACTTATGTTAACTAGAATTTATATAAAAACTTCAAAAAAAGCAAAATAAAAAAATAAGCTACTTGCTCCTTTTTCTCTTTTGTCCTTCTGGGACTTCCATAATGTGTATATTGATTCCCTTTATAAAGCCCTATAGGGGCACCTGGGTGGCTCAGTGAGTTAAGCATCTGACTTTTGATTTTGGCTCAGGTCATGATCTCAGGGTTGTGGGATCAAGCCCCACCTCGGGCTCTGCACTCAGCAGGGAGTCTCCTCTTCCCTCTACTCCTCCCCCTGCTTATGCTCTCTTTCTCTCTCTCTCTCTCTCTCTAATAAATGTTTTAAAAATACCCTATAAATCCTAAAGGTTTTTTTTTTTTTAACTTTTTCATTGTTTTTTTTTTTTCTCCTCCGCCTGGATAATTTTGAATGTCCTATGTCTGACTTTACAGATTCTTTCTTCTGACTGAATCTGCTGAAGCTTTCTATTTCATTTTTATTTCTTTAATTGTATTTTTCACCTGCAGAATTTCTGTTTGATTCTTTATCAAATCTCTTTATTAATCTTCCTGTTTTATTCACATACTGTTTTCCTCTTTTCATTGAGTTGTCCATCTGCTCTCCTGTAGCTTACTAAGTTTCTTTAAAACAGCTACTTTTTCAGACACCTTACATGTATCCATTTAACAAGTGTTAGTTACTGGAAACATTTCATGTTCCTCTGGTGGTGTCATGTTTCCTTCATTTTTTTTTTGTATGTTCTTTGTACATTTGCATGAATGTCTCCACGTTTGAATGAACAGTCACATCTTCCAGACTGTTTGGACTGGCTTCAGTGGGGAAGGACCTTCACCTATGGTTGGGTGTGAGGGTGCTGGCTATATAGGGTAAAGTACCTCTAGCTCTGGAGGTCGGGGGTTGCACAGCAATGACAACTCTAGACAGTAACATCAGATGAAGTCCATCTCAGCAAAGATCATGGGTGTCCTTGTTGATGAAGGCTACGGGTATCCATGGAAGCAGCAGAAGATACTGGGGTCTTTAGTAGTGAAGTCTGCTGGGGTCCTCCTCCTTTTCTTCTTGGGGGAAGTTGCCAAAAAGGGGATCCCTCTTGGAACTGGGGCATTGGTGCATGCATAGCGGTACCAGGAGTGTATGTGGTGGTTCTTTCCAACAACCCAAAGGGTTTCAGTGATGTAGACTCCAGGAAGCTCCACAGATGGGGTCAATGACAATGAAAACTGCAGGGGTATCAGCAAAATCCGTGGGTGTCTGTGGCTGTTTGATGAGGACTATTGGGCTCCTCTTGCTCTCCTTCTCCCCTGCTGGGTGGTCATCTGCTGAGGCAGCTGGGGCTGCAGGATTCATTTCTGAAATGTTTTCTTTAATAATGTTTGGTGCCTCAGGGCAATTTGTTCTGTTTGTCTCTATCCCTGTCTCTATAGTGTATCATCCCCCAGTTCTCTCTGCATGTCTTGTGATGCTTACATCATGTTAGTCTCATGAGAGACATACTTCTTACGTGGAAAATGAAATCCAAGAATAAAGAATTCAAAATAGGGGACAGCCAGCTTCTGGTATCTTAAATCCTGGGCCAAGAAATTGCCACAGCATCACTTTCACCATATTCTAATGCTAAATAGCAGTCATAGTGCCCTCTTCACTTCAAGGGGATGCTAGACCTCACCTATTAATTGGAGAAGTTTCAAATAATTTGTGGCCATCTTTATGACAACTTCCTAATGCTTCCAATATAAAATTTAATCTCCATACACACCATTCATCACTGGGCCACTGACTACCTTTCTAGCATCAGTTCATGAAACATCCACCCACTTCATCTGCTGCCCCCTCCCACACTGACTCTACTAGTAGTCTCCCCAGTGCACCATGCTCTTACAACCATTCTTAAATACTTACACTTCCTTTCTTCAGTAGGCAGCAATTAGCTGACAACCACTCCAACACCAGAGTCAATAGTTTTGCCAAATGAGCTATGTTCAATTTTCACCATAGAACTATGTATTTGTAAAAAAAAAAAAAAAAAAAAAAAACAAAAACAAAAAAACAAAAAAACCCACCATTCCATCTGTGTAAAAGCACTATTTTTTTGTTTTTTTATTATGTTATATTAATCACCATACATTACATCATTAGTTTTTGAGGTAGTGTTCCATGATTCATTGTTTGCGTATAACACCCAGTGCTCCATGCAGTACCGTGCCCTCCTTAATACCCATCACCGGGCTAACCCATCCCCCCACCCTCCCCCACAACCCTCAGTTTGTTTCTCAGAGTCCATAGTCTCTCATGGTTCGTCTCCCCCTCCAATTCCCCCCCTTCATTCTTTAAATCAGTCAAGTTTAAGCTGTTAATATCAGCATCCCAAACAATAAATCTGTAATTCTGGAATAGAGTTTTAGCTATTTCAGAATAGGAGATAGACTTTGAAAAACATATAACCTTTATAAATGGGTCTTTATGGTATCATTTTTACTATCAGCGTGAACATGTGCATCTTTGAAATACACATGCATGGAATGCCAGAGCAAGTCACCTTGAAGTATCACCAAGAAGCAGGGAGAGAGGGGCACCCTTGAGTTCAATATATGTGCTTCATGAGCTGTGAGGATGATGGTAAGTTTGTAGAACACCGTATCCTTTGTCACTACATAAAACTCAGTGCTCCTGAATATGGAAATCTGCCTAGCATCTTCCATACTGCATATACAAATGCTAACCAATGCCCAACACCTTATGGAACATTAACATTCCCTTCTCCTTTGCCTTTATCACAATCAACACTGAAAGAGAAAAGGATCCTATACAACTTCAAAATGTACAAGAATAACTCAGTGGCAGAATAAAAAGTTGCTAGAAACTGTACAACCTACAGGGTAGATTTATGATTTCATATGAATGCTCATACAATCCTAAAGGAAGTTAACCAGAGCAACAAAAACCCTCTCGGGTTATAAGATTTCATGTTACATAAATTCTCCCTTGAAGAGTCTCTCTCTGCTATGAAGACAGCCATATAGCTACACACAAATACTGAATAGCGATTACCTACATATGAATTAATTAAGCAAATAAATCCTAACTCTTATCTGCCCCCAAGGTGTCTCAAATTCTCTTGTCAGGGTACCTGGCTGCAATGAAATGCCACTGTAGCTCTAATCCAGATTTTGAAAAGTATTATTTTCAATTATCTGCACAAATTCAAATACCAACAATATATTTGATTGAAAAAAATATGAATTGATGCTCACAGAATAAGAATGATTTCCAAAATTTTTAGCCCCACCCCAAACACACCTCAGAACTTTTACAAAGTTTATCGAATTGTCCCAACAACTCAAGGAAGAACAGGATACTGCTATTTTAATATGCTCCCCAGGTGGACAACGAAATTGGAGAACTGCACATTTTATATATTATCAGGCCCCAGAATCAGAGTGAACAAGTTCAAATCCAACTTTTTTCTCCTACTGGCTATGTGAAAAGAGGCAAATTATTTTAGTTCTCCATACCATAGTTTCTCAACTCTAAAATGTAGATGTTATCTAAATTATTACTGTATTAAAAAAAGGTAATTCATGTTAAGTAGTCAGGATCTAGTAAGTATCAAATAACAATATTTTAGATTTATTTTTCTGATTGTATTTTCTTAATCTCTTTTGTGGCTATAACCTGACTTTTCTCAGAGAAAACGAAGATTATATATTTTAAAAATGTGTAGCTTTACTATATAAGTGATCCCAGTACATTCTTTTCCAATATCTTAATTTTTTGGTACATATGACAGAAATAATACTCACCTACTCTGACTTATTTACCATGTACTATGTGCAAGGTACTGAAGATAATATAATATGCAGTACAAATGTCCCTGCTCATCATGAACTAATAGCTAACAAGTACAAATTGATTTACAAAGTCTGACTGCTTTTGATGTTCACTTCCAACAGGACATAAAATTATCATGATGACTTTATAGATGAGAATACAGCCTCATACATGTGGAGTCTTGTCCACAGTCTCCTAGCTAACAAGTATCAGAAATAATTGATGCATGGGGCACCTGCGTGGCTACTCAGTTAAGTGTCTGACTCTCAATTTCAGCTCAGGTTATGATCTCAGGGTTGTGGGATTGAGCCGTGTTGAGCCCCACCTTGGGCTCTAAATTGGACATGGAGCCTGCTTAAGATTCTCTCCCTTTACCCCCCCCCACCACTCATGTGTGCTCTCTAAAAAAAAAAAAAAGGTAAAAGAAAATAAATAATTGATACACGTTATTCTATCCCTTCCTCTTTCCATCCTACCTTTCTGGTTTTGACTCTCCCAGCAGAGCTAGCTAGCTAACTACCCATAATCATGCATCCCTTCCACAAGATAGAGTCACTGCTGGGAGAAAGCTGTTGAACAAAGGATTAGAATCTTCAGCCCCTAATGGTTGGATGGGGCCATGTGTCTTACTCTACCTCGTCAAATTTTAGTGAAGCGATGTGTATCCCTCTTGGGCAAAAGGGAGCTGGAGACCTCCATACTTACTCTTCAGCAGCAGCCTTGGAGACCATGTTAAAGAAGGCAGCATTATGAGATGGAAGAGTAAAAATTCCTTAACAAACTGTACAAAATCAGGATGAATAATACAATCAGTCCCTTAGTTCTACTTAAGACTATACTTTTTTTTTTTTTTTTTAATGTCCCCAGTACCAATGGTGTATAACTTAGGAAGGGTCAGAAAACCAGGAGATTCCAAGAAAAGATGATAAGCACTATAATGGAGTTGAACATAGAGGGAGTACAGAAAAAAAAAAAAAAAAACCCTGGGAATTTTGAAAAGGCTCTAAAAAAAAAACAAAAAAGTAGAATGACAAATAGGTTTTGCCAGTTAGAGAAAACAAGTACTCAATGTAATAGATTTCAAACAGAATATACTCTGCAATGCTCTGATAGACTACCATGTTCAAAAATAAGACTATTTGGACATGTTTACCTTTATCTATTGATGTGCAACAAATCACAACAAAAGCTAGTGGCTTTGAGCAACAATTAGCAATTGGCTCACGACTACAATTTAAGCAGGACTTGACTGGGAAGGATGATATCTGCTCTATATGGCATCAGCTGAGGGTGACATGACTGAGGGGTGGGAGAATGGAGGAGCCACTTCAGGATGGCTCATTCTCCTGGCCAGCAGGTTTGTGCTGACTACTGACTTGTGCTTAGCTAGGCTGAAACCTTCAGTTCCTCTTTATCCAGGCCTCTCCATATAGTCTGTGATTCCTTAGAGCAGGATGACTGAGTTCTAAGACCAAGGCTACCAAAAAGGAGAGACTGTGGGAGTCTGCGTCATCTTTTAGGATTGAGCCTGGGAAGTCATACAGTGTCACTTCTGCCTCAGTCTCATAGTTGAGATAGTCACAAAGGCCCATAACAATTCAAGGGATGGGGACGTAAATGGTATCTCTTGACAGAGGAGTGACAAGGTACTAGAAAACACAATTTGTTGTAAAATTACCAAAAAGCGGGGAAAAAAAATCTAAGGATGGTAAGGTAAATTATTATCTACCTTGAAAATCTGTTTTAATCTCCAAATGTTTTGTCAAATTGACAAAATGAGGCTAAGTATGTGTTTCAACCTAACCACAGAATTTCAGGCTGTTTCCTACTATCTTTTGCCTATAGTGTATGAGGCTGATAAGATCTGAGACAGCTCTGAAAGCTATCAATGTAGACTTTCCAGTTTGATTTGAAGTCAAGCCAGAGGCTCTGAGAAAGTTGTGGTTGAATGTTCTCAGCTTCTAAAAGGACAAAGTAAATATCATCATTTAACAACTATGTCCTGTTGAGTTGGAGAATTTACAGAGTAAGGCAACTGTAAGGCTCCTATCCTTACTTAAAATACACTGACTTCCAGACACCCTCAAGAAAATCTATAAACTCTTCTGTTGAATTGTTTCAAATATAATCTAAACTAGAATCAAAGAGGAGATGCAATGGCTTTGATCTTCTTAGAGTTTCATCTTTTACATCTTAACTAGTTACACTTCTACAGATTCAAGGATACATAAGACCTAGCACCGCCCCCCTCCAACCTCTAGGCTTTATAGTTTAGTATGAACAGGACACTAGGTAACTGTAGGAGAATGTGATAAACATTATGGCAATGAACGGTATTAAGAGGGACAGGAAAAAGTGGTCAACTTTGAAGGTTTAGAAAAAGCTCTAAGAAGAAAAGACATTTCAGCTGGCTCCCAAAGAATGAACAGGATTTGCCAGGTAGAGAAGGGAAATGAACACTTGAGTAGAAGAGCAGACATGACACAGGTGGCATGCTGCAATGAATTTGTGTGATCACCAGCTAAGTACATTACATGAAGCAATTTTATTAACATTACCATTTTTCATCAAATAGTAAAAAGGAATCCTTTGCCATGAGATTCTGGAACAGTGACAGCTCTCCCGCCCAAAGGCTCTGTTTGATCTCAGTCCTCTGTGTGGTCTTGGACATGTAAATGAGTAAACACTGTGTAGAGATACCAATAATGGCTAGGAGGACATGCAGGCTCACAAGTGTAAGCAATCTGGACTGTGGAAATGAAATCGCATCAAGGGGCTAAAGAAAAAAGGCAGTGCCTTGAAAAGAGATACACCCTTCAGCCCTTAAAAGGACCTACTGTGTTATCAAGAAGAAACATACTGCCAAACATATTGTCACAAGCACATCTTCTGGACAAAGGAAAAATGTACAGATACATCGATGTATACTGACCTGTGTGATAGACATATACATGCACATATACAAATGGCAATTGGTTAACATTCATTCTCTGTTTGCTGTTTAAAAACGGAAACAAATGAAACCTGAGGAGGTTCCAGCTAGAGAATGAACACTGTATAACATAGGGTGTAAGGCTGATGGTTTTCAAATTTGATAGCATATCTGAATCATCTGCAGGGCTTGTTAAAACACAGATTTCTGGGGCTTGCCCTGAATATCTATTTTACCAGGTCTGGGGTGAACCCAAGAACAAGTACTTTTTAAAAGTTTCCAAGAGGGATGCCTAGGTGGCTCAGTCGTTAAGCATCTGCCTTTGGCTCAGGCCATGATCCCGGGGTCCTGGGATCAAGTCCCGCATCGGGCTCCTTGCTCGGCGGGGAGCCTGCTTCTCCCTCTGCCTGCCAATCCCCCTGCTATGCTCTCGCTCTCTGACAAATAAAAAAATAAAATCTTTAAAAAAAGCTCCCCAAAAACGTTGATACTGCTTGGATTTTAATCCTGAATGACAATCTTGATTTTACAACTTAACAGTTGTTAAACTTTGGGAAAGTTCATCAATTTCTCTGTGCCTCAATTTCCTTATTTGTAAACAAAGATATGGCACAGCGTGAGGCTCCATCCATATACCCTCCAAACTCACTATCTTAGTTCATATTGGAGTCCCACTGCAAAAACCTGCCACTCTCTATCTAAGGCTCTCTGTTCTGGGTATCCACATTGCTGGCCTGAAGTATTATCAAGTTCATGCCCAAAGAGTAGCCCCCGGGCAATAATGGATAGAAACTGGAAAATAATATCCTCAGGTGAGACAGCTCTTAGTCATGTTCTTACCAGTGTTCAAAATTTGGTCCTCAAACCAGCTGCATGGCCAATACCTGAGAACCTGTCAGAAAAATTGCACATTCTCAGGTCTGGTCTCTGATGTACCATGAAATCAGACTTGGAGGATCAGCCTCAGTACTACAATCTAACAAACCCTGCAGGGGATGCTCATGCATACCAAGGTTTGAGAAGCACTGCTTTATACCATCTTCCAAAGACCACCAACAGAAATGAGGCCAAGATGCCCTGAACAACAACTTCCTTATTAAATATCTCATTAAAATATCATTTTCTTTGCTGTCTTAACTCTCTGCCTTCCTTATTGGTGTTTCCTAGAATTACTGCGCGCGCATGAGCACACGCACACACATACACACACACACTAAAACACACATACTCTAAACCTTGTTTCACTATCTGCCTCTGCAGTAACTTATTCTGTAAAAAAAGATATTAATTGAGTCTATGTTTAATAGGACTCCTATGAAAACTAAATGAAATAACACATAAGTGTTTAGTGGGGGCACCTGGGTAGCTCAGTCAGTTGGGCATCCGACTCTTGATGTCAACTCAGGTCATGGTCTTGGGGTCATGGTATCAGGCCCCACATTAGGTTCTGCGCTCAATGGGGAGTCTGCTTGAGATTCTCTCTCTCCCTCTGCCCCTCTGCCCCAAATAAATAAATACATATTTTACAAAAGGGGTTTAGAACACTGACTGGCACATGTTGAGATACCAAGGAAAAATAAGCTACAATTCTGATTTGATTATTAATAAAGATACTAACCTAACAAGAACAGATTTAGTATTTGAATGTTCCTTTTTTTAAGATTTTATTTTTAAGCAATCTCCATACCAAACATGGGGCTCAAACTTAGCACCCTGAGGTCGAGTCACATGCTCTACTGAGCCCACCAGGTGCCCCAATATCTAAATGTTCTAAATAAAACGAAAAAAAAAATCAAGTAAGAATTGTCTTTGGTTTTGCAAGTTAGGAAGGACCACAATTTAATCATAGGAACTTACTAGGTTCTTTTTCCATAATTTTCATCTTTCTGATGTATAAAATCTGCCTCCATTTAAAGAACTCTCCATACTCTTTTGCCACTGCCAGCATTCTGTGATTTAATAATTGTGGCCACTGGGGCGCCTGGGTGGCTGTGGGTTAAGCGTCTGACTCTTGATTTCAGCTCAGGTCTTCATCTCAGGGTGGTGAGTTCAAACACCTCATTGAGCTCCACACTGGGTGAGGAACCTACTTAAAAAAAAAATAACAGCTGTGGTCACTTTCATAGGGATGAGTCCCTGAACACTCATCTATACTAAGCTTGTGAACTTGTGCCCATCACTATATTTTTTAAAGATCTACTTCAGTTTAGACATTTTCTCTTCTGTTACTGAGGTATTACTAAGAAAGAAAGCCCAGAGCAATGTCACCGTGGCTTCCTAAATACCATTGACATTTGAGTAATTCGACATGATAATAAATAGTAATTACTTTATAAGTGAATCCCAAAGTTGTCACATCTCCTTTTCTGACAGAATGATGCCTTCCTGTTTGTTCTGGTTTGAAGTCCCACACAGGCATTTGCCAGAATGATGATTTACCCCTGGGAATGGTCTATAGTAGGGGTTTAGCATCTATTTCATCAGCATAGATGATTCAAAGAAAATGCACTGGATACCAAATGAACAAATTCTCCAAATTCAGAAATGAATTTCTTAATTTAGCAGCTTAATCTGAGATATACTGAGAATTGATAATTTTATTTAGAGGTATAAAAATAGTACAATGAATTATTTCTCTTCAGACTAGCTTCATTAATTGTTAATTTGCCAAATTTGCATCCTCTCCCTGTCCTTATTAAACACACACACACACACACACACACACAGACACACACACACACACACACACACACACACACGTGACAAATACTGAACCATTTGAGAGGCAAAGATATCTGAACCATTAACCTACACATTCTTGGAAATTTATCTCCTAAGAACAGGACATTCCTCCCCCTTATTAAAATAAAATTTTGTAATGATTTTATCATTAAATTCATAAATAAAACATCTGACTAGAAATAAAACTAGAGGAAAATACTATTTTTAAATACTATTTAAATACTTTATATTTTTAAATGCTATTAAATTTAAATATTATTTATTTAAATATTATATAAAACACTATTTTTTAAAATTGGGAAAAAAACACTGTGCTATTATAGAAAAATATAAGAATAAATACCAAGGAAAAATTAAATAATCATCTATAGATGTCCAAAAGAACACATCATATTGGTGATTCAAATACTATAATCTATGTTATCACCAGTGACATTTTCAAAACCCTAAATTCCTGACATGCTTCTGAACAAAACAAAGTACAAAATTCCCTGAGTACATCTACAGAATCACTGAATTATTGGAAAATATATGGAATATTAAAAGAGTGGAAAAGTGCTTTGTGTTGCTATAGAAAACAAAGTGTCTCTGCTCAGATAGATATGAACAGGCTACGCACCTGCGTATCTGGATGCAGGGCATTAAAAAGTTCTGTGCAATGGAGAGGCAATTCTCTACTGTGCAGGACTAAGCTGTGCATTACAGGGTGCCTGGCATACCTGCCTTGCCCATTTACTTATCCCACCTTTTCCCAGACACCTCTTAGGTAAGTACAACTCTCAGGGAGAATAAGTGATTTAAAGCAGAGTAAGTGCAAAAACTATTTGAAGTTATGTGGCTTTTGCAAAATATTTCATTTATATACTTTTTAGGCAACAACTTATTAATAAAACCAAAACAGTATTCATTTGATCAAAAAATTTAAGGACTGAGAACCTACCTTTTCATGATCCCTGTAATACGGGTAGCTACAATCAGAAATTCTTCTAAGATTATGCATACCAGTGATAAGCCTCCAGATGGAGCATTCATACATTAGATTCAAGAAACACAGTAGAGTCTTCAAGTAAGCTTGATTTATTTGCTAAGATTTTGCTACCCATTTTGCCTTGCCCATAATTCCTTTAGAGAATATTAATATAAAACTTAAAAAGAAATACTTAATACTTCTATTTCTCCTTAAGTAACTCCAACGTCAAAATAACATGGTCATACAAATAGAAGCTTTTTATTTCAAATATCTCTAATAATTTACCACTAGGACATTAAATCAAGTGTATAATGAACTTAAATACTAGCTATACAATTTTTAAAATTATAACTACATCCTGAGTGATCACGGGTAACAGTTGGGTGTACTGGCTTAAAGGCAAATATACCAGTTATCTGAAATTAACTTTATTTGATTCGTGATTTTAAATAAGGTCTCAAAAGTACATTTTAGACTTCTGGGAAAATGGCACAGGAGGAGTATCCTCAGCTCATCTGTGCAAGGACGCACCAAGATAATAGCCTCATCCCAGATAACAGTCCCATCAGTGAAACTAACTCAGAAAATAACCCAAAGACTGGCAGAAGAGAATTTCCACAGTTAATTTTAGAGAGGAGGCCACATCAGAAATGCCAGGAGGGACAAAAACTCAGTCTCGAACCAAATCCCTAGTGAGAAATTACAAATGGGAAGGACACTAGAAGCACGGAGAAGGGAGAGAAGCAGACCCCACACCAAGCATCCTAGGCATGGGGGAGCTGTACTGGGAAGACAGGCCCCTATAACATTTGGCTTTGAAAACCAGTGGGGCTTAATTTCACTAGTTTTTGCCATCAGTGGGGTGTAACTCCCGGTTCTTTAAAAATCAGAGGGTTTAGCTTCATGAGAGCCAAAGGGCAACAGGAAACTGAGTCTCTGCCCTTAAAGAAACAGCAAAACAACTAAGCCAGGCAAGATACAGCACAGAAGCAGCAGTTTGAAAAGCACTTGGGGTATACATGCAGATTTATTTACTAATCTCAGAATGTATGCTGGAGGAGCAAGGATCTTTAGGACACTTTTCCAAGAACAAAAGTGCTGGTAGATACAGTTTCTTTCCGTGTCTCCACACTAGATAGTCTGATATTCCAAGGCAGCAGGAAGAACACTCTCCAACTATCTTGCTAGGAACTGTGTGTCCTGTTCCCATAATGCCCTGAGGGTCTATCTCATCCAACACATTCCACCCATTAGGTGTCCTTCCAAAGCATCTCCTACCCCAATACACACTGCAAGCAACCCCGGCAGGGAACACTGCCACTCCAAAGTGACTCATGCCCTGGGGAAAGTGGAAGATAACCACATACATTAGTGTGCCTATAGTCCCAGCAGCCAAGCTAAAGAGCTGGCAGCACAGAGAGAGTGCTCTATCAGTGCAATTGCAGCCCCAGCAGATGGTTTTGGGGGCAGGTATTTGATCTGACTGCTGGCCTAGCTCACCAACGAAAACCTCTCAGGGGGCTATAAAGAGAGAGATCCCTGCAGTGTGGTATGACTGAAGCCTGATCGGCTGGACTGAAAGTAGGCATTGCGTCTCACTGATGGTCTCACCTACCAATGAATACCTCTCATGGAACAAGGGAGGGAGAGTACCCTGCAGGCTGGTACAACTGCAGCCTCAGCTGATAGGCTGAGGGCAAGCATGTGGTCTGACTACTGAGACTAAGTACAAACCCAAGGCAGCCCCAGACTGCCCCTTAATAGCACAAGGACCAACCCTATCCACAACAGGCAAAGTGGGCCATTGCAGCAGACTGGACTAGAGACAAATGCGGCTCAGCCTCAACAGTACGGTACATACAACCCACATATTAGACACTTTTAGGGCAAATGGTTCTGGTGATCTGGAGCACTGTGCTACAGGTCACTCCTGGACCTCTCCTTCATGAGGACACTACTTTCAAGATCAGAAAACACAGGTGACTTTCCTAATAAACAGAAACAGACACACAGAGTTAGACAAAATGAGGAAAGACAGGAGTATGTCCAAAATGAAAGATAAGACAAAACCACAGCAAAAGAGCTAAATGAAATGAAGGTAAGTAATTTGCCTAATGAAGAATCCAAAGTAATGGTCATCAAGATACTTACTGGACTTGAGATAAGAGTGTAAGATCTCAGTAACACCCTCAACAAAGAAATAGAAAATATAAAAGGAGAACTAATCAGAGATGAGCTCCATAATTGAAATACAAAATACACTTGAGGCCATCAGTAATAGAAGAAGAAAAAATGAGAAGAGATTAAGGGAATTCAGTGACATCATCAAGTATAGTAACACTTCATCATAGGGATCCCAGAAGGCAAAGAAAGAGAGAAGGGGGCAGAAATTTTTTTTGAAGAAATAATAAGTTCAAAATTCCCTAATCTGGTACAGGAAACTGAAATCCGGATTCAGGAGGTACAGACAGCCCCAACAAAATCAATCCAAGAAGGTCCACACCAAGACACATAATAGCTACAATGGCAAAAAATATTGATAGAGAATTTTAAAAAGCAGCAAGAGAAAAACAGCTACATACAAGGCAAACTTCATAAGGCTACCAGCTGATTTTTCAGCAGAAGCTTTGCAGGCCAGAAGAGAGTGGCATGACACATTCAAGGTGCTGGAAGGAAAAAAACCTGCAACCAAGAACACTCTATCCAGCAAGGCTATCATTCAGAACAGGAGAGATAAAATTTTCCTGGACAAATAAAAGTTAAAGGAGTTCATCAACACTAAACCAGCCTTACAAAAAAACACTATTCTTTGATGACAAGAAAAGGCCATAATCAGGAGTAAGAAAACTATGAAAGGAAGAATTTTCACAAGTAAATGCAAACATATAATAAAACTAGTAGATTACTCATTAAAAATCCAGTATGGAAGTTAAAGCAGTAAAATAAATTATATCTAGGAGCACCTGGGTGGCTCAGTCGGTTAAGCATCTGCCTTCATTCGGCTCAGGTCATGATCCCAGGATCCTGGGATCGAGCCCCGCATCAGGCTCCTTGCTCAGCAGAGAGCCTGCTTCTCCCTCTCCCACTCCCCCTGCTTGTGTTCCCTCTCTCGCTGTGTCTCTCTCTGTCAAATAAATAAAATCTTTAAAAAAAATAAAAAATAAAAAAATAAATTATATCTATAAGAATTAGTGAAAGGATTCACACAGTAAAAGGATATAAAGTGTGATACCATATACATAAAATGTGGGGGGGTAGTAAAATCTTAGTGCTTTTAGAATGGGTTTAAACTTAAGTGAAAATCAACTTAAAACAGACTGCTATATCCCCAAGTTGCTGTATATGAACCTAATGGTAACCACAAGATCAAAAACCTGTAACAGATACACAAAAAATAAAGAGAAAGCAATTGAAGTGTATCACTAAAAAAAGCTATCAAACCACAAGGGATGAAAGAAGGAACAGCAAAGAACTATATAAACTACCTTGAAACCAAACAAAAAAGACAGTAAGAATCAGAGAACATCTCCAGAAACAACAACAAAACAGGTAAGAAAATGGCACCAAATACATATATTTCAAAAATTACTTTGAATGTATATGGAATCAATGCAACAATCAAAAAACATAGGGTGAATGAAGAGATTAAAAAACAAAGAGCCATCTATATGCTGCCTAGAAGATATCACTTCAGACCTAAAGACACATGCAGAATGAGAGTGAAGGGATGGACAGTCAACATCCAAATGGAAATAAAAGAAAGCTGGAGTAGCAATAATTTTAACAGACAAAATAACATTAATATGAAGACTGTAACAAGAGACAAAGGAGGACACTATATAATGATAAAGGGAATAATCCAAGAAGAGGATATAACAATTGTAAATATTTATGTACCTAAATTCATAAAGCAACTATCAAAAGACATAAAGAAGAATTTGACAGTCATACAATAATAGTAGGGGACTTTAACACCTGCTTACAACAGATGGATCATCCAGATAGAAAATCAGCAAGGAAACAGTGGCTTTGAATAACACATTGGACCAGACAGACTTAACAGATATATTCAGAACATTTCATCTACAAACAGCAGAACACACATTCTTTTCAAGTACACATGGAACACTCTCCAGCATAGATTACATTAGGCCACAAAACAAGTTTCAATAAATTAACAAAGACCAAAATCATATCATGCACCTTTTCTGCCCACAATGGTATGAAACTTCAAATCAGTCACAAGAAAAAATCTGGAAAGAACACAAATACATGGAGGGTAAATCACATACTACTAAGCAATGAATGGGTCCAACCAAGAAATCACAGAGGAAGTTAAAAAAAATACATGGAGACAAATGAAAATGAAAACAGTAAATCAAAATCTTTAGGATGCAGCAAGAGCTGTTCTAAGAGGAAAGATTATAGCAATCCAGGTCTACCTCAAAAAGCAAGACAAAGCTCAAATCAACAACCTAATCTTACACCTAAAAAAACTAGTAAAAAGAAGAAAAAAAGCCCAAAATCATTAAAGGAAGGTAATCATACATACTGGAGCAAAAATAAATGAAACAGAGACTAAAAAAGAAAAAAAAACATATCAGTGAAACCAGGATCTGGTTCTTTAAAAAAATCTTAATAAAATTTATAAGCCTTTAGCCAGATTCACCAAAAAATAAGAAAGAGAACTCAAAATCAGTAGTAGTGGAGGAGAAACAACAACCATCACCATAGAAATACAAAGGATTATAAAAGGATATTATGAAAAACTATAATCCAATAAATTGGATAACCTAGAAGAAATGGATAAATTCCTAAAAACACATAACCTTCCAAAACTGAATCAAGAAGAAAAAGAAAATTTGAACAGACCAATTACCATCAATAAAATTGAATCAGTTATCAAAAAACTCCCAACAAACAAAAGTCCAGGATCAGATGGGCTTCACAGGTGAATTCTACCAAATATTTAAAGAAGAGTTAATACATATCCTTTTCAAACTATTCCAAAATACATAAGAGGAAGAAAAATTTCCAAATTCATTCTATGGGGCCAACATTGCCCTGACAGCATAACCAGATAAAGATGCTACAAAAAAAAAAAAAAAGAGAGAGAGAGAGAGAGAGAGAGAGAGAGAGAGAGAGAGAGAGATACAGACCAATACGTCTGATGAACACAGATTAAAAAAACTGTCAACAAGATATGAGCAAACTGGATCCAACAATATATTTTAAAAAACCCTTCACCACAATCAAGTGGGATTTATTCCCGGCATGCAAGGGTGATTCAATATTCACAAATCAATCAGTATGATACACCATATTAATAAAAGAAAGGATAAGAACCAATGATCCTTTCAATAAATACAGAAGAAGCATTTGACAAAGTACAACATTGATTCATGATAAAAACTCTCAAAAAGGTAGGTTTAAAGGGAACATACCTCAACATAATAAAGGCCTTATAGGAAAAACCCACAGCTAACTTCATATTCAATGGGGAAAAATAGAGTTTCTTCTCTAAGATCAGGAAGAAGGCAGGGATGCTCACTCTCACTGCTTTTATTCAACACAGTACTGAAGTCCTAGCCACGGTAATCAGACCAAGAAGAAAAAGGCATCCATACTGGAAAGAAACAAGTAAAACGTCCACTATTTGCAGATGATATGGTATTATATGTACAAAACTCTAATCATTATACCAAAAAAACAACTGATAAATGAATCCAATAAAGTTGCAGAATACAAAATTAATATGCAGAAATACGTCACATTTCTGTACTCTAATAATCAAGTAGCAAAAAAAGAAATTAAGAAAACAATCTCATTTAGAATTGCACCAGAAAGACTAAAAAACCTAGGAGTAAATTTAACCAAGGAGGTAAAAGATCTGTACTCCCAAAACAATAAAACACTGATTAAAAAAAAAAATTGAGGATGACACAAATGCAAAGATATTCCATGCCTTTGGATTTGAAGAACCAATATTGTTAAAATGTCCATACTACCCAAAGTGATCTATAGACTTACTGCAATCTCTATCAAGATACCAACAACATTTTTCATAGAACTAGAACAGATAATCCTAAAATTTGTATGGAACCACAAAAGACCATGAAATAGCCAAAGCAATCTTGAGAAAGAACAAAGCTGGAGGTATCATAATTCTAGATTTGAAGATAGACTACAAAGCTGTAGTGATCAAAAGAGTATAGTACTGGCATAAATACAGACACATAGATCAACAGAACAGAAGAGAGAGCCCAGAAATAAAGCCACACTTCCATGGTCAATTAATCTATGACAAGGAGGCAAGAATATACAATGGGGTAAAGACCGTCTCTTCAATCAGTGGTGCTGGGAAAACTGGACAGCTACATGCAAAAGAATGAAAGTGGACCACTTTCTAACATCATACACAAAAATAAACTCAAAATGGATTAAAGACCTAAATGTGAGATATGAAAACACAAAACTCCTAGAAGAGAACATAGGTAGTAAAATTTGACATCAGCTATAGAAACATTTTTCTAAATATGTCTCCAGAGGCCAGGAAAACAAAAGCAAAGTTAAACTATTGGGACTCCGTCAAAATCAAAAGCTTTTGCACGGCAGAGGAACCCATTAAGAGAACAAAAAGATAAACTACTTAATGGGAGAAGATGTTTGCCAATGATATATCTAATAAGGGGTTAATATCCAAAAATAAAAACTTATAAAACACCAAAAACCCACAAATAAAAATAGGCAGAGGATTTGAATAGATATATCTCCAAAGAAGACATACAGATGGGCAACAGACATATGAAAAGATGCTCGATATTACTAATTACCAGGGAAACGCAAATCAAAACAACAATGAGCTATCACCTCCTACCTGTCTGATTGACTAAAATTAAAAACAATGAGGAACAAGTGTTCACGGGGATGTGAAGGAAAAGCTCCCTTGTGCATTACTGATAGGAATGCAAATTGGTGCAGCCACGGTGGGAAACAGTATGGAAGTTCTTCAAAAGTTTAAAAATAGAATTACTGTATGATCTAGAAATTTCATCATTGGGTATTTACCCAAGGAATATGAAAACACTATTTTGAAAAGATATATGACCCCTATGTTCACTGCAGCATGATTTACAATAGCGGCACAGTGGAAGCAACCCAAGTGTCCATCAATAGATTCATGGATAAAGAAGATATGATTTTGTATATATAAAATCACACACACACACACACACACACACACACACACACACACACACACACTTATACACACCATGGAATATTACTCAGTCATAAATAATGCGATCTTGCCATTTGCAAAAACATGGCTAGACCTAAAGGGTACAATGCTAGATGAAGTCAGTCAGAAAAAGACAAATACCATATGACTTCACTCATACGTAGAATTTAAGAACAAAAAGAACAAAGAAAAAAAGGGACCAAAAAACCCAGACTCTTAAATATGGAGAACAAACTGGTGGTGGCCAGAGGGGAGGTAGGTGGGGGAATGGGTGACACAGAAAGGCGATCAAGACGCTTATTGTGATGAGCACTGAGCAATGTACAGGATTGTTGAATCATTATATGGTATACCTGAAACTAATAAAACACCGTATATTAATTATACTTCAATTTTTTTTTGAGAGTAAGAGAGTGCACGTGAGAGCACATGGGGAGGGGAAAAGGGAGAGGGAGAGAGAGAATCCCAAGCATGCTCCACACCCAGCACAGAGCCCGACAACCTTGAGATCATGACCTGAGCCGAAATTAAGAGTTGGGCGCTCAACGGACTGAGCCATCCAGGCGCCCCAACTTTACTTCAATTTCCCCAAGTACATTTTAAAAAAGCTAGTTTTGGAATACAATATTAGTCTATAGTAACCTTTTAAAATGAAAAACAGTAAAAATATACATACAATGTGTGCAGTAGGTAATATCTCGCTAATATGCTCTTATCTAAAAATATCAAGGGGGTAAATTATGAAAGACAATATTCCAAACGTCTACTTCCAAATTTAGCAACCCATATCAGAGGTACCTAATAAAATTGAAACAGGAATCTTAATTACAAAAGGGTAAAAGGTGTCTCTGTGACCTAATTTAGGTGTGGCTGAGTAGTACAAATTGTGCTCTATAATTTAGATATTATGTAAAAAAAAATCACAAAGTTGAAAAATGATTCTAATGTTGTTTTTTTTCCAAAATACTTTAAAGTGAAAAAAATGTCTGTGGCATATTTAGCCACTGACCTCTATCCTTTCCTAGTTATGATCAAGAAAAAGATGAAATCACAAATGAGATCCATTTCCTTTTTCATCTCGGTTAGTATTTTGGATAAAAGAGAAAACAAGCCTTTGTTTTATGCCCAGTAGTACAAGTGTCACTACTTGAGACATTATATTTTAAAGCCATATAAAAATATATGCTCTAATGAAAAAATTCTGTAATAGGAAGAGATGAGATTTACCCAAGTTCCTGCTTCAATTTTGATGTAGATATTTTTTAAGTCATTTGGCTTCAAAATGTGTATCAACTCTACCAAAACATGAAATTCACTTACATATCCTATATCTAGGAGTCTCTGTTGTTTCTTCCACTACAAATAAGTGAAGAAGGTATAAGCTTCCAATTTAAGGATGTATATTTCACTAAATTTTACTGAATGACACGCTCAAGAAAACCAAACTGTCCAGAAAACATCACCTTTAACTACATATATACGTGTACATATATGTGTATGTACATATATGTACGTGTATAAGTAGCATGTATGTATTTGCACAATCTCTCTATTGGTAGAGAGAGAGAGAAACCAGAAAAAGCACAGGATAACTCAGTCTCTCATCCATTGTAAAGAGTGGCTTCCTTCATCAAAGTCAAATGTGATTACATTTTGTGTCATGTTAACACTGGACAGTAGGTTGAGTGCAACTGTATTCGGAGTGCAGGTTTTGTTACAGCTGTCAAATACCAACCAGAATCACATTTGAATTTACAACCCAGAACAGAAAGGCCTTTTCAGCCCTTTGAACTGAACATGGGAAGCAAAAGTTTTAGATAGAATGCATTTTGACTTTTGAGAGTTGCTGCATTTAATAAAGCTTTCTGAAAAGAAAATAGCCATGAATAAATATACTCCATGACATGACTAAAATAATTTTCCTCAAGAATCCATTTATGGAAGAATGCCACTTATCACCAGAACTCTGAAGATCCTATAGTTAAAACTACCTGAAAAGAACAACTTTGAAAAATTGGGGGGGCATTATTTGTTTAAAAAATATCAAGATTTGTAAACAGTCACACAGTTACTTACAGCTATTTCACTTTAGTTGTAAAGTAATCAATGTGTTTACTCTTGAGAATGAACTTAAATACTAGTTATTGGCATATCTTAAAATCATAATAGTTCAATGTAGAACTGATCTTTTTTAAAATTTTTATTTATTTAAGTAATCTCTACACCCAGTGTGGAGCTTGAACTCATGACCCTGAGATCAAGAGTCACAAGCTCTTCCGACAACCAGCCACGGGCCTTTCATTTTAAAAATATTATAAAACATGCAAAATAGGACATTTAAAAATACAATACATGAAGAGAATGTGTAACATACAGAAAACATAAAACATTGATACAATTTCCATATGGTGCTGAAATTACAGGTAATCTTTATTTTCTTTCCCATGCTTGTCTGCATTTTAAAAATTTTCTATAGTAAGCTATTATTTTTGTAACAAGAAAAAAATAAAATATATAAATATGTTATGAAGTTTTATTCCTGCTCTCTGGTTATGTAAACTTGTGTGGATATCTCTAGTTGGCAAATAAAACCACCAAAAATTATCAAGGAAAAGGAGAGAACAATGAGAATTAGACATGTTTCAATTTTGTGTCTGTATTACATTAAAATATAACTTGTTGCTTCTGCATTCTAAAAAAAAAACTTGCAAAATGGCAAGTTAAAAAGAAAAGATCTAATTTGTTCGGATGGTCTCTTTTCTACATGTCTATCTTAACTTACTCCCCTTCCCCTGAAAATTAGGTCACTTCCTCAACTGTGGATCTGTGAGTAAACTGCTGTGTTCACTTGGACCAGCAAGTGAACTTTCTCATACTTCAAGAGAAACATAAGCAACGTATAAAAGCCAGAAGGAAAAGCGGAATCACCATTTAAAAAAAAAAAAAAGCTGCTTTTAGGGCATTAAGTGGGAGTTTTAGCAGTTTTCCCAAAAAGAGCCTCAGTATTTACCACTGGATTGTGGGAAAACTGCAGCAAAACTCTACCTCCAACTGAGTTGAATCATGTAAAGCAGCTCCAATAGAACTTGCCGTGATAAAAGAAATGTTCTATAGCCATCCTGTCCAGTAAGATATTCATTAGACACATGTGGCTCTTGAAGGAACCATTATGTAACCAGTACTAAATTTTAAATTTTACATAATTTTAATTAGTTTAAATTTAGATGGCTACATGTGACTGGCATAGCCAAAATATTCAACTTAACACTTTATGTCCTTGATCCAAAGGAGGAAAGTTAGTTTTAGAGTAAATAAAATGCCAGAATGTCTTTTAAAAGCTTTACTGAGATATACTTTGCATACCATAAAACCTATCCATTTTAATTCTATAATTCAGTTTCTTAATATATTCAGAGATGTACAATCATTACCACAATCTTCGAACATTTCAGCATCCTAAAAAGAAACTCTGTACATATTAACATCACTCCCTCCCCCAATTTCCAGCACTAGGCAATCACTAGTCCACTTTTTATCTCCATACATTTGTTATGCTGGGCATTTCGTATGGAATCATGGATCGTGTGCTCTTTTGTGACAGGCTCCTTTCACTAAGTATAACGTTTTCAAAGTTGACTCATGCCATACATCAGTATTTCATTCTTCTTACTGCCAATAGTCCATTGTATGAATATAGCACATTAAATCTATCCATTAGACAGTTGGTAAACAACACAGTTGTTTGCTCTGAGTAACATGAAAAATGCTAACATGAATAACCCAGCACATGTTTTCTGTATGTGTTTTTATTAGTATATACTTAGGAGTGAGATTGCTGAGTCATATAGGAACTCAATGTTTAACATTGGAAAGGGCTACAAAAGTGTTTTCCAAGACGATTGCATCCTTTTTACCTTCCCTCCTGAAATGTATGAAGGTTTCATTTTCCCACACGTTCATCTCAGTTGTTCTGTCTGCCTTTCATTACAGCTCTCCTGCTGGAATTGGAGCGCTATTCCACAGTGGTTTTGATTTGCAACTTCCTATCACTAATAATGTTGAGCATCTTTTCCTGTACTACTCAGAGCAATGTCTTTTTGAAGAAATTTCAATTCAAATCATGTGCCTCTTTTTAATTGGGCTATTTTTCTTTTTAATTTATGAGTTCTTTATATATTTTGGGTGGGAGCCCCTTATCAAATATATATTTTGCAAATATGGCCCCCGTTCTGTGGGTTGTCTTTCATTTTCTGGACAGTATAATTTGCAGTACACAGGTCTTACATGCTGATGAAGTCCAATTCGTCAAATCTTTGTCACTCACACTTCTGTTGTTATCTAAGAAACCATTACCTAACCAAGGTCAGGCACATCTACTCTTATGTTTTCAAGTGTTTTGTACTTTTAGCTCTTATATGTAGGTCTAGTATCCCTTTTGAGTTGTGTATTGAGTGAGATCGGGATCTAATGTCTTTTTCTTTTTCACATGGATATCCTGCTTGGCCCATTTGTTGAAAACCTTATTCTCTCACTCATTGAATTATCTGGACACCCTTGTTAAAAATTAACTTATCAGTGTATCTGTTTACTTCTCAACTATCAATTCTATTTCATCATTTTATGCTTATCCTTATGGCAGCATCACACTCCATCATTACTGTGGCTTTCTGGTAAGTTTTGAATTCAGGAACTGTGAGCCTTCCCCTCCCCATATCTGACTCTTTTCCTGCAAGTTCATTTTGGCTGTTTGTTTTGTTTTTGCTGTTGTTTGTTTGTTTTGAGAGAGGGCGTGGGGAGGTAGGAGGGGGCTTGATCTCACAACCCTGAGATCATGACCTGAGCCAAAATCAAGGGTCGGACACTTGACCAACTGGCATTCAAAGCTGGGGAAAATGTGACTATAAAAGATACAGAACCGAACCAGATTCATTCTCCAACTGAGAAGCTTTCTAAACAAAAATTTATGTTTTGCATGGGGATTCATCATCTTTCCAGAGCCAAGAGTACAGTTCCAGTGTGGGAAACTCTGGGAAACTTAGTAGAAATCACCTGCTGTTTTGTCGAGCACCGGGCAGTGGTGTAAGGGGCCATGTCACGCTAGAAACAATGGCAATATGGCTCAAGTAGAGAGGAGAGACCTCCTTGAACATCTTGGAATAAATAGCTTCCTTCATACCCCCAGGAAGGCCTTACCTTCCCAGTATACTCTATGACCTAGAAAAAGGCCCATGGCCTAGAATTAAGCTCAAGACTAAAATCGTATCATGTTAATAAAGAAGAAAACCATATCTAATATATGCAAGAGGAACCACAAATAATTTAACTGCCTGGGCAAACTCAATGCCCTTTAAAGGAGCATGCCTCTCCACAAGGTATCACTCACAGTGTCCATCACAGAAAAAATATTAAAACGTTCAAGACATGAAAGGAAGTAGGAAAAGTGTCCCACAATGAAGTTCTGGAAGAGAGTATCCATATGCCTCCCAGAAAAGCAACTCATGCCTGGATTTACATATGTAGACTTTCTTCTCTTATCATAGCCTACCGTTTTTCAGCAGCCAGCAAAAGTATTATCTGACAAATGGCTGCATCTTTTTATTAAATATATTTTATTTTGCTAAATCTTCGATAACACACTGCTCACGGCACCCCAAAATCATGACACTCAGCAAATTTGAGAAAGTGACTATCATACCCTAACTTGAAATGGGATTTCATGAGGAGGGCACTGTGGCATTTTTCTCCAGTGGAAATCTTTTAAGCTTCTGATAAGTGCTAAAAAGAGGTTTGATATGCTTACTTCACACTCCAGATCTACCCTGATACAGATTTCCCACTAGGTTCAATTTAACTGTAATCAAAGATCTCTGACTCAACTGTGTGTCCGCTAATCCCTATATATCTTCTAACATCTCCATAGAGTAGGTCTTGTTTTATTGCCTGGTTTTCTTCTTTATTCATTAGTTATTACCAGACCTGTAACCTTTTTCTTTTAAATTTTCAAAAGATGTGGCAATGATTTTTTTAATTTAAATTCAATTAACCAACACAGAGTACATCATTAGTTTCAGACGTAATGTTCAACAATTCATCAGTTGCATAATTTACTAATTTTCTATTACTTATCTTCTCCAATAATGTGGTCCCTGTGTCCCTATCTGTCAAGTCCATGAGCATATAACAACTTTCTCTTCTATTTCCTAAGCCTCAGTTATCTTTAAACTTTTTTTTCAAAGATTTTATTTACTTGAGAGAGAGTGAGCAAGTGTATGAGTGAGGGGAGGGGCAGAGGGAGAGGGAGAAGCAGACGCCTCACTGAGCAGGGAGCCCAACTCAGGGCTTGATCCCAGGACCCTGAGATCATGACCTGAGCCGAAGGCAACACTTAACCGACTGAGCCACCCAGGCGCCCCTATCTTTAAACTCTTTATGTGAAGGAGTATCTACTACAACTAGGACTTTAAAGTCTGTAGGTAGAACTCCACAATCAGACAGCAATCCTAAAAGCTTTTTATTTATTATTTTTAAATTTTTTAATTTAAATTCAATGTAGTTAACATATATTGTATTATTAGTTTCAGGGGTAGAATTTAGTGATTCATCAGTTGCATACAACACCCACTGCTCATTACATCAAGTGCCCTCCTTAATGCCCATCACCCAGTTACCCCACCCTCTCCCACCTCCCCTCCTGCAACCCTGTTTATTTCCTAGAGTTCAGTGTCTCATTATGGTTTGCCTCCCTCCCTATTTTCATCTACTTTTTTTTTCCTTCCCTTCCCGTGTTCATCTGTTTTGTTACTTACATTCCACATGTGAGTGAAATCAAAACTTTTTAAATGAACTATTCCACTTGTTTTGACCTGTTGTTCCTATAGCTGTATGAAGTAATATTGTGCTTATTTTCTCTAGTAAATATCTAACTCTTTTAGTTGTATCAGAGAGAGAATGTCAGGTCAAGTCCTAATTTCTTAGACTGGGAAGTGCATGTTTCTACACTCTAAAAATAACCATGTTTTCAAATTTCAGCTGCTTTCCAAATGCTATACGCTACAAGAATAACACCTGTTTTATTACCATGCTCCACCTCTGACCACATGCTAATTTCACATCGTTGTGCTGTACATTTCTAAAAATTTCTATGGTCAAGCCAAATCTCAACCTCCTCCTGGAATCCTTCCCTTCTAACATGTAACTCTCTCTGCCCATTTTCTCTCCATCTAAACTGCAATAACTGTATTATTTCCTGATCTAGCCACTTAGTTAATAGTTACGTACATAAAATGTAAATAAAGTTCACTATATGAAATCTCTCAACAACTAGATATGAAGAATAGAACATGGGTTTATTTCCTTCTATCCCCTGTAACATAATACACAGCACCTAATGTCCCCTCCCAACACACACATATACACACACATCCTGATAAGGAAGAACATTAAATGAAGTCATTGAGAAAGCAAAATACATGTTGAAGAATGGTTCACTTGATCTCAAGCATGTTAAAATTATTTCTAAAAAAATACAAATAAGAAACTAAACCTTTTCTAAATATTTGGTTCCTTGTCTTCAATACCCACTAAAAAGGAAGTTCCTACTTTTAACAATGTAACATTTTTTATACCTTTTCTCCTTTCCTTACTTTCATTTACCCTCACCTTTCTCTAAGCAAAAACAAATTTAAAAGTTCAAAACTATAATGAGATGGTTAAAGCATACCATAATTTGTTTCCATAAATTATCTAAGTAGAACAGCTTTGCAACTCCTGTGATTTGCTCTTTTTCTGCACAGAAGCTAAAGGCTAGCTTTATAGCAATAAGATTAATAGAACATGTACATACTAACTGATAAAACTGAAAGCTTTGTGTTCAGTCTCTGTTCAATTGTTTCTCATCAGACAGAAGTTGTTTTTTTTTTTTTTCTTTCTTTCTTTTAATCCCTGATCTACCACCTCTCGGTAGTCTGTCCAGGTTCCAAATGCTCTTCACTGAGAGTCAGTTTTATTCAGCATTCAGGATTCTCTTATCTACTGATTAAGACTAACTTATTTAGTTGCATTTTTTTTTCTGGAAGAAGCATACCAATAAGGGGAGAATATAGTTTTGTTTTGTTTTTTTCAGTTTCCCAGTGGGAATATAAAACTCAGTGATCTTTTTGTGTAGCAGAGATAAAAACAGACAATGTAGTCAAGACAGAACAATACACAGGAGAATTCGATTTGATGTCCCATGAGGGCCATGGAAAGGAGATGCATGCATTCTCTCTGCTCAACAGTTTAGATCAAATCAAGAGAAACTGTACATTTACATGAAAAGACATGCTAGATAAAACAGGATATTTACTTCTCCTTTCCAGATGCTTCTGATGAGGGGATAACAGGAATATTAGTCACAATATCCTTCAAAATATAATCCATTTAACAAACCCTTACCATAACACACTGAGGCCTCTCAAAGAGGAAGTACTGCAGGTTTTGAAAAATGAAATTACATCATGCCTTTCATGTAACTCCTATGTTTTTTCAAGTGCATAGTCCATCATTGACATTCAGCACTAAAACACCATGAGTGTCACTGCACATCTGACAACATCCTTTCTCCATTAACCCCGACCCACCCACAAGTTAAACCGGAACAGAATCATTAACTCAACTGGAGAAAAACAGACCTTTCATGTTTCTTTTATTCCACTTGGGTAAGATCTGAAAAATGTCCATCTCTTCTGCAAGCTTTCTTCCAGGCTCCCTTAAAGTAAATTACCATAAAAGCCAAACCTGCATGAATCAATAGACTTTACCCAACATATCAAAAGTGCTGAAATGGAAACAAATAAAAAAGCATCGCAAGTCATCAATAATAAATTAGTTTGTCTGCAGTAGTGACATCAGGCCAATGTGAGAAAGACCTTACTCCTGAGCTATTTAGCAGCTCTAGCGTAAGATCCCACTGATGCAAGAGACAATTTAAAGAACAATGAAGCATTTTCATCCACCCCCTAAAATGACTTTTCTCTTACCTTCATCAACTTATTAATTAAAAAAAAAAAACCTGTAAGCAGTTTCTTCCACTTGACTTTGTGTTTTGGGCACTTTTGGCAAAATCAAGACCACATGTGACAGAAGGATCGTGACCCAATTTCCTACATGAATTTCATCCAAGATTCTGTGAACCCACAGAACAAACACTGAAGTTAAGGGGAGATTTGGGATTTCAAAAGGAAGTAAGGTCCTAAGGAAAAGGTGGGTGGAGGGGTGATTTCAAAACTACCCAAACAAGCTGTAGGGTATTAAAGAGGGCACGGATTGAATGGAGCACTGGGTGTTATGTGCAAACAATAAATCATGGAACACTACATCAAAAACTAATGATGTAATGTATGGTGATTAACATAACAAAAAATCCAAAAAAAAGAGGTTACTTTGGATAAATTATAATTTTAATAGTCTCTCAGCTGCTAGTCACTCTTTTCACCCTTGTCAGAGATTTTCATCAATGTTCTATTTAATACTCTGAGCACAAGCAGAACGACAGCCAACAGAGTTAGGCCTCTGGCATATGGCAGACATGGACACAGAATCAAGTTTATCAAGTTCCCTGTGGATCTGACATTTTCACATGTGTCACATCCATGTAATTTTTTCAACCACAAATACAAGTCTTTTGGGTCTCCTTATTAATCGCTGCTACTGTCCCCACAAATTTTCACCAGCTTTGCCTTCTGTGCCCTGTCTCCAGAGTCCTTGACTATTTCCTTCACAGCTAAAAGAGATGTCTGCATACCGTAATTTCCAGAATGTTCCTTCTCTCACTGCTTTAACTGTCCCTCAAAAGTAGAGGCTGCCTCTCCTGCACATCGCTCCCACAGGGTTGAGGTTCTGCAACTGCTAAACTTCTGAATGTCTATTCTATGTTATTATTCATTCACCTTCATATAAAAAAACTTTAAGACCTTGATCACAGCACATAACAACACTGTTCACTCTCAATTCTCCCTATTTTCATCTTTAGAACTTCTTGTTACTCCATCGTCATCGAGGACTTGCGATCCTTAACAGTAGCCTTTCCACCAACTCCAAATCCTTCCATCAAAACAGAGAATTTCAATCTATATTTTATTCACTGCACCCATATTCTCAACTCTCATTCAGTCCTCACTCAATCCCTTAAAATCTGTTACTCCAATGACACTGTTCTTGCCAAGGTCATCTATTCCATGACAATCGCTTACTCTGATATCCGTGCTTTAGTTATTGTCTTATTGACATTCTTTGCACTGTTGGTACTGCAGGCCACTCTCGGCTCCTTCAAACTCCCCCATGTGAGATGTGGAGACATCCTTCTTCTGATTTCTCTCTTTTCCCTGGGAACACATCTTCTCCTTTTCATTTATTGACCTTGTTTGCTCCTTATCACTCATAATGCCCAAGCATTCCATCATCGGACCTCATCTTTCTCAACCTATGCATTCTCCTTTTTTTTTTGTTGTTTTAATTCATACCCATGGCTGCAACAATCACCTTTATGCTTATTGTTCCTAAAAAAGAATGATAGTCTTTACCTCTTTCTGAGCCTCAGACATACACAGGTACCTCTCCACTTTTCAAAAGTTTGCATTTTGCCGCTTTACTTTTACAAAAGACCTACATTAGGACCTGATTTTGCTAACCAAAAGAAATGTGAAAGGGATTTTCACTTTAAGAGAAAAGGCAAAAAGCGAAAATCATTTTCATTTTTGTGGTGAGTCTTTCTAGAGGCAGCAAACACCCCAAGCAGTGACAGTGGCACTGGGTAGCTCTTTCCCACACTTAAGGAATCACGCGCAACATCTCAGCATCAAGTCACCGTAGCTTTGAGTTGTGTCTGTGAGGATCTGTGCTGTGTCTTATTTTGTGCATGTGTTTGCAAGATGTGCCCTAAAGTATCAAAAAAGCCTAAGAGAGGTTATTTTGGGGGCCTAGGAATGCTCAAATTTTTTCCATTATAAATTAATTGTAATTGTTTCTTCACTTTACACCTTTTTGGCTTACAAAAAGAATGCCCTACCTTTGGAGAGTGGGGAAACCCTGTTTAACTTTTTAAGAGGGCATCTCTATTTGAAGGGATCACAGGAATGTAGAAATCAGCACATCCAAAACAGAACTCATCATCCCAGACTACTATTTGGGTATAATTAGTCTGGGAGTGTCAAGCTCATCAAACCATAGCATCTTCTAGTCATGAAATAATACGGAAAGTTTTGGCAAAACACCGTAGAAATTAGATTTATGTAGTGTTATGTGCACATCATTTTTTAAAAAAGATTTTATTTATTTATTTGAGAGAGAGAATGGGAGAGAGAGAGCATGAGAGGGGGGAGGGTCAGAGGGAGAAGCAGACTCCCCGCTGAGCAGGGAGCCCGATGTGGGACTCGATCCCCAGACCCCAGGATCATGACCTGAGCCGAAGGCAGTCACTTAACCAACTGAGCCACCCAGGCGCCCAGTGTGCACATTATTTCTTAATCAACAGATTAGTAAGTCCATTACAAGGAAAAGCAGTTAAATGTTGACCCTCAACAGTAAAACCATTATAGATCCTGACTAATAAAGTCATAATTCATTTAATTAAATATAAGAAATATAATGTCTAAATCACAACCAACTATAGTCTTCTCATTCCCAGAACCAATCATCCTGTATCTACAAAAGTACCTTCAGATTTGTTTTGGCTGCCATTTTAGAAGTGTGGATAGAGTGATGAATAGCTTAGCATATAAGCAGTTTTAAAATAGAAAAATCTCGAGCATTGGAAGGGGGCTTTTACTTTGCTTATGAAGAAAGGGGATCCTAAGGACAACTCTAAGGGCAGGAACTGATTACAATAATATTTTCTCAGAAATAATTCTTCCATACAGCACACTGCCTTCACATTGCCAAAATCTGCCTCATCTCCTAAATTCTTTCTCTCTGAGGTTGTTCAAACAGAGGCTTGTTATCATGTGCAAAGCTCACTGTGGAAGAATTTTACTTTCTCTGTATGAGTCGGACTAAATGGCTTTACTGTCATCTCATAAACAGATTATGTTTCATCTTGCACATGAATCAATATCATTTTACTACTCTACTTCCTACCAAATTTAAACAAAATAGGCTTAACTAAACATTTTCTAGAGATTTTTTAAAAAGCGTCCATTTAAGATTAAAAAGTAATTTCGTTTTAACTAATTGTCAACTACAATTCATGATACTTTACTTTTTTTTTTTTCCCTATCACCTCCAACTTTAAAACAGCTAAGAGTCCCTAAATCAGGATTTGGTAATTCCCTTACTGTATTGGGAAAGGTAGAAAAATAATAGCTTCTGAAACAGGAAGAAGTACCTTTACTTCTAGTCATTCACCTCGCCAGCAATTCCAGTATTTCATTGGTACCTATGAACAAAACAGAATGCTCAGGGAAATCTACCCATTTAAACTGTTTCCTCTGTGCTAAGGCAGAAATGGTTTACTCAACCATTATAGACTCTGGAGAAAGTTACAGCCCCACTTTACAAAAACATTAACCATTTTGTGGCTTTCCTTGACTTTAATCCTCAGTCAGGTTCTTTAGTACTCCCTGCACTGTGTACTGGATGGAAAGTTCTGGTTTTGTTTTTGACATTATTTTTCTTTGCTAATTCAGTGCACCTTACATTTCAATGTCTTTGGGAAAAGCAACACATCTTAGAAAGAGGGGCCTAAGTCTTTGCTTACCATACTTTTGCCAAATGCATAGCTTTGTCGCCTCCCCCCCCACTTTGGGTTAAAACTAGGAACTTATTCTCTGAGTCACAGTTTTAAAAGGCCCTCTTTTGTCATGTGTGAGTTAAACAAACATGAATATTGTCACAGTTATCTTTACTGTTGATTCAGATAATTCATAGCTATAGTAGCTGCCACAACATTTTAGCTTCCTTCCAGCAACTCTGCCCTCTTCTAATCTCTCTCTATGGACTGAGCCAGAGCGGTATTTTCAAACCTGTGGATCTAATCCAGTCCCACCTTGTTCAACATGTATCAGTAGCTTCGCATCCTTCAGAGGATCCACACAGCTGCGGCTTTCCTACCCCACCAGTCTTATCTCACAGCAACTTTTGCGCATCTGCCACATTGGTATGAATTCATTTCCTCCAACCAGCAGCCCTTCTGTTTTGAACCCTCCTTCCAAGATGCCCTCCCACCCATTATCTACACAAAAACACTTACACCTTGAGAGAAATTTCAGATAACTTTCTCAGAGAGGACTACACTGACTCCAGCTTAGGTCAAATTTCTTTGCTATGGACTCTCATAAAACCATGTCTCCATTTTTTTTTTTTTTTTTTTTAGATTTTATTTGTTTGTCAGAAAGAGAGAGAATGTGCACAAGCAGGGGGAGTGGCAGAGGCAGAGGGAGAAGCAGACTCCCCACTGAGCAGGGAGCCCGATGCGGGGACTCGATTCCAGGACCCTGGGATCATGACCTGAGCCGAAGACAGACGCTTAATCGACTGAGCCACCCAGGCGTCCCCATGCCTCCTGTCTTTCAAAGTAGTTATCTTGGAAGTTACTCATGCATTCAATAGTGGGATTGTTTAATCCATGCCGTTTTTATACACGAGCAACGTTTCTCAACTGTGACATCAATGGCATTTGGGCTCCATAATGCTTTGCTGTGGGTGGCCATTCTGTGCAACGTAAGCTGTGTAGCAGCATCCCTGGTCTCTATCCATCAGATTCTGATAGCACACTGCCTCCTCCCGCAATCAGGTTTTGACAATCATGACTCCAGACACAATAGTGTATGCTGGATTAAGGTAGAGCTACCAAACCATTAACTCCATGAAAATACTGACATGTTTTTGATCACCATTTTACCTCTATGCCAAGCATAGTGCCAGGTTTTAGTGGGTACTTAATATTTTTAAATGATAAATGTTAGGCCATGAAGTTATGTTTATAGCAGAAGCTGAAAAAACATTTTACCAAAAGACAAGAGCCATGAAAAACACATCTAATAATTTATTTTAAAAGCTTTTAAATACTAAGGTAAATATATATCACTCAATACACAAAAAGAAGCCAATTTAACTCTGCTTTAAGTACTTTTCAAGAAGCTAAGCATTTCTAGAAGTGAGATATAAGATGTAAAAAAAAAAAAAATCTACAATTTAACAGTGCTTCCCCCTTTCAAATTACTCTACCTCTACTTGAAAGAGGACCTATACAAGTGCTCAAGTTGATAAAGGTAAAACATTATACTTAATTCCTGCATATTCCTTGGCTCAATCTGATTTTAAATAAGCTGAAACTTATTTTCTACATGACTGCATACAGAGATTAAGTTTGGGCTACTGAAATCAGTAGCTAGTCTTGCCAGTGTTTAATGACTTTAAACATTTAACCACCGAACAGAAGATTGATATTATACCTCAAGGAAATTATGCCTTTATATATCTCTGCTCTTTTAATTCAAAATAGAAATTCAACTAATATCCATAAAAATATTAATAAAAATTCAAATGGCTTAAACCAAAAGATTGTGTTATGATAAGAACAAATTTAGCAGCCTATCTTTAATTCATCACACAGGACTCAGTGTTCTGGAGTTGTGTTCCTGGGTAAATTATAATTAAGTTAACCGTGGATATCATAGTTGTGACTTATTTGAATGCATCCACTCAAACTATTTTCCCAAGCCCCGTATACCTGTAAGAAATTTACCTGTTCTTAGACTTGGTTGGTATTCACAATAGGATTATCACTTCAGATGAGACAAGATACAGTTTTTATAAAGGTTAAGTGAAGCATTCTGGGGTCCAACAGAGAAACCACATATTTTACCGTATACACTTAACACCAGCCTTGAAGCAGATGATTTCCTGAAATTAAAGAACTCACCAGTATTTTCTGGGTGTGTTTCTCTGAGTTAGGTAGGGTAGTGAAGAAAAGAAGACAAAAGTCAAAAATTATTTTTTTCTTTCCCTATTCAATGCTCTAACATTTCTCTCCTAAACACTATTTTTCAGTTAAAGTATGCTAACTACCAAAAAATGATTTCTGATATAACTCAACAAGGATGTAATGTCCTTTGGAAAGCAAAATATAAAGTAATTGGGTCTAAGGAAACCAAGATGATTATCAAACACACTTTTAGCTGCAATCCCATATTGTGCTAGATAGGTCTATGACAAAACATGTACACTCCTTTGCTATAAATATTTTTACTACGAAAATGCAACTCGATCTTAAAAGAGCTATGTTCTGAAATTAAAAGAAAAACATACACACTAAAAATTATCATTAAAAATGCCTTAGGAATGTATCACCTTGGGAACCAACATCGCTCACTTATGGCACTCTACTGGGGACAAAGATATCACAGTAAGTGCCACCAGACAAGTTTTCCTTCATAATGGGTAAAGACAGCTATTTATTCAGTGGGGTTCCAGAAGAAATAGTCATTAGGTTTGGTCTTATATGCCTCACACTCAGGAAAGCTAAGTACTTCCATTCTGAGAGGCACATGGAATTTCGGGGTTCTGAGCAAACAGCAGATTCACATCTCTTGGCTCAGTTTCCTGTAGGATGTGTGCTCAAAAATGAGAGGAGGATACAAGGCCCATAATAATATTTTATCTCCGGATTTGTTCTATAGAACCTTTTTATTATTATTAAATTCATGTTTAGCCTGACTCCAGTCACAGAAACGACTTTATGTTCACTTATATCTTCCAATCTAAAACTAAATTGGCAAACTATTTACAAATCATTTACCAAGGTAAGAGTTTAAGTTTTAGGATTTTAACCTTTTAAAATTTGGTTTCATAAAGTACACCAATCCATTCATTACAAGATTATAAAATACAATGACCCTAAATATACAGGATCGATTATAAATTTTTTTCCCCTGACTTCCAATCTGTGTACCCTGTAAATCTTACTCTAACCACCTCTGTTATCCAGTAACTTTTTTTATTATTGTCATGTTCAGTTAGCCAGCATATAGTACATCATTAATTTTTGTTGTATTGTTCAATGAGTCATTAGTTGCATATAACACCCTGGGCTCATCACCACAGGTGGCCTCCTTAATGCCCATCACCTGGTTACCCCATCACCCCATCCCCCTTCCTTCCATAACCCTCAGTTTGTTTCCCAGAGTCCAGAGTCTCTCATGGTTTGTTCTCCCTCTCTGATTTTCCAGTAACTTTTATTTTTTTAATTTTATTTTTTTTAGAGCTTCATTTTTTTTTAAGATTTTATTTATTTGACAGAGAGAGCACAAGCAGAGGGAGAGAGAGGGAGAAGCAGGCTCCCTGTGGAGCAAGGAGCCCGATGTGGGACTCTATTCCAGGACCCTGAGATCATGACCTGAGCCGAAGGCAGACGCTTAACCGACTGAGCCATCCAGGCGTCCCTTTCCAGTAACTTTTATATGCCCTCTACTACCCATGGGTTCACTTCTAAACTAGGCCTTCTGGCACTTTGCCTTCCACTGTCTGATCCTAGTTTACTTTTAACTGTACATACCACCACTTCTGTATACGTAGTTCAGCTTGTCCTATTCACCAAAAATTGTCATTTCATTTCTTGCATCTTCACAGTGTGCTTATCTCGTGCCTTTGATCCTGAATTGTCTTCCCATCAATTTCTCATGTAGCGCATCCCTACTCTATTATAAGGAAAATCATATGTTCTATAATTGTACCATAATACCTTCCTTTTCTTAGCTCATATGATAACAACTATTAATGGCCCTTCCTTTCTTTTAAGATTTATTTAGTTATGTTAGAGAGAAAGAGCACACGAGCTGGAAGAGGGGCAGAAAGAGAGGGAGAGAATTCTCAAGTGGACTCACCTCCCAGCGCAGAGTCTGACAAGGGGCTCCATCCTGGGACCCTTAGATTATGACACCAGCAGAAATCAAGAGCCAGACACTTAACCAACTGAGCCAGCCAGGTGCTCCCGGCTTTTTCTTTTATTAAGAGTCTATATTTCAGGGGCACCTGGGTGGCTCAGTTGGTTGAGCATCTGCCTTCGGCTCCAGTCATGATCTCAGGGTCCTGGGATACAGTCCTTCATCAGACTCCCTGCTCAGCAGGGAGCCTGCTTCTTCCTCTCCCTCTTTCACTCCCCCTGCTTGTGCAAGTTCTGTCAAATAAATAAAATCTAAAAAAAAATCTATATTCCAGTTAGAACCAGATATTTTATATATTATCTTATTCAATCCTTAAAACAGTGAAATGTAAAGATGACTCTTCTCATGCTAATGCATGAAAATTTAGGCCATGAAACCCACTCAAGGTCAAAAAGCACTGGTATAGAGGAGCTTTGACAAGACCCAAGAATACTTTGGCCCCTAATGCTATTTCCATATATAACACGAGGTCTCACCCCCAACCTGTGCCTTCCACTGTGATTTGTAAAATTTGCTTTGTTATTAATTTATTTTATATGGGCAATCTCTCACAGCTACATTTTGATCAATCATAGGAATTTTCCAACATTCTTAATCATGGTTCTGAGAACATGGAAAGTGTTTTTAAAAATAACTGAACCATTCACTTTTAAAAAGAACATATTGAGTTGGTAAGTCTTTTTTTATTCTGCCTGTTTCTCTGATGCCACCAGTAACAAAGTATAGCAATTTATCACAGAAGAAAATAGATGGAAGAATTTATACAGAATTAGTTCTAAACCATAGGGTGATAAAAGTTCATTTCTTCCCCTTCAGGCCTCAGTTTCCTTGTTGGTAAAAGAAACAAGTCTAAAATCATTTATATTTTCAACATTCTGAGCCAAACTCTCGGGATTACTGGGCAGTTCAAATGAGGTAAAAATAAAGAGACTTTCATAGAAAATATTATAAAGACATAATGAACTAATAATTCTGATGTAGTTCTAATAAATAAAAGAATAAATTCATTTGCAATATGTACTTATGAGTGGCTTGATTTATTTAACGGCTCTAATTCTCAAAATGTGCCAGAAATTTCAAGGATTCAAATGTATTTTTATACTGAAATGCACTAAAAATGTATCCCAATCAGATTAAAAGCCAAGCAATTATTATTATATAAAGTTATCATTTTTATTTTAAATATTTTAAAAATGCCTTATACTAAGTATTTATAATAGTTATTTTTTACATTTTAATTATATATGTGGCCTTTGGCACATTGACAGCATGTTGGCTTTTAACATTTCCAAATTAGTTTTCATAATTAGTTTTGGTCTCTGTGTTGTAGTTATTTCATAATAATTTCCTATGGAGGAAAATGTCCCGAGTCTTCTTTGAGAGCTTGATTTTCCCCTTTGATTTCTGCCTTTTGTTTATGAGAAAAAGAACTACTTATGGAAATGCGGTATTTCATATTTCAGTAATCAATCAAAAGCAATAAATACTGCACAACCAGCATCTTAAGAATGCACTTAGGTATCTTATTGATCGCCAGAACATTAAAGCTCTTACCAGCGTTATGACTCTATTCTGCTCTTAGACGCACATGCTGTTCCTAGTGTTTTTTTTAAGATTTTTTTATGTTATGTTAATCACCATACATTACATCATTAGTTTTTAATGTAGTGTTCCATGATTCATTGTTTGCGTATAACACCGAGTGCTCCATTCAGTATGTGCCCTCTTTAATACCCATCACCAGGCAGGCCCAGTGATTTGATTTTATGGAGAACTGTGTTCATACAGGCAAGGGTGAAATTATACCTAATGATGAGCTCTGTAAGTGCATTTTAGGAATTTTTTATTACCTTCATGGGAATTAATATACATACTATATATTTCACTTTAGGAACCTTATCACTTAAAAAAAAATTAACTTGTAATTCAATATACACATTTACTTCTACTCTCTTTGGAAGTTGCCAAATTTAGTTAACATGAATTATCTGCAAGCAAAATAAAGTACAACAGCCAATATGGATCCTACAGAGTTATTTCAAATATTATGTATTAAATTTATGTTATTTAGATTTGATACAAGTTTACATGTAGTATTCCACTGGAAATATAAATGTAAGTAAAGCATACTGGGTGAATTACATTTGAAATCTCTCAATATTCAGGAGGGCAAAAGGGAGTTATAATCAATTCTCAGAACACTTGTTCTGAGAACATGAATTTGTTTCAGTGCAATTGTAATGTTAGGAATAATATAAGCGTAACACAAATTACATGCTGCATTTGTGCAGGTTTTTTTTCCATGAGAACTACTAGGTAAACTCAGAAAATTGCAGCTCACTGAACGGAACAATGCAGAAGCATATAAAACATATGCACACACCTCAAGCATATACCAGCTATGACCACAATCACATCTTATATTACAATTTTACTTCTGATTTCAGATAGCTTACCTTCTATCACTTCACAATAACTCACAAATACAAACTCTCCCCACACCCGTGTCCACAAGCAAATTTCAGGTCTTTTACAAGGTAAAGTACCTGACTTACTGAAGTATTTATACATGTATTGACTAACATGTATAAAACTGTGATATCATTCTCATTAGATCCCTATGTATTTTATGTGACAATGACAAAACTTTTTTTAGTGCTTTTCCTTTATCTCCGTTTTCTGTAAGCCCTATGGCTTTTATTCCACTACTTTGCACAATACAATGATTTTTAGGAACACATATGTCATGTAATAGCAGACTTGAGCATATTATGAAACTATATAAAAATACCTTCTGATAGCATAGTGATTTGATAAAGAAAATTATAATTTTATAAAAGTATTAGTTATTATATGTATATAGTATAAGTTTATGTATAGAAATCCACTGATACCCTGGGTTTCAGGAAAGCATAGTTATAAAATGAACGATCAGCAGAAAATGAATTATAGTAACATTTTAGTCCATCTGTCATAACATTTTTTATCTTCATACTCATAAACAACAAAAGGAAACATTTCATATATTGGTTTCTTTAAAAATTAATTGTTATAAGAACACCGAATGTGACATCTACCCTCGTAATGAATTTTAAGCCTACATTATCATTGATGAAAGATACAATGTTATAAGTAGATCTCTAGAGCTTATTCATCATGCGTAACTGAAATTTTATGCCTGTTGATTAGTAACTCCCCACCTTCCCCTCCCCCTAGCCCCTGGCAACCACCAAACCACTGATTCTCTTAATTTTATTATTACATATACCTCATGTAAGTAGAATCACGTACAATTTGTCTCTCTGTGACAAAGGTTTCACTTAGCATAATGTTCTCAACGTTCATCCATGTTGTCGCTTATGGCGGAATTTCTTTTTAACAGCTGAATAGTACTCCATTTTTACATATACTACATTTCTCATTCACTCATCTGTCCATGGGCATTTGTTATGTTGCCACATTTGGTTATTGTGAATAGTGCTGCCATGAACACAGAAGTGCTGAAAGCTCTTTGAAATCCTGATTTTAATTCTTTTGGATAAATACCCAGAGGAGGGTGTGCCAAATCATATGCTAGTTCCTGTTTTAATTTTTTGCAGGATCTCCATATTGTTTATCACGGCAGCTGTACCATTTTGCAATGCCACCCTCAGTGAGCAAGGGTTCCAATTTCTCCACATCCTCTCCAACACTTGCTGTCTTTTGTTATATACAGAATTGGTTCTAAACTTGTTGTGATCTAAGTTTATTTTTTCACCTCTAGTATCATGCCAAGATCTGTTTCCATGCTCTCTATTCTGCTCCATTGGTCTACTTGTCTATGGTCTTGTTTACCACAGTTTTATATGCCATGTGATATTATAGAAGCTCTGCCTTTTCGTTTCACTTCAAGAATGTCTTTGCTTTCCTAAGCCATTTACAGCTTGCTATAAATTTTAGAATTGGCTAGCTGAATCGCAAAGCAAAACATAACAAAACACCTGTTGTGATTTTTATTTTGATTGTTTTACAGTTTTCAGGGAATTTTCATTTTTTTTTAAATACTGAACATTCCAATTCATGAACAAGGGAGGTTTTTCCTTTTTTTTATTCTTTTATCTCTCCATAAAGTTTTATTATTTCCTCTGTGATGGTTGTATACATCTTTTGTTTGATTCTCCTGTAGGTACTTGATTCTGATGCTATTGTAAATGGCTCCTTAGAAATTTCACTTTCTAAATATTAATATATTTTCAATTTTTATAGAGCTATAATTCACATACCATTACATTTACCCCTTTCAAGCGTACAATGAGTGATTTTTAGTATATCCACAAAGTTGAGCAAGTGTCAGCATTATACAATTCCAGAACATTTTGATCACTTCAAAAAGAAACCACATGCCCATTGACATTCACTTCCCATGGCCATCCACAACCCCTGGAAACCATTAACCTACTTTCTGCCTCCATAGATTTCTCTATTATGGATATCTTATAATTGAAATTATATGTATACTTCGGTGTTTGGCTTCTTTCACCTAGCACGTTTTAAAGATTCATCCATATTGTAGCATGTACCAGTATTTCTTCATTTTTTATGATGGAATATTCCACTGTACGGATATACCATTTTTTCTAGCCATTTACCAACTGATGGACATATGGATGGTTTCCAGTTTCCGGCTATTATGAGCAACAATGCCATGAACATTCATGTACAAATATTTTGTGCTTTCAATTATTTTCAGTACCTAGGAATGAAATGCTGAGCCATATTGTAACCCTACAATGAACTTTTTGAGCAATGACCAAACTACTTTATACAAGAGTTGCACCATTTTACATCCCTACCAGCAATTTATGAAGGTTCCAATTTCTCCATAACCACATCAAATTTACTAATGTGCATATTTTTTTCTACCTATTGTAGTGGGTCTGAAGTGGTCTCTCTTATTTTGATTTGCATTTCCCTAAGAGTTAATGATCTTGAGGATCTTTTCATGTGCTTATTGGCTCTTTTTATATCTTCTTTAGAAAAATATTTAATCAAAACATCTTCCCATTTTTGATTGGGTTAATTTCCTTTGTATTATTAAGTTCTAAGACTTGTTTATGAATTCTAGATCCTAGACTGATCAAATATACAATTTACTATTATCTCCCATTCTGTGGTTTCTACATTCACTTTTCTCAATAGCTTACTTTGAATCAAAAATATTTTCTATTTCAGCATACTTAATTTATCTACTTTTTCTTTGGCTCTTTGTGGCTTTGGGGTCACATTTAAGAAACCACTGCCTAATCCAGCATAAGGAAGATTTGGGTCTTTGTTTTCTTATAAAAATATTATCATTTCAGTTCTTCACTTAAATTTTTTATCCATTTCTAATTTTTTATTTTGATAAGACATAGAATATTTCCTTGGCAGATAATACAAAAGGTAAAGAAAAACCTTTTATAATCTCTTATTAAAAGCAGACCAATGATCTAACAAACTGTCATTTTAATGGGGAGAAAATTAAACTTATTTTGTATCAGTATATTATTGAACTCATTTTTTTATTAGTTTCAGAGGTAGAATTTAGTGATTCATCTGTTGCATAACACCTAGTGCTCATTACATCAAGAGCCCTCCTTAACGCCCATCAACCAAATACCCCTTTCCCCCACCCACCTCCCCTCCAGCAACTCTGTTTCCTAGAGTTCAGCATTTCTTATGGTTTGCCTCCCTCTCAATTTTCATCTTTTATTTTTCCTTCCCTTCCCCTATATTCACCGCTTTTGTTTCTTAAATTCCATATATGAGTGAAATATGGTATTTGTTCATTAATTTTTGTAAATGGTGGGAGTGGCATCTCAGTTTCATATCTAGTTGTCTTTCTACCAAATTTGTTGAAAATATTATTTTCCCCCACAAAATCTTGGAACTCTGATAAAAACAATTATGAATTTATGAGTTTACTTCTGAACTCTCAATTCTATTCCATTATATGTCTATCCTCATAACAGTGTAATAGTCTTGATTACTTCAACTCTGTGGTAACTTCTGAAAATGGAAAATCAATCCTACAACTTTGCTATTCTTTTTCAACATTGTTTTGCTTATACTGCATCACTTGAATTTCCGTGTGATACTGAGGATCCACTTTCCAATTCCTGCAACAACAAAAAAGACAGCTAGAGTTTTAATAGAAAATGTGTTGAATCAGTAGATGCATTCTGGGGATAATACCACCTTAAAATGATTAAGTCTTCCAATTCATGATTATGGGATATCTTTCCAATTACTTAGGTCTGGAAAAGAGATTCTCCCCTAGAGCCTCCAGAGATTAATGCAGCCCAACTGTTACTTTTATTCCAGTGAGACTCATTTTGGACTTCTATACTATGAAACTGTAAAGTAAGAAAAAATTTGTATTGGGTGCCTGGGTGGCTCAGTCATTAAGCATCTGCCTTCAGCTCAGGTCATGATCCCAGGGTCCTGGGATTGAGGCCTGCATCGGGCTCCCTGCTCCGTGGGAAGTCTACTTCTCTCTCTCCCATTCCCCCTGCTTGTGTTCCTGCTCTCGCTATTTCTCTGTCAAATAAATAAATAAAATCTTTTAAAAAAAAAAAAAAGAAAAAATTGTATTGTAAAAGCGACTGTCATAATAATTTGGTCCAGCAGCTATAGAAAGGTAATATACTTTCTATCCCCAGTTTGCTGAGTATATTTTTTAATCATGAGAAGTTGGACTTTGTCAAATGCTTTGTTGGCATTTGTTTTGGCATGTGTTTTCTGAATCTCTATTAACAAGGTAAATTAGATCATTGGTTCTCATATTTTGAACCAACTTTGCATTCCTGGAATAAATTCTACTTGAACATGGTCTATAATTCCTTTTAATATCTTGCTTCCTTCACTTTTCTATTATTTTGTGTAGAATTTTCTCAAAATCCTTTTACTGTCATTTATGTTTCATCAACCACCACTCTTCCTTCTTGCAGGTTATGGTCTAATTTCATTTCATCCTGGGGGACTTCCTATATTTTGTAGGGCTGATCTACTAGCCATGAATTCTCTAGGTGTTTATCTGTCAATGTAATAATTTCTCCCACTTTTTTATGTGTAGTTTTGTTGTATATAGAATTCTTGGTTGACCTTTTCTCTTTTCCATCACCATTCTTAGTATGTTATCCCACTTAGTATGTTAGACCACCAGGGTTTTTGAATAAATAGCTTTTAATCAGATTGAGGACCTTCATATGTGGAAGGTTATGTGAGAGCTTCTCTCTAGCTATTAAGATGTGTCCATGTACGCATCTCTTTCGGTTTACCTTACTTGGAATTTGTTGAGTTTCTTGGATGTACAGATTAGTGTTTTCATCATATTTGAAAATTTTTCAGTCATTATGTCTTTCAATATTGTTTGTTGCACTTTTCTTCATCTCTTCTTTTGGAATGTCCACTATGCATATCTCAATACACCTAAGGGTGTCTCAGAGCTTTCTGAAACTCATTTCAATTTTCTTCATTCTTTTTTCTTTCTGTTGTTCAGACTGGATTATCTCAACTGATCTATTTTCAAGATGGCTAATAATTTCTTCTGTCCACTCAAAAAACCTGTTGATAACCTACAGTATTTTTAAGACATTTAAAAAAAGTTTTAGGTTCACAGGAAAATTGAGTGAAATATAGATACTTCTCATGTCCCTCCTGCCCCTACACATGTATAGACTCTCCCATTATCAAATCCCTCACCAGAGTGGTACATTTGTTCTCAAGTAATGAACCTATATTGACAGACCATTATCACCCAAAGTCCAGGGTTTATCTTAATGTTCACTCTTGCTGTTGGACACTCTATGAGTTTTGACAAATGTATAACGATGTGTATCCATCATTTTAGTATCATACAGAGTATTTTCACTGCCCTAAAAATCCTTTGTGCTCTGTGTATTCATCCCCAACCCCTGGCAACTACTGAAGTTTTTACTGTCTTCATAGTTTTGCCATTTACAGAATGTCATGTAGTTGAAATTATATAGTATATAGCCTTCCTTAGGTAGGGCAGGATGGCTCTAGGAGGCTGGAGTTGAGTATTTCCTTTCTCTCATATGCAAGTCTGGGACTGACTAGATTAGGTATTTCTCTTCCTTCAGGTCAGTCAGGCTCTGGTTAAATAGTTTCTCTTGAGGGCAGGCATTGTTAAAAAGAACAATGTGTCTCTGGCAAATATCAAGAGAGTTACTTTTCCATCCCCCTGCCAAAAGCAGGAAGGCAATTTTCTGTGATGTTTATTGTATGAAACTGGTAAAGCTCCTGGAGATAAATCCCACAAAATTTGGAGGGTAGGGTGTCACCATGAGCCTCTAACAATTACAGGTCAACTTTTCCTACCCCTGTACTTGTTCATGTGATAGTTTCCACTCATGAGTCTCTACTCGGGTGATCTTTGACTCCCAGTATATGTCTATGTTTCTCTGATCTTGAGAATTATAGTCTTCCTTGTGTCCTGATCTCTTTTATGGATCCTAGGAGAACTGTTCATTTTTTTCTCACTGGATGTTAGGACAGAATGGTGACTTCCAAGCTCCTTACACATAGAACCCGATATTTAATATTCTTACATTTTTCCACCCCAGAAATTCTAAATTTTATCCATTTTCATGTGATTTCTATCTCTTCTTTAATATTCTCTTTTGGTGAGACACATGCTCATATTTTCCTTTAGTTCTTTAAACATTTTTTTTTCCAGTTCTTTAAACATAGTTGAACTAGCAGATTTAAATTTTTTCCATTAAGTCCAACACATGGGCTTTAGAGAAAATTGTTGGCTTTTATTTATTCTTCCTAGAGCATGGGCCATTATTTTTTCACATCTAGTTTCTGTTTTATGGAATGCTTCGCGAATCTGCAGGTTATCCTTGCGCAGAGGCCATGCTAATCTTCTCTTTATCATTCCAGTTTTAGTATATGTGCTGCCAAAGCAAGTATTAGTATTTTTCTTCTTAAACTGGGCATTTAAACTAATATAATGTGGCAATTCTGGGATTAGACTGTACTCCCTCCCCAAAGTTTGTTTTTTTGCCTATTTGTTATTATTTTGTGTGTTTAGTGACTTTTCTGAACTAATTCAAGACAGGTGATAGTCTTTGTCACATGTGGCCACTGAAGTCTCTCTTCAGCATCTTACAGGCCAACTAATGATAGACAGAAATTTGCTTAAATTCCTGGAACCAATAAATCTGCAATCTTTCCTAAGGGGCTGTGTGCAGGTTGGTGATACCAAAGTTCAGCAAGGTACTGTATAACTCTTATCTTCACTTCCTGTATTGGCAAAACCTTAAACTCAGCCTGAGGTTAGAGACTAGAATATTCTTAGGGCCTTCCTACACTGTGTACAATTCTGGGTATGTACAAAGCTCTATGCATGTGCATTGCCTTTTGGACTCTGAGAAAGATACTGTAGCTTTTCAAAGCATTGTATATACATCTTGTTACTTGGATTTTACTTTCAAGCTTTTGGATCAGCCTATTGTTTTCTTCAACTTTTAGCTTCTACTATAGGCAACTGCAATGTTAAATATTTGCCTTTTATTGTTTTCAAGACTCATCCCCATAAAAGGCTGTTAATACTATGTGAACTCTCAATCAGGTCAAATAAAGACAGTATTAAGAGTAAGGTCCTCCATGGACCAACCAGACAGGGAAAATAATGACAACTTTCTGGGAATGGGGCTTTGAAGGAGCTCCAAGCTTACTCCTGTCCCCAGGTTGCTGGTTTTAAGAGTTACCTCAGAAAAAAGGAGTGGAGGGTCATTATACTTAACAAGATTCAGTCACTTTTTTTTTAAGATTTAATTATTTGAGAGAGAGAGAGCACACACATGAGTGGGCAGAGTGAGAGGGAGAGAGAGAACCTCAAGCAGACTCCATGCTGAGCATGGAACCTGACATGGAACTCGATCTTGTGACCCTGAGATCACGACCTGAGCCAAAACCAAAAGTCTAGTCATTGTTTTTCAATAAACACTACCTGGATTGCTGAAGACCTTTACTTAATTTCCAGAGTTTGGAAAAAAAAAATTGATGCTGAGAATGTTTTCCATGTTCTCATTGCTTTTATGGAGAAGAGGATTTATGGAAGGGCCTAATCTGCAATTTTCACTCAAGTCACTACCTAATTTTACTATACTGATGTTTTTAAGTCCAGAAATCTTGCTAAGGCTTTTAAACTCAGGTTGTTTTTTGAAGATTATCTTGTTTTTACAGGAATACAATGCTACAATCCACAAATAAAGATGATTGCTATTCTCTTTCCAATTCTATAATTTCACTTTTTTTCAGCCTATTGCACTGATTAGTACTTCTAGTAACATGATGAAGAGGGGTAGTGATAATAGTCATCTTCCTTGTACTCCCCATCTCAGTAAAAATGCTATCAGTTTTGCCATAATCATTCAGATAAAAATAATCTCATCCCAGTTTAATAAAAAATTTTACCCTGAATTTTATTAAATTGTTACTGTTATCTTTTGAGATAATCATATGGTTTCCTTAAATTATTAATGTTGTGCATTACTAAGTATTTAAAGCATACCAAAAACCACAGATGTATGGTTTTAAGATAGCCAACTATAGCAAATGACAAAGTCAGCAGGCAGGGATAACGATGCTTTACCATTTTCAAAGAACGAATATCTGGATACATTCAATTCCTACAACCTGCTTGGCTAACACTGAAACGATGATCCAATTTAATGAAGTTCTCTCCTGTCAACCCTATTAAATGAATGGGGCCGAATAATTACTAAGTGACTTTTTTTTATTATTATGTTATGTTAATCTCATTACATCATTAGTTTTTGATGTAGTGTTCCATGATTCATTGTTTGCGTATAACACTCAGTGCTCCGTGCAGAATGTGCCCTCTTTAATACCCATCACCGGGCTAACCCATCCTTCCACCCACCTCCCCTCTAGAACCCTCAGTTGTCAAGTTCTAGCTTGGTCCTATGTTTTAAAACCTTTGTGAATAAAAAATAACATTAAAATACTCAAATAAGCTCCAGTAACTTGTATATCCCAGGGTTAAAGAGCATATACACTGTTGACAGAATGCCTGGGTGTGAATTCCAGATCTTTCAGTTAATGGCTGTGACTCTGGGCATAGCTGCTCTGTGTACCTTGGTTTCCTTCTCTATTAAAATACCAACAGTTTCCTCCCAGAACTCTTTTTTTCTTGATTTTATTTATTTATGGGGAGAGAGCACGTGCGCAAGCAGGGGGAGGACCAGAGGAAAAGAAACAAACAGGCTCCCGCTGAGTGCGGAGCCCAATGTGGGGCTTGATCCCATGACCATGAGATCACGACCTGAGCCAAAGTCAGATGCTTAACCAGACACTTAACCAACTGAGCCACCCAGGCAGCCCCTCACAGAAATCTTGAAGGATTATGTATGTTAAGTGTATCGAGTGCTTGGAAAAGAACCTATTAATAGAAAATATTACAAGAGTGTCAGTTAATATTACGTACTTCCTATCTACTTTAAGAGTGCTGCCTAATATGTGGATGGGTTCTATCATTGATATTACTACCCATTTCTATAGCCAATATAAACCTGCAGTCTTATCTAATTAAGAGGTTAGGGTTGCTGGAGTGGTGGGGGGTGGGAGGGATGGGGTAGCTGGGTGATAGACATTGGGGAGGGTATGTGCTACGGTGAGCGCTGTGAATTGTGCAAGACTGTTGAATCACAGATCTGTACCTCTGAAACAAATAATGCAATATATGTTAAGAAAAAAAAAAAGATAGCAGGAGGGAAAGAATGAAGGGGGGTAAATCGGAGGGGAGACATCCCATGAGAGACGATGGACTCAAAAACAAACTGAGAGGTCTAGGGGGGAGGGGGGTGGGGGGATGGGTTAGCCTGGTGATGGGTATTGAGGGCACGTTCTGCGTAGAGCCCTGGGTGTTATGCACAAACAATGAATCGTGGAACACTACATCAAAAACTAATGATGTAATGTATGGTGATTAACATAATAAAAAATTTAAAGAAAAAAAAGAGGTAAGATAGTGCTATTTAGATTGCTAGTATATAATGTGTATCCTAAAAAAATCAGAATTATAATTGGGAATTAATTTTTTAAATCTTATCTCTGCATCCACCTTTTACTACCAGATCTATAACCCCTGCATTAATGAAAACTTTAGTTCATCATACATATTACAGGATTTTCAGTCTTGTTAAAACCTTGTATAGAACAGCTTTACGAATAGTAATGTTTGATGTTTTTCCTTTAAAATGGTAATTTTCTGTGTCTTATAAAGAAGTCCCAGGTTATGAAGTAAGCTCTTCCCAAAATACTACTATAAATTATTCCCAAGAGTCATCCCTTCATAATCATCAACAAATTTAAAGCCAGTCATGTAAAAAGCAGAATACAGAGGTAAATGGCCCATTGTATTAACGATGCAGAAATCATACATGGTGGGGCGCCTGGGTGGCTCAGTCATTAAGGGTCTGCCTTTGGCTCAGGTCATGATCCCAGGGTCCTGGGATCAAGCCCCACATCGGGTTCCCTGCTTGGCGGGAAGACTGCTTGTCCCTCTCCCACTCCCCCTGCTTGTGTTCCCTCTCTTGCTGTGTCTCTGTCAGATAAATAAAATCTTTAAAAAAAAATCATACAGGGTGTTTTGAGTCACACAAGACATCAAAGGACATAAACAGCAATAAAGATGACGACGGCTTTCTAGAAGTGGGAGAACATCTTGGGGGAAAAGCTCCCTGTGACTTTTGAGACCCTACTTTAACTAATAGCAGCTTGTGAGAGAATATACCTGACAAGGTTTTATTCAAGTTTCATGAAAAATAATAGAATTGGTCAAAGCAAGGGGGCACCATGGTAGCACTTGAAACAGTGTTGGTAAATATGGAGCTTTCTTTCCTTCATTTATTCTTTCATTCAAGAAATACTGTTAAAGCTCCTGCTGTCCAGCTGGTGTTAGAGATCTAAGAGAAAAGGACTGATGTGCTATCTTTCCTCATGGAGAAGAGGTAGGCAGTAAACAAGCAAGCAAATAGACAAAATAATTTTAATATATTTAGTAATTTTAGTAAAAGGTATGAATAAAATAATCAAAACCATATAACAAAAAAAGGCTAGAGGCAGGCATACTTTAAGTAAGGTTCTACTGGAAGCCCTCACTAAGGAAATGACAAAGCATTTGGACTCAAACTTGAAAAAGTCTGCCATAGGAACAACTAGTGCATATTTGCTGGCACTCATGTCCTACATGCTCAGAGCTTCGGCATTGGTGAATCATGACATTTTCTGGAAACACTAGATAAAAACTCATTATCTTTCACAACTCACTGTTTCCAAATCCATACCACATTCCTGTTAGCCATGTAAGGTGAAAATTACTTGCATTCTGGGTCTCAATCTCTTAACAGCAATCATTTTTTTTCACCACAATTCTTAATTCTATCTGCTCTTCATTTTCTTGCCAGAAAATTCCTCTCCAGGCTTATTTTCTCTTCTGATGTTTTTGATCAAAGCCTTGTCTTTGCACTTAGGGACTCCCACTGTTCATCTGTGTACTGATAAGAAGTTTATCCACTGAAAACAGATTCTTAGAATTATCTTAACTTTCACACAGTAATGCTAAGTTTCCTATCAGTCTATCTGGTTTCTTTATTCACTGATATCCTAGACTTGAACTTGACAAGGAATACAACCTCAAACTTGTTGCTCAGCCCAGTTCATAGTTGTATCTCGGTATTGTATATTCATCCCTCTATCTGTGAGATATTTATACAAGCTTAGAATCAAACTTTCACAATGGGGACAGAACACTTGACTCTGCAGGCTATACCGCCCCTCCATCCCTGGTGGTAGCTCCCAAGCCTCTCCAGAAGACCTTAATTTTTGTGAACACAGTGGCAAGCCACAGCTCCTTGTACAAATACCCTTTAGTCAAGAAAAGACCATAATAAAACTTTAGCCTTCATAAGGGGACCATGTCTTTTTTTTTTAAACATTTTATTTATTTGACAGAGAAAGACACAGCGAGAGAGGGAACACAAGCAGGGGGAGTGGGAGAGGGAGAAGCAGGCTTCCCACAGAGCAGGGAGCCCGATGCAGGGCTCAATCCCCGCAGACCCGAGCCAAAGGCAGACGCTTAACGACTGAGCCACCCAGACACCCCAAGGGGGACCGTATTTTAAAAAAATTTTTTAACATATATTGCATTATTTGAGAGGTACAGATCTGTGATTCAACAGTCATGCACAATTCACAGCACTCACCATAGTACATACCCTACCCAATGTCCATCACCCAGCCACCCCATCTCTCCCACCCCACCCCCATTCCAGCAACCCTCATTTTGTTTCCTGAGATTAAGAATTCCTCATATCAGTGAGGTCATGATACATGTCTTTCTCTGATTGACTTATTTCACTCAGCATAACACCCTCCAGTTCCATCCACGTCATTGCAAATGGCAAGATCTCATTCCTTTTGATGGCTGCATAATATTCCTGTGTGTGTGTGTGTGTGTGTGTGTGTGTGTGTGTGTGTGTGTGTGTACCACATCTTCTTTATCCATTCATCTGTCGATGGACATCTTGGCTCTTTCCACAGTTTGACTACTGTGGACATTGCTGCTATAAACATTGGGGTGCACGTACTTGTTCGGATCCCTACATTTGTATCTTTGGGGTAAATACCCAGTAGTGCAATTGCTGGATCGTATCGTAGCTCTATTTTCAACTTTTTGAGGAACCTCCATACTGTTTTCCAGAGTGGTTGCACCAAGAAGAAGATAGCAGGAGGGGAAGAATGAAGCGGAGGAAATTGGAGGGGGAGACAAACCATGAGAGATGATGGACTCTGAAAAACAAACTGAGGGTTCTAGAGGGGAGGGGGTGGAGGGATGGGTTAGCCTGGTGATGGGTATTAAAGAGGGCACGTTCTGCGTGGAGCACCTGGGTGTTATGCACAAACAATGAATCATGGAACACTACATCAAAGACTAATGATGTAATGTATGGTGATTAACATAACAATAAAAAGGAAAAAAATAAAAAAATATCTGCTAAAAAAATTTTCACTCTTCTACGTAATTGGACTTAACAAGCAGTGCTCAGGTGCTATGTCCTCCCATTGGTTTTGTAAAAATACAAGATATCTCCAAAGGAAATACCCTGTTGGGTGTGCCAGACAGATACTGTTGAGGTCTTGTTTGTCTACATTACTCCTACTTGAAGTCTCAGGTATAAGGTCTAGAAGAAATGTTTTCTGTGCCCTTTAGGTCTAGAATGTTCAGACATCTTTAATAATTAAGACATATCTAACTGCAGATTCCTTTGCTTGGCTTGGGATAAATTTGACATATGCATTTAATAGGCCTGCATGTGTGAATTATATTTTCTCTTCCTGCTTTTATTTGGTTAACGACTTACATCTTTGCAAAAAAAATAATTTATTCAACACTTACTACGTACCAAAGACTGTGGTGTTTACAAATGTAAAACCATGTTTTACAGGGCTTGATGTGGCTTGCAGAGGCAGCTTGGGAACCTGGGAAAGAGGGGGACTGGCCAAAGGAAATGCAACAGCTCTCCTGGGGCTATGATGTGACTTTCTCAATCTCACAGTTATTTGAGTTACTCCGGTGTCCAGCCGACTCTTCACTTGACCCTTGCACCCCTACAAGTTACTTTCATGTTGGTTCCTCCTAAAACAAATATTAAACTGAATTCTGACTTACAAAGCATCTATGATTATTAGGCTAATCAAATTCATTTTTATTGAGCAAACCAATGGGTCTGCCATCTTACCAGCTCTGTCAAAAACCAAATTATTTCAGGCGCCTGGGTGGCTCAGTCGTTAAGTGTCTGCCTTTGGATCAGGTCATGATCCCAGGGTCCTGGGATCGAGCCCCACATCAGGCTCCCTGCTCAGCGCGAAGCCACCTTCTCCCTCTCCCACTCCCCCTGCTTGTGTTCCCTCTCTTGCTGTCTCTCTGTCAAATAAATAAATAAAATCTTAAAAAAAGAAATTATTTCATAAAACATGCCCCACAATCTCTCCACCGAGGACATATCTCATGGGATCAACAAAATGTACTAAATACGAAGCTTAAAAATAGGGATGATCACAGATAATTTCCACTGGATTTTCTCAAAGATTTGCCTCCTGTCAGATGTAGTGTCCATTTTTTTTTTCTTTTTCAGGAATTCTGTCAGTAAAGGTTTTTGTTTTGTTCTGGGCACTTTTCTACAGATGGGTTCACTTTTATTGGTATTGTACCAAAGTTCTCTGTCACTAATTTCCCTGCTTTTCAGGTTGTCCACCTTCACAAAGGCTTTCCGCTGCACTCAACTGATATAATATTTCATTATAAAAGAACTAGTGACATGACAACATAATTTGCGTCACCTACTTGTTAAGAAGAACTTCTGTGCTTGTAGGTGTATATAATAAATCTGTCCACAGATATATTTTAAACAGCCAAACCATATTTTTGTCTCATAAAAAGATATCCTATCTTTAGTGTCTAAAGCAAAAATTGCCCCTGAAATAGAGCATAGAAACATTAGAGTCTCTAACCCAGCTGTGACATATTCTTCTAGGATATCATCAAAAGAGCCATTAACTCCCTGGGTATCCATATCCATCATGGGCCTGACAGTATACGGCTGGCACAGCACACAATGGGATAAGCGAAGTAAGATGGGAAGGGTTAAATTAACCAATAAGGACGTGAAGCACACAGGGTCTAATAATACCAGGAAGTCCTCATTCTGCTCCCAGGCCTGAAGGGATAACGGGAAGGAACGTTAATACCAGACCCAGTGAGAGCTGAGCTTTGGAAGAGGGACAATGTAACGGCAGTTGTGGCCACAGAGAAAAATTCAGTCACTATTACCCTGAAACAGAACAGAATGAGCCAGAGCAATAAATACCTCTTTCTCCTCTAATCCTCTCCTCTCTTGCCAGTGATTTCCAACAAGTCGACACATTCCAGAAACCGGAGTACAGAGACACATGTTGACAGAGTCCACAGAGATGAGGCTCTCCAGTATTAAGCACGCAGGGTGGAGAAAGGCAGAGTATAAAACTGGAAGAGGAAGCAAAAAAAAAAAAAAAAACTGGCCTAATAAATTAATGCCATTATCTGAAAAGTTATAAATAATCATTCCCTGAGTTTCCTGGCTTATAAGGGAGATTTAAAACTAAAATGTTATGTTTGGGAAAATAATTTATAAATTCTAAAGCATTTCACGATAGAGATGTCAAAAAAAATCTGCCTCTTTAGGAATTCAGAAATGACTAGCCAAATATAATTAGTTTCACTATTTTAAGTCTATTTTTTTTTATAATGAAGAGCTTAAGAAACATTAAGACACTTTTAAAACTGTAGCTCTAAAACATTCCCCTATTTGAACTCTAATTTTCACTTGTGTTAATGAAGCAATGATGCACACCTTGCTGTCTAACTTGCTTCTGTAATTTGAATTCTTGAGCATTTTCCATCTATTATTCAATTTTTTTTCTGTAAAGGTGGCACCTATTAACATTCTTTATAACTGAAAATTGGTATCTGATTGCTTCATTAGAGATTGATTTTCTTACTGATTATATGTACATATATCCACATCATGTACTTTGCATTTAAAAATAGTTTTTCAAAATTTTGTCACTTTTTGACTTTTAAAATCATTTTCCTGGAATAAATTCCATTTTGTTGGCCTCAATTTTTTTAAAGATTTTATTTATCTATTTCACACAGAGAGAGAGAGAGAGAGAGTACAGGAGGGGAGGGGAGGAACAGGCTGGGAGGGAGGGGGACAAGCAGACTCCCCGATGAGTGCCAAGCCCCATAGGGATGGACCCCAGGACCCTGAGATCATGACTTGAACCAAAATCAAGGGTCAGATGCTCAACAGCTCAAGTGACTGAGCCACCCAGGGGCCCCATACCTTAAATCTTATCTACACTTTCCTCCCTGTTTTATGTAGTAGAAATTCTCTTTTTATCTCTATTAATCTGTTTGAAAATGATTTTGGTATAAAAAAAGGTCTAATAGTAAAGGTCTAATATTTTACCAATTAGCTAAACAAATTTCTCAGTATCACTGCTGCATAACACTTTACCTTCTGATTGGTGTGGAATATTTTATTATAAAGGCACTGATTAGTGTATTTTTTTTTTTTTTTTTTTACAAATAAAGGACACTCATTTTGACTTACGTTGTAATCAACTTCATTGCATTGTGATTTTTCTAGTTTCTATAGTTGTTGAGTCACTAAGTATCTGACAAAGCTTACAGCCTTTACACACAGATAACTGATTAATTTTATGATTATTTACCAATTAAACTTCAGAGACTGCTTCATTGTTTTCTGGTGTTACTGTTACGGAGAAGTCTAAGACCTGTTGATTTTTGTCCTCAAGTACACATTTATTGTTGATTTATTTGTTCTAGTTAGATGTTGGCAGAAATTAAAATTTTTTAAATACCACAGTAATTCCTCAAAACATTATGGAACAGTTTTTTGTTTTGTTTTGTTTTGCCAGCTCAATTTAGTTTCTATCTCTTCAGCTGGTTGTGGTTTTGTCTCAGGCAAACACAACTGTACGAGGAAACATTCCTAGTTTTTTTTTTTTTCCTCCCCCACATTACTTTCAGGTTTATATTCCTTTTTTTGTCTGCATCGCTAAAGGATTAGTTTCTCAATTCTCTTCTCTACAGATTCAATTTTCTCTGGTGTTATTTTCGTTATAAGCACTCATAATTCTTAATTTCACTATTATGTTGTTAGCTTCCTTCCAGTCTTAACTATATGGATCTTTCTTTTACTCTCCACTTATATTTTGCATGATTATGTTTTCAATATAGGGCATCTATATAACATTTTAAAATGTATTCATGGAGGGTGCCTGGGTGGCTCAGTTGGTTAAGCAACTGCCTTCGGCTCAGGTCATGATCCTCGAGTCCCTGGATCGAGTCCTGCATCGGGCTCCCTGCTCAGCAGGGAGTCTGCTTCGCCCTCTGACCCTTCCCCCTCTCATGTGCTCTCTTTCTCTCTCAAAATAAATAAATAAAAAATCTTTAAAAAAAATAAATAAAATTTAGTCATGGAACCCAGATTTATGTATCATTTGAAAAGATTGATCTTTTTAAAATTTTATTTTTAAATATTTAAAACGTATTAGTTTCTTAAACCTTTGAGAGTTTTTCATGGACACCAGACTGCTTTTTTTTCTTTTCTCTATCCATCCTTCTCTATGGAACAGTGGAAGACATCCAGAAATACTGTTCAGCAATCTTAGGAATGCCCTCAGTCCCACTCACTGTCCAATAGAATGTTGATACTACCCTGTCTGTAATTGAAAGCTGAAATGCAGGTGGATGTACACATCTTCTAGATCAATGAGCATCTCAATCAGAGGTTTACCACCATAATTTTGCAGAGCTGAGGCAGACTTATCGTGAAAGGTCTAACACTAGGAAAAGTTTTTTTTTTTTTTTTTTTTTTTTTTTTTTTTTTTTTACACTGTGCATTGTTAAACTGTAGGAGTTCTTGAAGATGCTCTGGGCCGCCACCCCAAGGAACAAGCAGAGGCCTTGATGAGTATGGTTCTGGTAATCCTGCCTCCACTTAAACTATAGACATAGAGCATCTCTGGTTGAAGCATGTGATTAGTGAAAACATTCTGCTACTCAACGTAGTATCTAATGGAGCAGCGCCACCCCAAATCTCAATCAGTCACCTAGTTAGCTTTGTAAAATTCAGGTTCTCATGTGTACATCGGCCTGAGGTTAGAATTCCACATTTCTAACAAGTTCCTGGGTGACGATGATGCCACATTTCTGTAGCTTGCACTTTAAGTCACTGAGCGGGGTAAGAGTATTTGAGTAATTTCAGCTCTGCTTCCACTGGTTGTTACATATCAAATACTACGCATGCCAGGATGTGCTCTTCCCAGACATCTTTGTGCCTCCATTAACAGTATTTTCTGTGAGGAACTACGTGTTCTTGGAATGCAATGTAACAAACCTGGCTTTCAGAATCCTATGGTATGCTTTACTGGTACTGTATGTTTCTAATTTGTCTTTTTGCCATGATTTGTCACAATAGTAGCTGTCCATCACCCCTTAAACCTCCCAACTTGAGGAACTTCATACATGAACCCCATCCTCTCAAGGTTGAAGCACATTACTTTGCAGCCTCCTCTGAAGCTAGAGCATCAGTGGCCATGTGTTAGAACCTCATTCAGATATACTGCAGCATGAGTCTTACTCTTACCAGTAACGTGAGGGCATGGAAGTCACTTCCTGGTAAGGAACTGCTTCAGAAACACACACAGTAGATATCCAAGTTCCAGTCGACATGTATATGTTTAAAAGTGTGAATAAAACATCTGGGCTCTATTCTGAGGGTAGAAAGTTCTCCAATGAAACAAACAGAATCATAATTCGGATACCGTCCCATATGTATGGTGGAAACTAACAGGCCTGACCAATACAGTCTTCCCCCAGAGAAAGATTTCATTTTTAAAACAAAACCCATTTTTCTCTATTGAACAGTAACTATCTACTATAATATAAAAAATACATTTTTGTATTAGAAGACATACTGGTTTCATGAACAAGGGAAGGACACCATGAGCAGATAAAGAAGTTTGTTCCAAAGCTTAGTTATCAACAGTCTGTGAAAGATGATTAAAAATAAAAACATGAGAAGAAACTGCTTATGGTATTAACAAAAGAAGGAAAATAATTAGATATATTTCCATGTATAAAATTCATATGAAATCAGTTTAGTCTGCCTGCCACTCTATAATGCATTTTTTTTCTGAAAAGAGGCATTCTGCATTGTTAAGGGCAGCAAGTCCAGGAAACATTGTAATGTTCCTTGTTTTGCAGTAATATTGATAGGTTCTTCAATGCCAGTTCTAGTCTGCTTCTCTTAAAATGGCAAAAAATAGATCGTTGAAAAATCAGCAGACTCCAACTCTGTCTGTAACAATGTTCCTATAACAACTACATTTGTAATGATTTTATATATAAAATGCACACCTTAGAATTTAGCTAACCAAATAATAAGCACTTCCTTTTGTGCTTTGAAAAAATAACCAAGTTGCTTTAGGTTGAAAAAAATGCAAAAAAAAATGTATTAAATTTTTCAAAAAATTTTCCTCAACATCTCTCTCCTACATATTTGCTAGCATTTTTTTCCCTCCCACAAAAGCAGGGAGGGCATTTTCCATGCCTTGAGATTTTCCTGAAATTCTGTTATTTCTAACCAGAAATCAAAGGAATGGAAAGTATAGAAGTATTTCTGAGGTAATAAACAATGATCTCTTACAATGAAAATAAAGGACAGAAAATACTTATTATCTTCACACTTCACTCAGCTCAGGTTCACCTTCAGTTTTCCTTAAGTCATGTGTGAGAGACAAGGTAGAAAGAAATTATAAAGGTGCATCTAGTCTTGCTTTTAAAAAAATTAAGGCACAAAAATTTTATTTGAGTTTCAGAGGTAGAATTTAGCGATTTATCAGTTGCATATGACATCCAGTGCTCATCACATCACGTGCCCTCCTTAATGTCCATCACCCAAGGACCCCATCCCCCCACCCCCACCCCTCCAGCAACCCTCACTTTGTCTCTTATAGTTAAAAGTTGCTTATGGCTTGTCTCCCTCTCTGTTTTCCTCCTATTTTATTTCTCCTTCCCTTCCCCTATGTTCACCTGTTTTGTTTCTTAAATTCCACACATGAGTGAAAGCATATGGTCTTTGTCTTTCTCTGACTGACTTATTTTGCTTAGCATAATACCCTCTAGTTCTATCCACATCATTGCAAATGGCAATAGGTCATTCTTTTTGATGACTGAGTAATATTCCTCTGTGTGTGTGTGTGTGTGTGTGTGTGTGTGTGTGTGTGTGTGTGTACACACACCACATCTTCTTTATCCATTCATCTTGTCAAGGACATCTGGCCTCTTTCCATATTTTGGCCATTACAGCTAGTCTTCCTTTTAAAGGCAGTTATCAGTAACATCTTCTCCAAATTCTTATAGCTCTTTTGAACATGTAAGATATTTAGAGCAAAATTCTTATTAAAGATGTCACCTCTATCTATGAAAGAATCATGTTCTATTTAAAACTAACACAATTTAACATTTCTCAAATGGGAAGAAATAAACTACAGGAAAAAAAACCATTTAACCATCTATGTATATCTGGTATGGCTATTTTTCTCAAAGTGAATGGGAATTTTAAAATTGGGCAAAAGATCACTTTACGTGTTTTTTTTTTTTCTGTATCTTTTGAAGTACACCATCTATCATCTAATAATTTCAGAAGTGTTTTGTTGTTTTTCTATAGATCAAGAAACATTAAAAATATAAAGTTTCATGAGCAATAAAGATACACATCATGCTTCCTATGCCGCTATTTGGCGGTTTTTTGTTTTTGTTTTTTTGAGAAACATTTAGGAGATCTCCACAGTGGTACTGTATGAAATTTATGGTAACACTGCTTCCTCTGGGGATTCCACCCATAGATAACTCCACTTAAGAAAGGCTTATACCTACTGGACTGTGTTACATCACATATTCCTCTTCAGGTCTTAGTATGTATTCTTTGCAAAACACATACAGGAAATTCCACCTTCAGATTCAAGACAAGTCTCTAACTAGAAATAGTCTCAGCCAATGTAAGAAAGAAACTGTATGTTGAAGAGGGGAAGAGGAATGTCTCCTTGAAGGTCACATTTCAGTCTTCAGATATCTAGAAACAGGACAGAAAATCACACACAAGAAAGGAAATGTTCACAGGGAGAGCTCAGAGTGAAATATTACTTAGTTTTGCAGACATTTTAATAGGTGTTTTCATCTTAACTCCTTCAACTAAAGGCACTCAGACTTAAAAGAATGTGAACGTGTTCCCCACTTCTCTGATATTTGATTTCTACTAGGATGTTGAGTACCAAAAGGAGGCCCCATAAATGCCCACAACATGTGCAGGAAAAGCTTTATAGTTCCATGAAACTGTAAAATAGAGGTTTCTGGCTCACAGAAGGACAAAGAGATACAAGTCTAAAATGTACACATACTTTTTTCCCCCCAAGAAAATCTCTGTGTCAAAACTCATAATGATTAATTACCCACTGACTGTAAGTACTCTTAATTTCTTACTAATGCTACTAACAGGTAATAAACTATGAAATGGGACATCTAAGTGTTATTTTTCTAAGAATATTTTATTTACTAAAGAAGGTCTACTGGCAGTTAGGTTGTTTACTTTTTAAAGATACCTAAGTAAAATATGTCAAGCCAAATAATCAAGATTTTGTGTTTAAATGGATTAGTATTCTAAAGATGGATATATTTTCTATATTATTCATTCAACTTCTGATTATGTAATTACAAAGAAACCCAAATGTCATTTTCTCTGGAAGTCTTCATTTCCAATTAAGCATGATTTCTTTCTTCCTCCAATTTTACTTTGTAACTTTAATGATACATCATATTCTCTCCTGCAATATTTATGTTACTCCCCCGCTCAACAATCAGCTTCCTGAAGGCATGTCATGGATCTGATTCTTTATTCCATTTCTACATCACCTGGTTGTAGTAGATTCCATGAGAAGCCAAGATTCCCCTTCCCTGCACCCACACCATTTGCTATGTAACTCTGCATTTCCCTGCAATCATGAACAGGATAACATGCCCTGTCAACTGACCTGCCACTCAACTATGAGACTTGCTTTGACAAACTGGATGGTATCAAACATGGTATAAGTAGAGGCTTAAAACAAACTTGTACATGGGACTTGAGCTCTCTTGTGTCTCTACCATTGACTTGAAACATGGCCAGGCTTAGTTGCTGGAAGATGAGAGAACTAGATATCCAAATCATCAAGCCTGCCTAGTTAAAACGATAGCCAAGTGACCTTCAGATTTGTGAAGAAGCCTACTTAGAAGGCACAGAGGTGCCCAAATGATTCCAACTTAGAAGAGCTAAACCCTGCAGGGATAAGAGAAATATGTGTTGCCTTGAAGCCAAGTGTTAGGATGGTTTGTTCAAAAGCCATAGAGAACAGGCATTTTCGTTTATGTTGTAAACAGTCCGTGCTAAAAGAAAAAAAAGAATTACAAATTCTTCATTTGGAAATTCGTCATAGAAAACAACACAGATGCACTAAAGTGAGCCACCAAACCTAACCAAAAATGTGCATGAGATTGTGATTTGAATCAGTTGCCAGTAATGTATAATACAGTATGGCTCAGGCGCATTCAACTACAGGGATATCCAAATGCCCTACTCCGACCAGGGTACTCAACACCTTGGATATATTTACTGATTTCTGGAGGGGGGAGTGTAAATGACCTAATAAGAGTCAGGGTTTGTTTGTTTGTTTTGAGAGTTACTTTTTTTCTTTCAAAGTTCAAGAAAATGGAAATTATACAGATGCTCAAAGTAATTTTTATCACTTCAAAGAAGATACACCAGTAAATCAGAGATAATAAATATGCCCTCAGAGAGCTGTTTAGTCACTGAATAGTATTAGTAGAAATATGGCTGTAGTACAAGAGGGAATATGATATATTAGAGAGTTATAGATATAATGGGAGGCAAGAGGAGAAACAGCAATGTACAGAGATAATCAGTGTAAGTAAAGATGAGAGCCACACATAAAGACTTGTCCTATCATTTGAAGCACTGTGTCCAGTCTTAACTGAATTCTGTTTTCAGTTTTGTGAACTAATAAATCCCCTTATTTTTATGAGCAAGTTAAGTGAAGAGTATTACTGAGCAAATGGGCGATTTTCACTAAAATGAACTGTAATCCTATTCTGTATTATTTACACCATAACAAGGTGACAGTGTATCATGTGCCAGCCTATAGTTCAAAGGACTAAGTTCCTTGCTAAAGTTTCAGTTTTAACCCTTTACATCTGTGATTAGAAGAGGTAAGTACAGAAAAGATAAATTTTGCAACAAGAACGGAGTTTGGGAAAGATAAAAACATAGGATTCAGCCCCAGAATCATAAAACATAACTGAATGATGCAGGGCCCAGTAAAACATATACGAAATACTTCAACACAATGATTTTATAATGTAATTGCTCAGAGAAACACTATAAATCCATCAGATAACTAAAGAGGAATGCAAGGTTACATACTTTAAAGTATTTATTCTTGTGTAAGAGAATATGAACATCGTAGGCATCAGTCTAACGGGAGAGAAAAATAAAATTAATTTGATGTGGGCTACATAATAGACACATAGATAAAATACTGGGTCCAGGACCCAGAATTTGATTTCTGATTCCTTTATTCAATAAAGGGAAAAAGGGTCTCTTGGAGAAATGGCTTATTCTAGGTATGACTGAGGTAGAGAATATTTAAGATGAGCCTGGAAACGAAAAGTAAAGAAGTGTTGCCCCCCCCCACACACACACACAGATGTGGTCATGTCAAAGGGATACAGGAACCAAGTAAGAAAATTCTACACAACACCTGCCTGCCCAGTACGTTTCAAAGTTGTCAAGATAATGAAAGATAAGCAAAGTCTGAGAAACTGCCACAGCCAAGAGAAGTCTAAGGAGATATAAGAATTTAATGTGAGATCTTGTATGGAATCCTGGAACAAAAGCAAAAAAAGACAAGTGGCCACAATTGAGAAAAACTGAATAAAATATGGACTTTAGTTAATAATAATAATAATAATAATAATAATGTATAGTGTCTCATTATTCATGACAAATGTACCCCACTAATGAAAGAAGTTAACAGGGGAAAGTGAATATGAGGTATATAGGAACTCTGTACTAGATTTACAAGTTTTCTAAACATCTAAAATTACTCTAAAATAAAAAGTGTATATAAAAATGTAATGTCATATAAGCTCAGAAGAGAGTGTAACCATCTATCTGCTTGTGGAGGCATCGAGTCAAGGAAAAGCTTTTTCTTGTACCCTACGTGAAGCTTTCAGAGGTGGTAAAGTTTGAGTTTGGTTTTAAAAGATAAACTGGAGCTTGCCAGAGAGAGAAGGGAATTATAAGCAGAAAGAAGAGCGGGAATAGATGCTTGGAGGCAGGTGTTCAGAAGAGGAGGACATCTCCACAACCACCAGATATGTGAAGGCTACTGTAAAAGAAGTTGAGAAAAAATGTGTGACTAGAATACAAAAAAAACTTTGTATGTCATAAGGAGTTTGGATTTTATCCTGACAACAGTAGACTAGAGAGAGAGATTGAAGCAGAGATGGAGGGTTTGTCCGCTTCAGGGATAGTAACCTTCATGGCACTGGGAAGATGATGTGAGAACCATCTGGAAGCTGGTATCCATTTAGGCAGTTTACACTGCTTTCTGAGTGACAGCTAGAGAGGATGTAGTACCAAGAGACCAGATTTGGGAGTCATTTCATTAACAGCTTAGTAAGATTTGTTGGCAATCTGAGCGGTAAAGGTGAGGGAAGAGAAAAGCAAGCTTAAAAGGATTCTAAATTTCCCCGTTTGGTTTACCAGGTAGACAGTACTACAGTTACCTGAGAGAAAATAGAGGGACGATAATAGTAAATTTAAAACAACAGGAGTAGTGATTGCGAAGTCTCAGTTCCAAGGGCCATAAGGTTTATTTGACAAGCCTTTCAATTTTTCTCACTCCTATTTGTGTGTCTCCATGTTGGATAGCACCCATTCTTATTCAGTATATATTTATCTTTCTGAAATTAATTTCAACAAACAGTTCTTGAAGTAACTGCATGTGAAGAAAAAAAACCCTCATCTTCCCCAAGAAAGTCTGGCCTTCCATGGAAGTCAAGAACTACAGAATCTAAGTGGTGGGACTTACGTAAGAGTCCCTTAATGACAAACATCATTCCAACCCAGCATATAGCCTGGTAGTGGGGGGGTCTGGCCAGACACGGGGTTGTATTGCCGGAGTAGTACTATCATATCCTTACTATCTTGTAATTCGGGGTTTGTTCCCTTATATCTCCATGTCCCACTGTTTTGTCTTACCTGGTAAATAGATCAACTTAAATTTGTTATTGAGATCATTAGGATAGTGCTAGGAACATACTAACTGCTCATTAAATATTAGGCATTTATTACTACTAGTATTAATCTTCCTTGAAATTTCCTTTATTTGGCAGAAAGCAGAATTACAGCAGTAAAAGAAGGTTTAAAAACAAATTTTGACAGTTTTGTAATATAAAATGCACATCAATATACATAGAATTATTAACTTCCTTCCTAACAGCCCTATTCAATATGTAAGAGGTTGTATTAACTCCAATTTATAAGTATAGAAATTGAAGTTCAGAATACCTAGGCTACTATTACAAGGTTGCAAAGACAGTAGGGTTTTTTTTTTTAAGATTTTATTTATTTATTTGACAGAGAGAGACACAGTGAGAGAGGGAACACAAGCAGGGGTAGTGGAAGAGGGAGGAGGCGGCTTCCTGCCGAGCAGGGAGCCCAATGCGGGGCTCGATCCCAGGACCCTGGGACCATGACCTGAGCCGAAGGCAGACGCTTAACGACTGAGCCACCCAGGTGCCCCTCTATTTATTATTCTTATGCAAGTGTTCTAACATAAATTTTATCTCTAAGGAAGAAGACTAATAGATTTGCTGAAAAAGGAGAGTTGCTTAGTCCGCAAAGTATTATTATCCAATGCACCAATATCCTTCATTGGATTAATGTGTTCTCAAGTGGCTAGCCAGGTACTCTGGTTTAGTTATGATAAACCATAACTGTTACATTATCATTTTTATTGCTAGTATTATATACAAGAAAAATTATGGATAGCTTGTATCCAAGAAAATCACCATGGATATTAAGATCACAAGCTGTACAGTGCACGGCCTCTAATTTTATACTTCAAGAAAACAGCAGAAAAGCCACTTTGGTTCATTAGCTTCCCAGTTTGTATCACTAGGCACTTTGCCACTCTCCCTCCCTCAATTATCTTAATCTGATGAGATGCCAGCCTAAAGGTGGCATTCTATGTATTATTGTTATACTTGTTTCAGGATAATATCTGCTACTTTTTTTCCAAAACAACAAACCCACAGAAGTTGTGTTACTTATATTCTTCTGGCAACGTTGATAAGAACACCAGTTAACAAACTTAAAGAAAAGCAGTAGATTAGCACATGGTATCTCCTCCCCGCACCTCCCCCCACTCTGATTTAAGATACATGCTGAGGGGCGCCTGGGTGGCTCAGTCGGTTAAGCATCTGCCTTCAGCTCAGGTCATGATCCCAGGGTCCTGGGATCGAGTCCCGCATCGGGCTCCCTGTTCAGTGGGGAGCCTGCTTCTCCAATTCCCTCTGCCCTCAACTGCTACTCCTGCTCTCTCTCTCTCTCAAGTAAATAAATAAAATCTTAAAAAAAAAAAAAAGGTACATGGTGAGCACCTTTTACATACTGGGGATTATGCTACATATTGTTTCAAAGTTGCCCAAGACTTGTTCCCAGGACCTAAAGAGCTCACTATTTAGGTGGGAAGACAGGCCGGGGTGGGGGGAGGGAGTCTATAATGAGTATGACAAGAGCAAAGGAAAATCAATTTAGTTTACTCAGGGAAAGATATCTCTATGCCACGTTAATGGGTATGAATGAATTTGTTTTTGTTTGGTTTTCCATTTTATTTTTATTTATTTATTTTTTTTGGTTTTCCATTTTAAAGGCAGGGCATGTCTTACATGAATTTCAACGAGGACCACAGGTGATACAATTAATCACTGTAAACAGAATGTGCAGCCATTCCTATGAGAGCACATAATGACAGCTATAAATATTTGAGAACTCACTATGTACCAGGTACCTTTCTGAGTCAATCATTATCTCATTGGATTCTTACAACAGCCCTATGAGGTATGCATCCCCAGCATGTTCATGTTACAGACGGGTAAATACAGAATTAGATGATCAAATAACTTGTTAAAAGTCCCACAACTAGAAGATTAAGGAGTCAGGATTAAAAATCACGGAACACAATTCCAGCACTAAAAGATTAATACTCTAGTCAATAGAGAATCTTTTCCAAAATGGGGGAATATAAATGTAAGAAATTAAGCAGATCCTAAAACCTATGCTTTCTGAGCTCACAGCTGATTACACAGGGGACCCAGACTGCCCTGGCTCGCCCTGCTTATTCATCATTATTCATCAAGAGAGAAAAGGAATATGGCTTTTCCCATTTCTCCTCCCTTCATCTCCACAGATCTTTCGACAGACCCAAGAATAACATTCAGGCTGCATTATGTTCCTCTAATAGCTCATCATCTAGACCAGCATTTACCATGGGTCTTCCACAGGTTACTACTTCCATAGGATATTTATTGGTATACGTAAAAAATAGAGGTGCTTTGTAAGACATGTTTGGAAAATACTGAAAAATGATCAGTTTCACGTGCTCCCTCCCAGCAGTATTTCTCAGAATCTTTAATAAACACTGTGAATTTCCAATAGACAGGGCATACTATGCAACACATTCCAAACTTACTTAACCAAGGAATTTCTATTTCTTCATGGACACTTAATGGACCTAGTGTTCTATGGAATGCATTTTGGGGGAAACCATTCTGGAAAGTTCAATATAATTTTGGAATACCATCAAGATTAGAACATGCATTCAAATTTCTCCCTTTTGAGTAAATCAGGTGTCTTTCTATAGGCCTGTTGCTTAGCTACAAAGTAACCTGAAGAGCTTAATGAATCATCTGAAAATCAAATTATCGATAAAGTACATCATCACGTTCTATTATTGGGATAGTCATTTAGCTTTTCTCATATTAGGAAGAACGAGTCATATTTAAAGCCTACAAGGTAACACAAGCTGCCTGATAAATTGATTAAATAAGCATTAGAGCACATTTTAGGATTGCTTTATTGTAAATAACAGAATTGACAACTGTATTACAGGATCTACATGAACCATTCCTGTAAAAGTGACTCCCTAGAGGACCTCAAGTAGATACTTACCCAAAGACTGAGGAGCACACATTTTCTGAAAGGGGAGAAAACCTATCAAAAGCTTCTATCTTGCAAGCAAAGTATGAGTTACTTGCTTCCATTAATTTTTTTTAACTTCTCAGCAGTGTTTCCCTTTAAAAATAATCTCCTGTGGTTCCTAGATACAGAATTCAGATTAGTTTGATCATTTCCCTGCATCTGAGTAGCCCACCATTTCTAAGCTTGGTCTCTGACACAAAGGAGGTACCTAATAAATATTTTTGGAAATAATATATCGACTTGTGCTTTTCCAAGTACAAAAGTAAACCTTCACTAACTACTATCAACCAAGTATATTCTTCTTTTCTAGTCACACTACCCTGTCCTCAATTCCCATACCTCTTAATGCTTACCAAAGTGCCTCCTCCCTCTTTACATTCAATAGCATAATTAATAGATGTTCTCAGTTTCTGCCAGTCATCACCATCACAGCCACATCTGTTTAAATACTAGTAACAGAAGCACTCTTCCTAACAACCAAGAAATCAAACCAACCTAAGCATTCACTGACTGGTGAATGGATAAGCAGAGCTGAGCTACACCCAGGTGGTAAGATATTGTTCACCACAGCAGGAATGAAGTACAGGGACATGCTACAACATAAGGAAACTTGAAAACATCATGCTAAGTGAAAAAAGTCAGCCCCTAAAGACCACATAGTTTATGAATCCACTTACATGACATGTTCAAAAAAAGGCAAGTCTGTAGAGACAGTAAGGACATGAGTGACTGCCCATGACTCAGGGTAGAAAAGGGGATTTAATTATAAATTGTCATGAGAGATCTTAATGTGGTGATGGACGTTTTTTCTTTATTTCCTTTTTTAAAAAGTTTTTAATTTCCAATTAGCTAACATACAGTGTACCAGTAATGATGGAAGTATTTTAAGAATTTATAGTGTCAATGGCTGTATAACTTGGTCAACTTACTAAAAAAAAAAAAAAATCACTGAATTGTACATATGTGAATAAATTTTATGGCATGTAAATCACACATTAATCAAAGTGTTAAAAAATACTAATGAATACCACCACTAATCGCCCAGCACAAGGATTCTGACCATCAGCAGCAGCTCATGAGCTACCATACCTTTGTTTTATATACCTTTTTTTTTACAGAGACATTCCTTTTGGAATTCTTTTGACATTATTATTATTCTAGTAACTATTTTAGAAGCACTCATTTAGTGAATATACTTTTACCATCAGGAGACAGATATTTCATTTTCAGCATAGCTGACTGTATTACTGTGGACTAATCCCTTTTTGTTCTTTGATTCCTTTATCTTAAAAAGAAACCCACAGCTAACATCATCCTCAATGAGGAAACACTGAGAGTCCTTCACTTAAGGTCACGAACAAGACAAGGATGTCCACTCTCAGCATGTATATTCAACAAAGTACTGGAAGTCCCAGCCACAGCAATCAGAAAACAAACAAATAAAAGACATCTGAGTCACAAGGAAGAAGTAAAACTTTCACTATTTGTAGATGACATGACGTGATACAAACACACACACACGTGTGTCTGTGTGTGTGTGTGTGTGTGTGTGAACAAAAAAACATAAGACTCCACCAAAAACTTGCCAGAGCTGATAAATGAATTCAGTAAAGTTGCAGGACACAAAATCAACATACAGAAATCTGTTGCATTTCTATACACTATTGAAGCAGCAGAAAGAGAAATCAAGGAAACAATCCTATTTACAATTGCACCAAAAACATTAAGATACCTAGGAATAAACCTAACCAAAGAGGACAAACACCTGTACTATAAAAACTATAAAACACTGATGAAAGAAACTGAAGATGACACACAAATGGAAAGACATTCCATGCTCATGGATTAGAAGAATACTGTCAAAATACCCATACTACCCAAAGCAACCTACACATTTAATGCAGTCCCTATCAAAATAGCACCCCCATCAAAATAGCATTTTTTACAGACCTAAAACAAACAATCCTAAAATTTGTATGGAACCACAAAAGACCCTGTATAGCCAAAGAAACCTTGATAAAGGAAAGAAAAGCTAGAGGCATCCCAACTCCAGACTTCAAGGTATAATACAAAGCTATAGTGAACAAAAAGGTATGGTACTGGCATGAAAATAGATACAGAGATCCATGGAACAGAATAGAAAATCCAGAAATGGACCCACAACTACATGGTCAGTTAATCTTCAACAAAACAGGAAAGAATATCCAATGGAAAAAAGTCTCTCCAACAAATGGTGCTGGGAAAACTGGACAGCTACATGCTGAAAAATGAACTGGACCACTTTCTTACACCGGACACAAAAATAAATTCAAAATGGATGAAATACCTAAATGTGAGACCTGAAATCATAAAAATTCTACAAAAGAACACAAGCAGTAACCTCTCTGACACTGGCCATAGCAACTTCTTTCTAGACATGTCTACTGAGGCAAGGGAAACAAAAGCAAAAATAAACTACTGGACCACACCAAAATAAAAAGCTTCTGCACAGTAAACAGTCAACAAAACTAAAAGGCATCCTACAGAATGGGAGAAGCTATTTGCAAATGACATATGTGATAAAGGGTTAGTATGAAAAATTTATAAAGAACTTATCAAACTTAACACAAAAAAATGAATATTCCAGTTAAAAAATGGGCAGCAGACATGAATAGGCATTTCTCCAAAGAAGATCTTTTAAAGATGGCCGAGAGACACATGAAAAGAAGATCAACATTCCTGATCAAGGGAAACACAAATCAAAACTACAATGAGGTATCACCTCACACCTGTCAGAATGCTAAAATCAACAACACAAGAAACAACCGGTGTTGGTGAGGATGTGGAAAAAGGCGAAACCTCTTGCACTGTGGGTGGGGATGCAAACTGGTACAGCCACTCTGGAAAACAGTATGGAAGTTCCTCAAACAGTTGAAAATAGAACTTGCCTATGATGCTGTAATTGCATTCGTGAGTCTTTATACAAAGAATACAAAAATACTAGTTCAAAGGGATACACACACTCCAGTGTTTACAGCAGCATTACCTACAGCAGTGAAATTATAGAAACAGCCCAAGGGTCCATCAACTGATGCATGGATAAAGAACATGTGGTGTCCACACACACATAAACTGGAATATTAGTCAACTATAAAAAGAATAAAATCTTGCCATTTGCAAGGACATAGATGGAGCTAGAGAGTATTCTGTTAAGTGAAATAATTCAGTCAGGGAAAAACAAATACCATATGATTTCACTCATATGTGGAATTTAAGAAACAAATGAGCAAAAGGAAAAAAGAGAGGGGAGGCAAACAAAGAAACAGACTCTAAACTCTAGAGAACAAACTGATGGTTACCAGAGGGGAGGTAGGTTGGGGAGATGGTGAAATAGGTGATGGGGATGATGGAGGGCACTTGTGATGAGCACCAGGTATTATACGGAACTGTTGAATCACTCTATTGTATACCTGAAACTGATATTACATGGTATGTTCACTAACTGGAATTGAAGAGTTAAAAAAAAAACTAACAAAAATAAAAAGATGCCCCTCTTTATAAAGTATTTAAATATTTGACTTCAAAGGGAGTATATTCTAAATACAATAATTATTTAAATAATATACTGAGATGATTATTGCTCTAAAGAAGATGGGCAAAATTTAGTTCCATTTGATTTGGTTCAAAAGCATTGGAAATTGAAAGCTACTTTGGGCTCCCTGATGAGCAGGGAGTCTGCTTCTGCCTCTCCTGCTCCCACTCCCCCTGCTTTTGTTCTTTCTCTGTCAAGTAAATAAATAAAATCTTAAAAAAAAAAAATTGAAAGCTACATTGTTCCCCAACAAAAAAGCTATACTGCCACATTATAAATATAACAAATTGTACCCTTTCATAAGAAAGAAATATATCAAAACATAAAATGGGGGGGGGCACCTGGGTGGCTTGGTCGGTTAAGCATCTGCTTTCGGCTCTGGCCACGATCCTGGAGTCCCCTGCAGGGCTCTCTGCTCAGCAGGGAGCCTGCTTCTCCCTCTGCCCCTTCCCCAACTTGTGCTCTCTCTCCCTCTCTGTCTCTTTCTCTCTCTCACGTAAGTAGATAAAATCTTTAAAAAAACATATAAAACTGGGAAAACTGATATTGTTCGATAATAGTATATCCACACATGGTTACTCAGGAATATTTACATGCAAAATATTATAAGGAATTAAGCACTTGAAATTTAAGTTTTCCTAAATACACATAAAATGAAAAAAAATCCACGATTTATGTGTGCAATAGAATTCTTCACATATATGCAAAGAGCTAATCTGAAAACTAGATTTTTTAATTGAAATGATCAGGTGATAACATATTTTTAAGTTAATGTAGTAAAACCACAAGCCTTTTGCAGATATGATTTTTTAAAGTCTGTAAGTGAAATATATAGATTTTTTTTACCATTCTTATGATTTGATTTTTTTTTTTAATCAGGAAGAGCAGAATGCATTTCTCTTTTGGTATATGTTATTTTCCTAAGAATGCCATTTCTCACTTATTATAAAATGTTTTCCCACCATTTAAAATTTTTTTTCTTAACCAAAGTAATATTAACAATTGTAACTATCTGAAGGGTTTTTGACAGGCACTGATTACTTTTAAATAAAAGAGAAAATTTCAAATTCACTGTCTTAGAGAATAAATATCAAGAGACTTTTAACTTTAAAATAGCAATTCCATACAACTTGGAGATTAACAAGGCTACATTTTACAAGGGAGACATTTAGCTCTCTCTAAGCAACCTTCAGTTCTCACCCTTTCATCTGCCCAACTTCTGCCTGTTCTCTACCTATTCAAAGCCCCAGCCCAACCAATTTGGCTCCAGTGACTTTATTACATAGAGTAGGTGACATTAAATGACAATATTTTGTCCAAAACTTAGTTCACCTTACTTTACCTTATAGTTCAGGAATCAGGAATCACATGCTTCATGAAATGTATTATTAGAAATATTCAGCAGTCTTTAAAAGCCACAGTTCCATAGTTACTCTTTACTTCCCTATCACTTAAACACCTAATAAAACATTTTAAAAGAATCCAAAGCCATTGCCAGGAATGGAAGGCCATGACGAAGTATTACTGTGCATGCCTTCTCCAGCCACTCATTTTGTTGAATGATTTAAAAGTTTATGTGAATGATATGCCTCACAACCATAAAGAAATGAGAAACCGCACACTCTTAATTTATGATCTGTTATCATAACATAGGTAGGATATACACATTTGCAGTAAGATTTCATGCCTGGTGATAGATGCATGGTTTTAAGGTGTCCGTTCGAATGGCAGGTCATTTATGATACGTCTATTTCCTCAAAGTGATACACTGACCCAGAATAATCATCCACTACTTTAAAGATCACTTTAGGATTGTTAATAAGATTTATATGCCCTTTACTTCTAAATCTGAGAGGAAAGTTTGCACTTTCCATATAAAAGGACTGTAATTTTGGTTTAATTGTCAAACTAAGCATGTATTGAAAGATTATGTGAATAAATTTTCTAAGAGTCTTATGAGGAAGCAAATGGACTCTAATTCAGAAACCCTGTCTCTTAGAGTAGTGCTTCTCAATCCTCAAAGTTCATAAAAATCAAAAGCAAAGCAAAGCTGGTGGCATCACAATTCCGGACTTCAAGCTCTATTACAAAGCTGTCATCAACAAGACAGTATGGTACTGGCACAAAAACTGACACATAGATCAGTAGAACAGAATAGAGAGCCCAGAAATGGACCCTCAACTCTATGGTCAACTAATCTTTGACAAAGCAGGAAAAAATATGCAATGGAAAAAAAGACAGTCTCTTCAACAAATGGTGTTGGGAAAATTGGACAGCCACTTGCACAAGAATGAAACTGGACCATTTCCTTACACCACACACAAAAATAGACTCCAAATGGTTGAAAGACCTAAACGTGAGACAGGAGTCCATCAAAATCCTAAAGGAGAACACAGGCAGCAACGTCTTTGACCTCAGCCGCAGCAACTTCTTCCTAGAAACATCGCCGAAGGCAAGGGAAGCAAGGGCAAAAATGAACTATTGGGACTTCATCAAGATAAAACGTTTTTGCACAGCAAAAGAAACAGTCCACAAAACCAAAAGACAACCGACAGAATGGGAGAAAATATTTGCAAATGACATATCAGAAAAAAGGCTAGTATCCAAATCTATAAAGAACTTATCAAACTCAACACCCAAAGAACAAATAATCCAATCAAGAAATGGGCAGAAGACATGAACAGACATTTTTCCAAAGAAGACATCCAAATGTCCAATAGACACATGAAAAAGTGCTCAACATCACTCGGCATCAGACAAATCCAAATCAAAACCTCAATGAGATACCACCTCACACCAGTCAGAATGGCTAAAATTAAGAAGTCAGGAAACGACAGATGTTGGCGGGGATGTGGAGAAAGGGGAACCCTCCTACACTGTTGGTGGGAATGCAAGCTGGTGCAGCCACTCTGGAAAACAGAATAGAGGTTCCTCAAACAGTTGAAAATAGAGCTACCATACGACCCAGCAACTGCACTACTGGGTATTTACCCCAAAGATACAAATGTAGGGATCCGAAGGGGTATGTGCACCCCGATGTTTATAGCAGCAATGTCCACAATAGCCAAACTGTGGAAAGAGCCAAGATGTCCATCGACAGATGAATGGATAAAGAAGATGTGGTATCTATATACAATGGAATATTATGCAGCCATCGAAAGGAATGAAATCTTGCCATTTGCAACGACGTGGATGGAACTGGAGGGTATTATGCTGAGCGAAATAAGTCAATCAGAGAAAGACATGTATCAGATGATCTCACTGATCTGAGGAATTCTTAATCTCAGGAAACAAACTGAGGGTTGCTGGAGTGGTGGGGGGTGGGAGGGATGGGGTGGCTGGGTGATAGACACTGGGGAGGGTATGTGCTATGGTGAGCACTGTGAACTGTGCAAGACTGTTGAATCACAGACCCGTACCTCTGAAACAAATAATACATTATATGTTAAAAAAAAAAAAAAAGAAGAGAGTAGGAAGGGTAAAATGAAGGGGGGGAAATCGGAAGGGGAGACGAACCATGAGAGACTATGGACTCTGAGAAAAAAACTGAGGGTTCTAGAGGGGAGGGGGTTGGGGGGATGGGTTAGCCTGGTGATGGGTATTAAAGAGGGCACATTGTGCATGGAGCACTGGGTGTTATACACAAACAATGAATCATGGAACACTACATCAAAAACGATGTAATGTATGGTGACTAACATAATAAAATTAAAAAAAATCACCTACTCATCTGATCGACTTTCATATTCTGATTCTGTAGATTTGGAACAAAGCCTGAGATTCTGCACTCTAATAAACTCCTTGTGATGCCAAGGCTACCAGTCCCTAAACCACACTTTGAGTAGCAAGCAAGGGTTTAAGGTTACCATCTTATTAACAAGGCCTAAAAATTAGATGAAAAATTAGAAAGTCCATTATGACCTAAATATTAAGTCCTGTGGAGCAAGTAAAAGAAAAAGAAAAATGAACTCAATGGCAGGAAAGGGCATCATATGCTAGAGTTGCTGGAAAACTTTTAGGGCTTCATCATCACCCTGCAGTACTAAGTGCAGATTAGTTTCTCTCTGCCCATCTGCAGCCTACCTTACCTTAAATCCATTATATAAATTCTATTTACAGCTGGATAAAAGTTGCAAGGGAGGGATCTGTAAACTTAGACGGAGATAAAACTTATGTCTTTATTTCTATTAACCACCAACACTTCCTTCAATTATGAATGGAGACAACATACTTTTGTAGTAGCAGTGACTGCAATTTTATCATTATCAACCTCATAAAGTACCTATTAAAGGCTACAAAATTGTAAGTTAATAAATCTGAGTGGCAAACTACAGTTATATAATACAACAAAAGCACACAGATCACTATATTAGGGTTTGCTTTAATATTTTATTACTGTATAATTTCTTTCATAGCCCTTTGTATTTTATTTTATGCATTTAAATGTATTTTTCTTAGAGGAGATCCTGAGGGGTTACGGGACTCCCAAGGGCATTCACACCACAATCATCTCAACCACAATAGGCCTACCTCCTCTTTATCACTTCTATCTCTGATTAGATTATAATTCTCCCAGCCACAATCTGATGCCCCACCACTCTTCCTCAGGTCAGGCTAGGTTTCTGCCCTTGATTTTCCAACAGAACTCTCCGGGTATATTCATCATCGTGTGTATAACTTTCTTTTCAAAGTTTATGTCCTTGCAAGTATTTCTGCCACACTCCAAAAGCATCGGAAGGGAAGGAAACATGACCTCTATGTATCTTTCACATCCGGCACATAATAATTACTTTGCATATTACTATTGAATACTCTAAGAAAGGAAACAAAATGATGGATAATTCAAAGTAAGCACAGGGATTAAATGTGATGCAGGGGAAGACTTCCAGTAAGAAAGAATATAACCAGGCTGGCCTTTGCAACATATAAGTGCTTCAAGTCAACACACTGTATCATTTACACAATGCACAATGTTACATTCCAATTATATCTCAATAAAGCCAAAAAAAATGAAGGTATAGAGAAGAGTGTTGAGACAGGCCTACTTGAGAGATCAATATTGTATCTGTAAAATTAGACAAGTGGAGGTAGGATGTTGGGTCCCACTCACAGAGAGGTCTTGATTGGGTGGTGAGTGCTTTCCTCTCCTAAGAGCTCCTTGATCTTCACCAATTCCCACCCAGGAACTCAAACACCAAAAGGAGCTCCCTATGAGTTCACTTGTCAATCTACTCTAATAAGAGCTAGGAATTTTCAATGAATCATTTGGCAAATACAAGGTGTCTATAGCTTTGTACCTTTTCCAGGTAACTGTTTAACTTCAAAGTTTTCAGATACACTGAAAACACAAATGTTTACAATGACTCCATTAGGATTCATGTGGTTGAAAGACTTACAGCATTCTAAATGATTGATAATATACTGACGAACTGAGAAAATCAGCCAAAAACCTACCCAAATGCCAAACTGATATTTTAAAGCATGGGCCCTGAATTCTACAGGAAAAGCTGCATTCAGCTACTACTAACTATTCACATACTAGAAAAGCCTATCTCAACTCTAAAGAAAATTTCCCCAGCTCCATCGTTACTACCCTCTTCTAAGCTACCATCAGGGATCTTCTAGACTCTACAACAGCCATCTAACTAGACTTCCTGATTCTTCCCTTGTCCAATTTCATGTTTTCTTAATCCAGTATCCAGGGTTATTCTTGAAAAACCAAGGCTGATCATGTCACTCCTTTAACTCTCCAATTATTTCCCCAATGAATCAGAACAAAAGTCAAAATCTTTACAATGTCCACCCAAAGCCCCAAAGCGCCTCGCCTCCTATCACTTCCCAATGTCATTTCTTTCCCTTCCCCTTGCCTCATTGTACAAGCACAAAGACCTTCTTGTTGCTCGTTGAACCCAGCAAGCTTGCTCCTCCATTAGATTCTTCTTTCACTTGCTGTTCTCTCTACATATAAAGTTCTCCCATCTGATCTCTGGACAATTCTCTACTTCACTGCCATCAGGCACTTGCTCATGTCAGTATCTGAATAAAACCTTCGTGAAATGGAGTTTCTCTAAAATGTATAGGACCGTCATCACCCTGGAGCCCCTTTTCACCCCACGTGCTTTATTTTTCTCTGTATGCTCTTACCAATACTTGAGAGTAGTTATCAATACTTGAGATGCTATCTCTATTTTTTGGCAAATGTCTGTCTTACTTTATACAAATGCAAGCTTCCTAACAACGTGGATTTTTGTCTTTTGTTGTTTACTACTGAACCACTGAATCTAGAACAGTGCCAGGTCTCTACCATAGATCCTAAGTGTATTTTTTTCCCACAGAAATGAAGGTGATAAGAAAACAAGGAAGAACAGTATCATGTGTGAAGCACTAATAAACACATATAAAATATATTATTGGTTGTGTCTCTCTGAAGAATCCTAACATACTTCTCTTTTTTAACTTTGTATTTTAATCACCGGGTGCTCATCACAACAAGCGTCCTCCTTAATGCCCATCACCTATTTCACCCATCCCCCCACCCACCTTCCCTCCGGCAACCATCAGTTTGTTCTCTATAATTAACAGTCCGCTTCTTGGTTTGTCTTTTTCTTCCTTTGCTAGTTTGTTTTGTTTCTTAAATTCCACATGAGTGAAATCATATGGTGTTTGTCTTTCTCTGACTTATTTTGCTTAGTATTATACACTCTAGCTCTATGCATGTCATTTGCAAATGGCAAGATTTCATTCTTTTCTAGAGCTGAATAATGTTCCACCGCATGTGTGTGTGTGTGTATATGTTCATTTATATATTTATCTCCACCTCTTTTTATCTGTATCTCTACCTCTTCTTTATCCATTCATCAGTTGATGGACACTTGGGCCACTTCCATACCTTGGCTATCGCAAATAATGCTGCTTTAACCATAAGGGTGCATGTGTCCCTTTGAATTAGTATTCTTGTACTGTTTGGGTAAATAGCTAGCAGTGCAATTGCTGGATCAGAGGGTAATTCTATTTTTAACATTTTGAGAAACCTCCATCCTGTTTTCCACAGTGGCTGCAACAGTTTGCATTCCCACCAACAGTGCAAGAGGGTTCCTTTTTCTCCACGTTCTCACCAACATATGTCTGTGTTTTTTATTCTAGCCATTCTGACAGGTATGAGGTAATACCTCATTGCAGTTTTGATTTGCATTTTCCTGATGATGGGTGATGAGGAGCATCTTTTCATGTGTCTGTTTGTCATCTGTAGGTCTTTGAGGAAATGTCTGTTCATGTCTTCTACCCACTAATTGGGTTGTTTGTTTTTGGGTGTTGAGTTTTCTAAGTTCTTTATATATTTGGATACTAACCCTTTATCAGGTATCAAAAAGAACTTTAAAACATTTAAGACCTTTGAAATATCTTCAAAGTTTAATTTCCAGAAATACAGAAAAAAAAATTCCTAATAGACTTTAAAGAGTTTGAATTGTGAAATGTTCAGTGTGGCAAGGTTGACTGAAAAGGCAGAAAATGAAGTCATAAGACTTTTCAACAGAGTGATAAATGATATCAGCTAGGAAAAAATACAAATCATTGAGTGTCTTTCTGTATACATTTTTACTTAGTTTTCATTTGGTACATTATAAGCGGGCACATTCCAAAAACTGTTATATGCAGAGAGCAATCCTTTTCTAATCCTTTATATTCATATGTTCCCAAGGATCTCAACATTATAGGGTTTACTGCCTTGAGCTCAATCAAGGTATGGCATAATTTTAATGTGAATCCTTTATTGTCCTGTAAGGTCATGGCATAACTGATTTTATGGAGAACAGGTCATTCGCCTTTCTTAATTAGTTGCTCTGCTCTTTCTCTTCCACAGTGAGTACAGTATCCACAGTTATTCCTATGGTCTGCAGTGACCAGCCTCCCTTCACTTCCAGAGGCTTTCTGGGAAAGGAAGTAGAAAAGCTGTATAGGAATGTGTGGTACCTGATTTTCATCACCCAGTCAAATAAGACCTGTGAACTTCAAGACTTAGAAAATCTTCTTTTCAGGACACTCCCACTTGGACATCGGAGAGTAACAGTACCTACTTGTTCGGCTGTTTCAGGAGGTTCTTCAGGTTGATCAAGAATCTCCTTTTATGGGCGCCTGGGTGGCTCAGATGGTTGAGCATCTGCCTTCGGCTCAGGTCATGATCCCAGGGTCCTGGGATCGAGTCCCACATCAGGCTCCCTGCTCAGTGGGAAGCCTGCTTCTCCCTCTGCCTCTCTCTCTCTCTCTCTCTCTCTCTCTCTCTCTGACTCTCATGAATAAATAAATAAAACATTTAAAAAAAAATAAAACATTTAAAAAAAAATCTCCTTCTGCCTGGGCTGCTCAGCACTCAGTGAAATTGTTTAAAGGCTTAGGCAAGTTCCCTTTCTTTGTTGCTTCTCTGTTTGATGTTTTAGAAGATGTCTGACTCTCATTTTCCAGCACCAAATCTTCATCAACCCCAAGTTTATGGCCACCGCTGAACTTCCAGGTTTCACCTGTCACCTGATAAACACACTCTTTAACTTTTCTCAATTTCATTTCCTGGTAAGGTTTTAGAACATTCCCTGTGTATCTGCTGGCTTTTTAACCCTGTACCTCTTGTTTTTTTTCTAACAAGTTTTTGCCTTTTCTCATTCTTCTCTTCTTCTTTCAGATACACTTGGGGCAATTTAAATGAATCAAGCCATGAGGTAGTCACAGAAAAAATTAATGTAAGAAGAGCAAGCAGTAAGAAAATCTGGCCACACAGCAACATTAGATCTTTAACTCCTAGATTTGGGATCCCACACCAGAGCTCCAGACACAAGAGGGGGAGAGCAGAGAGGAGGAAAATGCCAACAACCCCATGAGATGCCATGGTGATGGGAGCCCCACCCCTTTCCCAAATTAACCTTTCTAAAAAGTTATTATTATATAAATCCTTTGGGGAAAAAACTCAATGGCTTCCTCAGAATTTCAGGACAAAGCACTTACCAAACACAATTATTCACTGTCCGGCCCCTGTTCTCCCACATCTACTCTCTCTCTCTCTCTCTCTCTCTTAAACACTCCACACTCACATAGACATCACTTCAGATATATAGTTATTTGTAGCTCCATGAGTAAAGACTGGTATTTCAAACATCCATGTCTTCACATATGCCATTCCTTCTTCCAGAAATGCCATATGGTTGAACAGTTCTCCTGCTAAGTCTTTAGAACACTTTACATACTGCCAGTAAGATGGCATCCTTTTACCTGTATCATAGTTTACCTCTATTGTAGCATTAATTACTATTCACGGGGCAGCTGGGGGGCTCAGTGAAGCATCTGCCTTCAGCTCAGGTCATGATCCCAGGTGCCTGAAATCGAGCCCCAGATCGTGCTCCCTGCTCAGCAGGGAGTCTGCTTCTCCCTCTCCCCCTGCTCGTACTCTCTCTTGCACGCGTGCTCTCTCTCAAATAAAGTCTTTTAAAAATAGTAATTACTGTTCTGAACTCATTTGTCTAACATATTAGATAGTAATATGCTCCCTTTTAGTCACATGCTTCCTTTTCTTTCAAATTCACTAGTCCAACTACAATGCCTGAGATACAGAAATCAGTTTACAGTGTTTGCTAAATGAATAAAAAATTAAGTAAAAGGATTCATTTTTGAATACCAAGATACATATATTCAGGATAACAAAAACGAGTTAGTACATGATAAATATGGCATTTCCTATCAGTGGGGAACATAGTAATTATTTAATAAATATTACCCATTTAGGGAATAAATAGCCCTACATAAACCAGTTGTGGAGATAAAGTACATATTAATTAAGGATTTTAATGTAAGTAATAAATCCATGAAAATATTAAAGTATAAATGAGAATTTTTAAAAAAAAACAACAGGGAACTATTGCATGATAATAACACCAAAAGAAAAGTCCATATAACAAAGTGATGAATGGATTTAACTACATAAAACTTGTGCACATCAAAAAATAAGAACAGAAGTATCACATACAAAATATAAAAAAACTATGTAAATATATATACATAAGGGAAAAGCACAACAATCTTATTACACAAACACCTCATACTAATCAAGTTAAAAACGTAACTCAGTAGAAAATAAAACAGAGAATTTTAAGTATAAATGGTAATATCAAAAGTATGCTCACTCTAACTACTTGCCAAGAACATACAGATGTAATGAGAGGTCTGTTTTCATCTATCAAACATATCTAACCTGGGCATAATATGGAGGAAGAGGGTATAAAAACTGGTAGATGGTGCTCAGAATACTATTTGGTAGTATTTGTCAAGGCTTCAAAGTATGCATTTTCTATGAATCCCAAACAAATTTATCTTAGCTTATGCATGAGCTCAGAGATGACAAAGGTTTAACTCATATTTCTAATAGGGACAATTTTAAACAACTCAATTGTCCAATATTACTGTATCCATTAGATTATAATATTTTCACCCAATGGAGTATTAATAAAGAGGGAGTACAACATTGTGGTTAAGAGTCCCATAGACTTATATCTGATTCCCAGCCACACCACATAGCAGCTCTAAGTCACTGTATACTTTTAACTTCCCAGCTTTAATAGTCCCATCTATGAAATGGAAATAATACTAGAACTCAATGTTTATGTCAATTATATAAACCACACAGCAGTGTTTGATGCATAATAAGCACTACTGAATAATCCTATTAAAAACATTGAAGAATATGTTTTGATCTAGAAGGTATTTACACTTTAATATGGGAGAAGAGCGTTATGAAACACATTTCATTTAAAAAGAGAAGACAAAGAAACAACCTAAACACCCATTGATTGATGAATAAAGAAAATGTATGTATATGTGCATGTATCTCCACTTAATTATTATTCAGCCATTATAAAGAATGAAATCCTGAGATATGCAACAACAGGGATGCATGGATGGACCTTGAGGACATTGTGCTACATGCAACTCAGACAAAGATAAATACCATATGATTTCACTTATGTATGGAACATCAAAAAAACCACCAACAAAAAACAGCTCATCAATAGAACAGAATGATGGCTGCCTGAGGTGGGGGGCAAATGGGTGAACAGGGTCAAAAGTTATAAGCTTCCAGTTATAAAATAACTAAGTCAAGGCAATGTAATATGCAGCATAGTAACTATAGTTAATAATACTGTATTGCATACTTGAAAGTAAGAAAGTGGCTCTTGAAAGTTCTTATCACAAAAAATTTAGCTGTGTATGATGATGGATGTTAACTGAACTTTTTGTGATCATTTTTGCCATACATATACATATTGAATCCTTCCATCATACACCTGAAAACTGTGTTATTTCAATTCTACCTCCATAAAAAAAGGACTGATATATAGTTCTTAAAACCTGTAAGACTGGTTTTCTTTTTCTTAATTATCCAAAATGTTATTTTTTCAACAATATTCTAATAAGGAAAATATTAAGCAATCTTAATGTATTTCCCTTCTGTTTTCAACAAGGGAAATCTCATTCTTAATAAACTATTTCTTCAAAATGAGTTAAATTTTATTAGACAAAACAATAGTAAAAGTTAAATTTTTATTTCTATTTGTGTAATTTATTCTCATTTACAGAACATTTGGCATAAAAATAAAATGTAAGGTAAAATTGATCAAGTATCAAGATAAGCATGTATTCTACAAGTATATCTTTTAACATAAAAATAGTAATTTAAGCACATTGAGAGCAACTATTATCTCTCTGTGCACCAAGGATAACTTTTGTTCAGCTCATGAAAAATCATAATGCAAACATACAAGAGAACCAAATTAATTGAATGTATAAAATGTATTTTTAAAAGATATTTTTGATGGGTTCATCTCTAAGAAATTACCACCAGCTATTATTTTATATTACCAGTGAAAAACCAGTGAGATCTCCAAAGGTATCTTCTATTACAAGTGCTGCATTATGTTCCTCCCACTTCTTCAAAATAACCTCAGAACTTTATGTTTATGGTTGGCCAAATCTCACTTAAAAATAAAGAGGAACACAAAGAGCTGAGCAAACACTAGAATACTATATTCCATATGCTATTCCACAAAACATTAAAGCTACAAAACGTGTGAGGAATGGGTTCTCTACTCAAGTGATTACGAGAATTGCATGCTATATATACAGTATGTATGACATACTATCTCTAAGCCCAGAGATCACATACTTTTTTTTTGAAAAGGACCAGATAGTAATGTTTTCAGCTTTGAAGGCTATAGAATCTCTGTCACAGGCTCTGTCATTGTAACATGAAAGCAGCCACAGATAATCTATCAACAAATAGGTAAAGGGTTAGTGGAACACAACTATATTTATAAAAACAGATGATTGGCTGGATTTAGCCCATCCTGGCCAGCGTTTGCCGACTCCTGATATCACCTTACTAAAGGAGCAGAAAGTTATGCAGGGAAATTCTTGATTTTTTTAACATATAATATTCTGAAACATATTTGAACATAGATCAATTTTTCTATGTTACACCTAGGAACACACGTGAGGACACAGTATTTAAAATATTTATGTTCTTGTATGTGAGTGCAGTAGGGATGAGGGATAGTATTGAATAGAAAGGGTGATTCACAAAATGACTTTTCTTTAGAACTGCATTTAATCCAAACCTTAAGAGTATCAACTCTACTTGCTTGAACAAGCAGAATTTAGCTGGTCAACTTTATTGTAAAAATTGTATCTCTTTGACTTTGCTTTTTTATTTCCATGTGCCTACTCGGCGGTTCATAAATTTAAGAACACAAAAACAGTTTGAAGTCGTATCTACATGACATAAAACACGTTTATTTTCTTAGCTTTAAAACCAGGATCCAATTTTAAAAAGAGTTATGTAGGACAGATTGAATGAGCATGGATTCCCCCCGACCCCAATCCTAGATCACCAGACTTATCCAATACCCACTGATTCTCTCAACTCAGAAACAAACTGAGGGTTCTAGAGGGGAGAGGGTGGGGGATGGGTTAGCCCGGTGATGGGTATCAAGGAGGGCACGTTCTGCATGGAGCACTGGGTGTTATACGCAAACAATGAATCATGGAACACTACATCAAAAATTAATGATGTAATGTATGGTGATTAACATAACATAGTAAGAAAAAAATGACTGCATTTCAGACCCTCTCCCACCAGTATTTTGCCTCACTGAGTCTCTTTGTATTCGTATCTCTTGTATCTTTGACCTAATTTCATTCAAATGAAGTGAATTACCCTTCAAGAACATTGTTTAAAGAAATGTTCAGGGGCACCTGGGTGGCTCAGTGGTTAAGTGTCTGCCTTCGGCTCGGGTCATGATCCGGGGGTCCTGGAATCAAGCCCCGCATCGGGATCCCTGCTCTGCGGGGAGCCTGCTTCTCCCTCTCCCACTCCCCCTGCTTGTGTTCCCGCTCTCGCTGTCTCTGTCAAACAAATAAATAAAACCTTAAAAAAAAGAAATGTTCATATTCTCCTTTGTTCTCAGTGAAATTAAAAGAAACAAAAACTATATGGCCTCATTTTTCTGCCTTGATGTGATACACAATTTTAAGGTGCCCAATTTATTACAAACTGTAAACACAGGCCGGGCAGTTGCTCACACGACCGTGGTGTTAGAGCATTTCCACCCACACTTGTCCCTGACAGGAAGCGACTATCCGGATGACGCCTGATACCTTACGGATCTTATCTGACTACTAACCATTTAGACTACAGCCACATCAAAACTCCAGTTCAGGGAGTGGTGTAATCCAGGTATCTGAAACCACGTTTCGAAGTTCCTAGAAATCTAAATTCATGTTGAAATCAGTCTCCAGAATGAATATCCTCCTGTTTTCTATCCTTCTCCCTAGATTTTTGCATGCCCTTTTCACCAAGTTTGCTTCTTTCTCATCTGGTCTTTCGGGCATCAAGTGTCCTCTCCATAAGGCAGTATGGCTCTTAAAAAAACAGGAAAACCAGTTTCAGGCGCATAAGTTTAATTGAATAGGACTTTTTGATCAAGTGCCCGTTATATACAAATTGTTTCTGGGGCTTAAAAGGCAAAAAAGGGAAGAAACAAGAGACTTTATGTTCTTATGATGAATGTTGGTCTATACATACCACAATCTCAGTTGACACTAACTCAGAAGAACTTGGTGTTAAGAGAATATGCGTGCTAAGTACTATCTTGGTTTAAACAAACCTAAAACAAGAATGTGTATACATAGTTTATTTTAAAAATACAGGGAACACCAGGGGGGCAATAGATACAGAAGAGGGAAAGAAGTACTGGACAATAAGGTATCATGGTAGAATGGAAATTAATCTTGTGTGAAATTCTGAAAAACCTGTGAAGCTTGCACCTCCGACTGTTTGCCCTGGAATTACTAGAGAACTCGCAAGAACCCTGAGTTGAGGTTGCCCAGAGTTTCAATTCCCCAGCTCTCTGGCTTCCTGCATGTGTGAACAGAGCAATGTGGGTTCAAGGGGTAGGGAATTAGGCACAGAGACGGAGATCCTGGCATGTGAGTACTGCCTGACTCAGGAGCCTGACAGGGAGGGGCAGCGTCAAAGAGGAAGAAGAGACTTTTATTTTGAAGGATCCATGAGAGGTTACTATAAGGAGAAGAGGGGCAACCTATATACAGGTAAAAGAAATAGAAAACAGGTCATAAAAGCAGGGGTTCACTATTCTTCTTAAAGTTTGGTACTTGATGCCCTGAAACTCTTCAGTTTGATAGTAATTAAAGATGATATGCCACTTGACAATACTGAATATTTGAGGGACATAGATCTGGTCTTTACTCCCGCATGTTTGTCTTTTCAAGAATGTTATATAAATTGAATCATACAGTATATATCCTTTTGTATCTATATCCTTTCACTTAGCCTAATGCTTTCAGATTCATCTATGTTATTGTAAGCATCATCATTAGTTTCTTCCCTTTTATTGCTTTGCATAGGTTAATTCTTTTTAAAGGACTTTCATTTGGGGGGACTGCGTGGCTCAGTCAGTTGGCCATCCAACTCCTGATTTCGGCTCAGGTCATGATCACAGGGTCATGAATTCGGGCCTCTGGGCTCCATGCTGGCATGGAGTCTACTTAAAAAATAAAAATTAAAAAGTTTAATTGAAAAAATTTTCATTGAAGTAAACCCCCAAAATTGTACAAATGTGTACAATTCTACGATTTAATGCAGGGATGACAGTTGTACATATAAGCCACTTAGGGAAAAAGCAGTCCATTACCAGGACAACAGAAATACCAGTAGTATATGGAATCTCAAACTTAACAACCATCGATCTTTGCAAAGGTAACCAGGAGGCTAATATTTAAGACCATATTTGCCTTGTGGAGGGACATCAGCAGAATGATGGACTAGGAGGCTCCAAGCTCTCAGGCCTCCACAGAAACAAAGCTGGAGGACTTATCCTACCAGATGTCAAAGTTTTAATTTATACATACACAGCGAAATATTATTCAGCCATAAAAATAATTAACATGCTAATAATTAACATGCTAACATGCCATGACATGGATGAAACTTGTAAACATTAGGTTAAATGAAATGAGCCTGACACAAAAGGTCAAATATTGTATGATACCACTTATATGAGGTCCCTAGAACAGGTGAATTCATAAAGCCCTAAAGCAGAATAGAGTTTCCTAAGGGCTGTGTGAGGGGATTAGGGGATTTATTGTTTCTTGAGTACAGAGCTTCTGTTTAAAATAGTAAAAAGTTCTGGAAATGGATAGTGGTGATTATTACTCAACATGATGAATTTACATATTGGCAGTGAAGTGTACCTTTCAAGATAAATTAGTGAACTTTACATTATGTGTATTTCACCCCAAAGTATCATAGTTGCCTTTCTTAAAATTTATGTAAGGGGCCCCTGGGTGGCTCAGCTGGTTGAGTGTTCAGCTCTTGATTTCCACTCAGGTCATGATCTCCGGGTGGTGGGATTGAGCCCCAGGTGGGCTCTGTGCTCAGCATGGAGTTTCCTTCTCTCCTTCTCCCACTCCCTCTGCCCCTCTCCACCAACACCACCCCCCACCAGCTTGCATGCATCTATGCGGTCTCTCTAACGTAAATGAGTAAGTAAATCTTTAAAAAAATAAAGTTTATGTAGGGGGTGGAGCAAGATGGCGGAGGAGTAGGAGACCTGGATTTCGTCTGGTCTCAGGAATTCAGCTGAATAGGGATCAAACCATTCTGAACACCTACGAACTCAACAGGAGATCGAAGAGGAGAGTAGCAACAACTCTCTGAACAGAGAAGTGACCACTTACTGGAAGGTAGGACGTGCGGAGAAGTGAATCCGAGGCGATATTCGGGAGGATAGACGGCGGGGGAGGGGGCCTCCGTCAGCCGCTTCTGGCAAGTGCTAGAGCCGCGGAGCACAAAATCGGACCTTTTAGAAGCCGGCTCCGCAGAGGGACGTCACTCCAGTGGCTAAGCGGGGGTGGAACCCTCGTGGGACAGTGTGGTCTCAGGACCCTCGGGGTCACAGAAAGACCGGGGGTGCCTGAGTGCGGCAGAGCTCCCGGGTATCGGAGCGGGGAAGCCGGCTGCAGAGACGGAGCCGAGGCACGGGCTCTCAGCTTGGGGTGGCCATAAACTGTGATCCGCGGCCCAGTCGGGCCACTGCTCCTCCAGCAGGGACCCAACCAGCAGGAGAGCCGGGGAGACTCCCCTTCCTCCCCCGGGAGGAGCAGCGCGGGAGCGCACCGCAGGGATCTGCTGGCTTTGGAGACTCCACACGGGGTCGGGTGCCAGAGATAGAAATGTTCAGTCACAGGCCGGGTGAGCACGGAGTGCAGCCAGAAACCGGGAAAACGGGAGTGACTGCTTTTCTCTGGGGGCGCACTGAGGAGCAGGGCCCTGAGTTCTCGGCTCCTCCGGGTGGAGACTGGGAGGCCACTATTTTCACCCTGGTCCTCCAAAGCTGTACTGAGAGCTTGCAGGGAACAAAAGCTCCTGAGAGCAAACCCGAGCAGCTTGCTTAGCCCGGACACACAAGGGTGGGGCAATTCCACCTCTGGCAAAGACATTTGGGAACCATGGCAACAGGCCCATCCCCCAGAAGATCAGCACGAACAGCCAGCAAACCAAGACCAAGTTTACCGATCAAGGAGAACGGGAGAACTCCAGTACTAGCGGAATACAGCACATAGAATTCATGGCTTTTTTTTTTTTTTTTACAATAATTCATTAGTTTTTCAAAGTTAATTTTTTTAACTTTTTTTTTAATTTTTCTTTTTCCCTTTTTCAACCAACATCTTAAAACATTTTTTATTTTTCATTTTTAGAGTCATATTTTATCCCTTCATAGTAGTTACCCTTATTTTTGGCATATATATATATATATATAAATTGTTCTCTCTTTAAAATTTTAAGAGACCATTTCTTCTAACAGATCAAAATATACCCTAAATCACTAGTGTATGGCTGTGTTCTAGTCTCCTGCCTGATCACATTCTCTCCCTTTTTTTTTTAAATCTTCTTCTTTCTTTTTTCAAACTTATTTTATCAATTCCTTTTATAAAATCTTTTATAATTTTCATCTTTACACTCATCTTCCATCCCTTCATTGTATCAACCCTTATTTTGTACAAAGATAAGTCTTTCTTCCTTTAAAATTTTAGGAGGTACTTTTTTCTAACAGACCAAAATGTGCCCAAAATCTAGTGTGTGGCACTGATCTATGCACTAGCCTGATCATATTTGATCATATTCTGCTTTTTTTGTATTGTTCTGTTTTTGTTTTTATCTTTTTCTTTTTGTTTCTTTTTTCTTTCCCTTTCTTTTCCCCTGGTTTCAGGTCTTTTCTGATTTGTATAGAGTATATTTGCGGGGGACGTTGTAAACCTGTTAGCATTTTGTTCTCTCATTCATCTATTTTCCTCTGGACAAAATGACAAGACGAAAAAAATCACCTCAGCAAAAAGAACAAGAGGTAGTACCATCTGCCAGGGACCTACTCAATACGGACATTAGTATGATGTCAGACCTAGAGTTCAGAATCATGACTTTAAAGATACTAGCTGAGCTTGAAAAAAGCGTGGAAGTTATTAGAGAAACCCTTTCTGGAGAAATAAAAGAACTAAAATCTAACCAAGTCGAAATCAAAAAGGCTATTAATGAGGTGCAATAAAAAATGGGGGCACTAACTGCTAGGATAAATGAGGCAGAAGAGAGAATCAGTGATACAGAAGACCAAATGATGGAAAATAAAGAGGCTGAGAAAAAGAGAGAGAAACAACTACAGGATCACGAGGGCAGAATTCGAGAGATAAGCGATATGATAAGACAAAACAACATTAGAGTAATTGGGATCCCAGAAGAAGAAAGAGAGAGAGGGCAGAAGGTATATTGGAGCAAATAATAGCAGAGACCTTCCCTAATGTGAGGAAGGAAACAAGCATCAAAATCCAGGAGGCACAGAGAACCCCTCTCAAAATCAATAAAAATAGGTCAACACCCCGACATCTAATAGTAAAACTTACGAGTCTCAGAGACAAAGAGAAAATCCTGAAAGCAGCTCGGGAGAAGAGATAGGTAACCTACAATGGTAGAAACATTAGATTGGCAACAGACCTATCCACAGAGACCTGGCAGGCCAGAAAGGACTGGCATGAGATCTTCAGAGCACTAAACGAGAAAAATAGGCAGCCAAGAATACTATATCCAGCTAGGCTGTCATTGAAAATTGAAGGAGAGATAAAAAGCTTCCAGGACAAACAAAAACTAAAGGAATTTGCAAACACGAAACCAGCCCTCCAAGAAATGTTAAAAGGGGTCCTCTAAGCAAGAGAGGGCCTAAAAGCAGCATAGATCAGAAAGGAACACAGACAATATACAGTCACAGTCACCTACAGGCAATACAATGGCACTAAATTCATACCTTTCAACAGTTACCCTGAATGTAAATGGGCTAAATGCCCCAATAAAAAGACACAGGCTATCAGATTGGATTAAAAAACAAGATCTATCAATATGCTGTCTGCAGGAGACTTATTTTAGACCCAAAGACACCCCCAGATTGAAAGTGAGGGGGTGGAAAACCATTTACCATGCTAATGGACACCAAAAGAAAGCTGGGGTGGCAATACTTATATCAGACAAATTAGATTTTAAAACAAAGACTGTAATAAGAGATGAGGAAGGACACTATATCCTACTTCAAGGGTCTATCCAACAAGAAGATCTAGCAATTGTAAATATCTATGCCCCTAACATGGGAGCAGCCAATTTTATAAGGCAATTAATAACATAAAGCAAAGAAACACACTGACAACGATACAATAATAGTGGGGGATTTAACACCCCCCTGACTGAAATGGACAGATCATCTAAGCAAAAGATCAACAAGGAAATAAAGACTTTAAATGACACACTGGACCAAATGGACTTCACAAACATATTCAGAACATTCCATCCCAAAGCAACAGAACACACATTCTTCTGTAGGGCCCATGGAACATTCTCCAGAATTGATCGCAACCTAGGTCAAAAATCAGGTCTCAACCAGTACCAAAAGATTGGGATTATTCCCTGCATATTTTCAGACCACAATGCTTTGAAACTAGAACTCAATCACAAGAAGACAGTCGGAAAGAACTCAAATATATGGAGGGTAAAGAGCATCCTACTAATGAATGAATGGGTCAACCAGGAAATTAAAGAAGAACTTAAAAAATTCATGGAGACCAATGAAAATACAACTGTTCAAAATCTTTGGGATACAGCAAAGGCAGTCCTGAGAGGAAAGTATATAGCAATACAAGCCTTTCTCAAGAAACGAGAAAGGTCTCAAATACACAACCTAACCCTACAGCTAAAGGAGCTGGAGAAAGAAGAGCAAATAAAGCCTAAACCCAGCAGGAGAAGAGAAATACTAAAGATCAGAGCAGAAATCAATGAACTAGAAACCAAAAGAACAGTAGAACAGATCCACGAAACTAGGAGCTGGTTCTTTGAAAGAATTAACAAGATTGATAAACCCCTGGCCAGACTGATCAAAAAGAAAAGAGAAATGACCCAAATCAACAAAATCATGAATGAAAGAGGAGAGATCACAACCAACACCCAAGAAATACAAACAATTATAAGAACATATTAGGAGCAAGTCTATGCCAGCAAATTAGATAACCTGGAAGAAATGGGTGCATTCCTAGAGATGTATCAACTACCAAAATTGAACCAGGAAGAAATAGAAAACCTGAACAGACCTATAACCACTAAGGAAATTGAAGCAGTCATCAAAAATCTCCCAACAAACAAAAGCCCAGGGCCAGATGGCTTCCCAGGAGGATTCTATCAAACATTTAAAGAAGAATTAATACCTATTCTCCTGAAACTGTTCCAAAAATAGAAATGGAAGGAAAACTTCCAAAATCATTTTATGAGGCCACCATTACCTTGATCCCAAAACCAGACAAAGACCCCATCAAAAAGGAGAATTACAGACCAATATCCTTGATGAACATGGATGTAAAAATTCTCACCAAAATACTAGCCAATAGGATCCAACAGCACATTAAAAGGATTATTCACCATGATCAAGTGGGATTTATCCCTGGGCTGCAAGGTTGATTCAACATCCGCAAATCAATCAACGTGATACAATACATTAACAAAAGAAAGAACAGGAGTCATATGATCCTCTCAATAGATGCAGAGAAAGCTTTGACAAAGGACAGCTTCCTTTCTTCATCAAAACTCTTCAGAGTATAGGGATAGAGGGTACATACCTCAATATCATAAAAGCCATCTATGAAAAATCTACAGCGAATATCATTCACAATGGGGAAAAGCTGAGAGCTTTTCCCCTAAGGTCAGGAACATGGCAGGGATGTCCACTATTACCACTGCTTTTCAACATAGTATTAGAAGTCCTAGCCACAGCAATCAGACAACAAAAAGAAATCAAAGGCATCCAAATCGGCAAAGAGGAAGTCAAACTCTCACTCTTTGCAGATGATATGATACTGTATGTAGAAAACCCAAAAGATTCCACCCCAAAACTGCTAGAACTCATACAGGAATTCAGTCAAGTGGCAGGATATAAAATCAATGCACAGATATCAGTTGGCATTCCTAATCACCAACAACAAGACAGAAGAGAGACAAATCAAGGAGTCGATCCCATTTACAATTGCACCCAAAATCATAAGATACCTAGGAATAAATCTAACCAAAGAGGCAAAGGATCTGTACTCAGAAAACTATAAAATACTCATGAAGGAAATTGAAGAAGACACAAGGAAATGGAAAAACGTTCCATGCTCATGGATTGGAAGAACCAACATTGTGAAGATGTCAATGCTCCCTAGAGCAATCTACACTTTCAATGCAATCCCCATCAAAATACCATCCACTGTTTTCAAAGAAATGGAACAAATAATCCTAAAATTTGTATGGAACCAGAAGAGACCCCGAATAGCCAGAGGAATATTGAAAAAGAAAAGCAAAGCTGGCGGCATCACAATTCCGGACTTCAAGCTCTATTACAAAGCTGTCATCATCAAGACAGTATGGTACTGGCACAGACACAGACACATAGATCAATGGAACAGAATTGAGAGCCCAGAAATGGACCCTCAACTCTATGGTCAACTCATCTTTGACAAAACAGGAAAGAATGTCCAATGGAAAAAAGACAGTCTCTTCAACAAATGGTGTTGGGAAAATTGGACAGCCACATGCGGAAGAATGAAACTGGACCCTTTCCTTACACCACACATAAATATAGACTTCAAATGGTTGAAAGACCTAAACGTGAGACAGGAGTCCATCAAAATCCTAAAGGAGAACACAGGCAGCAACCTCTTCGACCTCAGCCGCAGCAACTTCTTCCTAGAAACATCGCCAAAGGCAAGGGAAGCAAGGGCAAAAATGAACTATTGGGATTTCATCAAGATAAAAAGCTTTTGCACAGCAAAAGAAACAGTCCACAAAACCGAAAGACAACTGACAGAATGGGAGAAAATATTTGCAAATGACATATCAGATAAAGGGCTAGTATCCAAAATCTATAAAGAACTTATCAAACTCAACTCCCAAAGAACAAATAATCCAATCAAGAAATGGGCAGAAGACACGAACAGACATTTTTCCAAAGAAGACATCCAAATGGCCAACAGACACATGAAAAAGTGCTCAACATCGCTCGGCATCAGGGAAATCCAAATCAAAACCTCAATGAGATACCACCTCACACCAGTCAGAATGGCTAAAATTAAGAAGTCAGGAAACGACAGATGTTGGCGGGGATGTGGAGAAAGGGGAACCCTCCTACACTGTGGGTGGGAATGCAAGCTGGTGCAACCCCTCTGGAAAACAGTATGGAGGACCCTCAAACAGTTGAAAATAGAGCTACCCTACGATCCAGCAATTGTACTACTGGGTATTTACCCCAAAGATACAAATATAGGAATCCGAAGGGGTACATGCACCCCAATGTTTATAGCAGCAATGTCCACAATAGCCAGACTGTGGAAAGAGCCAGGATGTCCATCGACAGATGAATGGATAAAGAAGATGTGGTATATATACACAATGGAATATTATGCAGCCATCAAAAGGAATGAGATCTTCCATTTGCAATGACGTGGATGGAACTGGAGGGTGTTATGCTGAGTGAAATAAGTCAATCAGAGAAAGACATGTATCATATGAGCTCACTGATATGAGGAATTCTTAATCTCAGGAACAAACTGAGGGT
>NW_027397078.1:15045162-15047607 GCF_003265705.2 Callorhinus ursinus | reverse complement strand
CAATTGTAAATATCTATGCCCCTAACATGGGAGCAGCCAATTTTATAAGGCAATTAATAACATAAAGCAAAGAAACACACTGACAACGATACAATAATAGTGGGGGATTTAACACCCCCCTGACTGAAATGGACAGATCATCTAAGCAAAAGATCAACAAGGAAATAAAGACTTTAAATGACACACTGGACCAAATGGACTTCACAAACATATTCAGAACATTCCATCCCAAAGCAACAGAACACACATTCTTCTGTAGGGCCCATGGAACATTCTCCAGAATTGATCGCAACCTAGGTCAAAAATCAGGTCTCAACCAGTACCAAAAGATTGGGATTATTCCCTGCATATTTTCAGACCACAATGCTTTGAAACTAGAACTCAATCACAAGAGGACAGTCGGAAAGAACTCAAATATATGGAGGGTAAAGAGCATCCTACTAATGAATGAATGGGTCAACCAGGAAATTAAAGAAGAATTTAAAAAATTCATGGAGACCAATGAAAATACAACTGTTCAAAATCTTTGGGATACAGCAAAGGCAGTCCTGAGAGGAAAGTATATAGCAATACAAGCCTTTCTCAAGAAACAAGAAAGGTCTCAAATACACAACCTAACCCTACAGCTAAAGGAGCTGGAGAAAGAAGAGCAAATAAAGCCTAAACCCAGCAGGAGAAGAGAAATACTAAAGATCAGAGCAGAAATCAATGAACTAGAAACCAAAAGAACAGTAGAACAGATCCACGAAACTAGGAGCTGGTTCTTTGAAAGAATTAACAAGATTGATAAACCCCTGGCCAGACTGATCAAAAAGAAAAGAGAAATGACCCAAATCCACAAAATCATGAATGAAAGAGGAGAGATCACAACCAACACCCAAGAAATACAAACAATTATAAGAACATATTAGGAGCAAGTCTATGCCAGCAAATTAGATAACCTGGAAGAAATGGGTGCATTCCTAGAGATGTATCAACTACCAAAATTGAACCAGGAAGAAATAGAAAACCTGAACAGACCTATAACCACTAAGGAAATTGAAGCAGTCATCAAAAATCTCCCAACAAACAAAAGCCCAGGGCCAGATGGCTTCCCAGGAGGATTCTATCAAACATTTAAAGAAGAATTAATACCTATTCTCCTGAAACTGTTCCAAAAATAGAAATGGAAGGAAAACTTCCAAACTCATTTTATGAGGCCACCATTACCTTGATCCCAAAACCAAAGACCCCATCAAAAAGGAGAATTACAGACCAATATCCTTGATGAACATGGATGTAAAAATTCTCACCAAAATACTAGCCAATAGGATCCAACAGCACATTAAAAGGATTATTCACCATGATCAAGTGGGATTTATCCCTGGGCTGCAAGGTTGATTCAACATCCGCAAATCAATCAACGTGATACAATACATTAACAAAAGAAAGAACAGGAGTCATACGATCCTCTCAATAGATGCAGAAAAAGCTTTGACAAAGGACAGCTTCCTTTCTTCATCAAAACTCTTCAGAGTATAGGGATAGAGGGTACATACCTCAATATCATAAAAGCCATCTATGAAAAATCTACAGCGAATATCATTCACAGTGGGGAAAAGCTGAGAGCTTTTCCCCTAAGGTCAGGAACATGGCAGGGATGTCCACTATTACCACTGCTTTTCAACATAGTATTAGAAGTCCTAGCCACAGCAATCAGACAACAAAAAGAAATCAAAGGCATCCAAATCGGCAAAGAGGAAGTCAAACTCTCACTCTTTGCAGATGATATGATACTGTATGTAGAAAACCCAAAAGATTCCACCCCAAAACTGCTAGAACTCATACAGGAATTCAGTCAAGTGGCAGGATATAAAATCAATGCACAGATATCAGTTGGCATTCCTAATCACCAACAACAAGACAGAAGAGAGACAAATCAAGGAGTCGATCCCATTTACAATTGCACCCAAAATCATAAGATACCTAGGAATAAATCTAACCAAAGAGGCAAAGGATCTGTACTCAGAAAACTATAAAATACTCATGAAGGAAATTGAAGAAGACACAAGGAAATGGAAAAACGTTCCATGCTCATGGATTGGAAGAACCAACATTGTGAAGATGTCAATGCTCCCTAGAGCAATCTACACTTTCAATGCAATCCCCATCAAAATACCATCCACTGTTTTCAAAGAAATGGAACAAATAATCCTAAAATTTGTATGGAACCAGAAGAGACCCCGAATAGCCAGAGGAATATTGAAAAAGAAAAGCAAAGCTGGCGGCATCACAATTCCGGACTTCAAGCTCTATTACAAAGCTGTCATCATCAAGACAGTATGGTACTGGCACAGACACAGACACATAGATCAATGGAACAGAATTGAGAGCCCAGAAATGGACCCTCAACTCTATGGTCAACTCATCTTTGACAAAACAGGAAAGAATGTCCAATGGAAAAAA
>NW_027397078.1:15015956-15045062 GCF_003265705.2 Callorhinus ursinus | reverse complement strand
AAGAATGAAACTGGACCCTTTCCTTACACCACACATAAATATAGACTTCAAATGGTTGAAAGACCTAAACGTGAGACAGGAGTCCATCAAAATCCTAAAGGAGAACACAGGCAGCAACCTCTTCGACCTCAGCCGCAGCAACTTCTTCCTAGAAACATCGCCAAAGGCAAGGGAAGCAAGGGCAAAAATGAACTATTGGGATTTCATCAAGATAAAAAGCTTTTGCACAGCAAAAGAAACAGTCCACAAAACCGAAAGACAACTGACAGAATGGGAGAAAATATTTGCAAATGACATATCAGATAAAGGGCTAGTATCCAAAATCTATAAAGAACTTATCAAACTCAACTCCCAAAGAACAAATAATCCAATCAAGAAATGGGCAGAAGACACGAACAGACATTTTTCCAAAGAAGACATCCAAATGGCCAACAGACACATGAAAAAGTGCTCAACATCGCTCGGCATCAGGGAAATCCAAATCAAAACCTCAATGAGATACCACCTCACACCAGTCAGAATGGCTAAAATTAAGAAGTCAGGAAACGACAGATGTTGGCGGGGATGTGGAGAAAGGGGAACCCTCCTACACTGTTGGTGGGAATGCAAGCTGGTGCAACCCCTCTGGAAAACAGTATGGAGGACCCTCAAACAGTTGAAAATAGAGCTACCCTACGATCCAGCAATTGTACTACTGGGTATTTACCCCAAAGATACAAATATAGGAATCCGAAGGGGTACATGCACCCCAATGTTTATAGCAGCAATGTCCACAATAGCCAGACTGTGGAAAGAGCCAGGATGTCCATCGACAGATGAATGGATAAAGAAGATGTGGTATATATACACAATGGAATATTATGCAGCCATCAAAAGGAATGAGATCTTCCATTTGCAATGACGTGGATGGAACTGGAGGGTGTTATGCTGAGTGAAATAAGTCAATCAGAGAAAGACATGTATCATATGAGCTCACTGATATGAGGAATTCTTAATCTCAGGAAACAAACTGAGGGTTGCTGGAGTGGTGGGGGGTGGGAGGGATGGGGTGGCTGGGTGATAGACACTGGGGAGGGTATGTGCTATGGTGAGCGCTGTGAATTGTGCAAGACTGTTGAATCACAGATCTGTACTTCTGAAACAAATAATGCAACATATGTTAAGAAAAAAGAAAAAGAAGATAGCAGGAGGGGAAAAATGAAGGGGAGTAATTCGGAGGCGGAGATGAACCATGAGAGATGATGGACTCTGAAAAAACAAACTGAGGGTTCTAGAGGGGAGGAGGGTGGGGAGATGGGTTAGCCTGGTGATGGGTATTTAAGAGGGCACATTCTGCATGGAGCACTCGGTGTTATGCACAAACAATGAATCATGGAACACTACATCAAAAATTAATGTAATGTATGGTGATTAAAATAAAAAAATAAAAAATAAAAGTAAAAAAAACAAAAATAAAGTTTATGTAAATTCAATCACAAAGCATCTACCATTTTGCAGCTGGATTAGTATTGTTTGTGCTGTTCATCCATGTGAGGACCTAGAGTTGTAGTCCATTCACTCTCCTTGTTGTAGAATAGTCCACTCTGGATAAAGCATTACTTACCTATCTATTCTACACTAACAGGGTTGGCTGTTGCCAGTGCTGGACTTTATAATGATGGTGTGAAGCAGTATTTTAGCTTTCATAATAGGAGAAAAAAACCTTAACTTGCTTTTGTCATCACCAATTGTTGATAAATGGGACAAAATACCATAATTCTCAGAGGTTATTAAGCCAATGTGAGAAATCTTAAAGTGCCTGACCTATAGTCTATTGAAAACATGGTTCAATTTAAATATTCCCAACTTACCTTCAACCTGTGCATGACTTTAATTTTCAGCTTTCTTTATACCTGATTGGTTCGAGTGTGCAAGAAAATGTACATACTTTCCCTAGATACTTGTGTATTAAATATTCATCTAAGTGTTATAATAGAGATCTACATATACATTTCTGTGTATATACACACAGCCTTACAGTTAATTAAGCAAAAGTTATTAAATATCAGTCTTTTCAAGTAGAAAAATTTCTTTATAATATCTTTCAATTTTTAGAATTCTTCTAAATCTCGATGTCTAGATTACATTTTATAAGACAGATTTGTCAATGCAATCTTGTCAAATACATGTATAATGACAAATCCATTTCCATTTCTTCTAGGTTGTCATGAAATTACCCCTCCAAAAGGGAGAAAATACCAGCTTCTTAGAAAGCATGTTAAATTAGCTTTTGAACCTTCTTCCCTCTTCCCTCGAGGAATTCTTAATCTCAGGAAACAAACAGGGTTGCTGGAGTGGTCGGGGGTGGGAGGGATGGGGTGGCTGGGTGACAGACATTGGGGAGGGTATGTGCTATGGTGAGCACTGTGAACTGTGTAAGACTGATGAATCACAGACCCGTACCTCTGAAACAAATAATACATTATATGTTAAAATAAAAAGAAGAAGATAGCAGGAGGGGAAGAATGAAGGCGTGGGGGGGGAATCGAAGGTGGAAACGAACCATGAGAGACTATGGACTCTGAAAAACAAACAGGGTTCTAGAGGGGAGGGGGTTGGGGGATGGGTTAACCTGGTGATGGGTATTAAGGAGGGCACATTCTGCATGGAGCACTCAGTGTTATACGTAAGCAATGAATCATGGAACACTACATCAAAAATTAATGATATAATGCATGGTGATTAACATAATAAAAAACTTTAGGCTAAATCTGCTAAGTTAACACTGGCATGTCTTTGCAAACACTTCAATGATGGTAGTTTGGATAAGAGGTATTGACTTTCAATTCTGAAGTTACTCAGCTTGGAATCCCTGATCTGCCTGGTATCCATGGATACTGTAGACTAACCAAAGTGTCTTCCATCACTGAGTAAATAGACATGAATGAAGATAACTACATTAATTACCAATACAGAAAATTTAACCAGAGTACACAAAGAGGAAGTTAATTCTACATGGTATTTTAAGATCAAGCTGGTAATTCATGTAATGTTAGAAGTTTATACAGTACATCATATAGTACTGAATATATGAAGCAGTGAGTTTAGGACGTAATTAAATTTTTTTCTATTAGTACAAGGAGATAAAAATGATTAAAGGCAAATGGCCAGGACATGAGCTGTAATGATCAAATGATAAAAATATACTACTTTAACCTTATTCCATTTCCAATGGAATGAAATTTAATTTCAATACACTAATTACCTCGTACTTTTGTGCAAATCAAAAAGTTTCTTACAGGGAAGAAGTTTAAATTGTCCACATAGGATATCTCTACCTTCCCATGGTTCTAGGATTAATTACACTTTTCGTTATTGTAATATGTCATCTAATAACGTTATTCCTAGTTTGTGATACTTAAAGATAGAAATCAATTGATTATCATCCTAATAGAAATGGCAATAAAGAAATTTTTCAGTCTTAAAGTGGTCATTATCTTCTCTAATAATCTTATTTTAAACACTCAACCAACTGGCAAATAGGTTACTGTTGAAAACTGTATGATTTATTCGTGAATGTGAGTTGCTAAGTAACTTTTATATAATATGATTCTGGCACACTTTTAGACTTTACCAAATAATTGCATCAGCTATTTTTCCAAACTGAAATGTTGCAACCCCTGGAAAGTCTATCAGGGAGGCTGACAAATATAGCGACAGGGCTTGTGCTGTGGACAAGAGGTATTTAGTGGTGGAAACAGCAGAGATCTGAGCAAATATTCTACACTCTACTTCAGCCACCATTTTGTGTAGAAACCAGCTGTTTTCTTCCCATTGTCCTATTACCCCCTGTATCCATTGGTTTGTCATTAAAGGGATGAAGAAAAATAATCCATAAAAATTTTTATTACTATACATCTTGAAGCTTGTTGAGTTTTCTTAGTTTTTCTCAATGACATAGCATCATTTCCAGCCTGATGTGGAGGGATCCAACAAGGATGCTTTCAAGGGCAAATGGGATTTTTAATTAATCTGCTAAATGACCCAGGATAATCTTCAGTTCTTAAACTACATTTAAGAGCAACGTTACTTATTACCTACTATTTCTATTAATGTTAGTTTTCTGATAGCAAATCAATTTGAAAAATGCAGCTAACTCTTTGAGGTTAGCCGAATGTAAAAAAGTCTCTCAACAGCCTGTAATATTTTATTTAAACCACATATTCTCAAACATATATGATCTTAGATTCCCCTTTTACCAAATAGCTATTATCTCCCCACTAGGGAGGCTCTAGTTTCGAGGAGTATTTTTATTCAATTATTGTCATGTTCTTAAGATTAATAACTATTACTTAAAGTAAAAAAAATATAAATATACCTCAGTACTGACATAAAATAATTACTATACATAGGTTAGCTAGGCTTGCGCTGATCTTGTTCAGAATCAGATACATCAGCTAGGCTCCTTGGGTCTCTTATCCTTCCTAGACTAATGGGTTAGCAGAGACAAACTCACTTCATGTTGATGGAAGAGGCAAAAGGGAACAACTAGAAATACCAAGGCATGTTAAAGCCTGTGTTTGGACATGGCACACTTTTACAACTGCTTCATTCTCTAATGCAAGTCATCATATGGCTAAGTGCAAAGTCAAGGGGCAGGGAATAGAATGTGCCTTCAGGGAAGAACTATAAAGTCACATGAAAATGGTATGGAAATAAAGGGTGAAACATTAGGACTAATAATACAAGTCTTTTCTTCATTTCAGGAGCTCAGCTGTCAATTCAAATCGGTGTCCTTATTATTTCTTCTAATGTATTCCTAATAAAATTTAGGCTGGGAAAATCAAGCACAAAAATGTACACGAAGGAAGGATAGACAGGTTCTCAGCAGAGGCTCTATAGTTGTTTTCTTATGAATAAAATCCACCGTGTGTAGTGAATAAACTTGGTGGCTACATATTTTGGGCTGCCCAGGGTATCTATTTGTTTATTGCCTGGTTCCTGACACCTGGAAAGGAGATGATGAGTGAAGCTTAGGTCCAGATAGGTGGAATGTTTTTATTATCAATGTTGCTTTTTTTTTTTTAACTTGGGATTTTTCTCTGATTTTTATTACTGCTACTACTACTTAAATGAGGATTAGTCAAGGGAGAAACTGATGCATGGCCTATTTTAAGATTCATCTTAGTAAGTAGATATAAATCAAACAATTCTGGAAACTGCAAGGATAAGGTATAAATTATTTTTTTCAAATTATTCACTTTTTCCTTCCATGCAGGAATAGTTCTAATTTTTCACTTTCTTGACTTCGGCTTTGTTTTGGCCAATGAGATTTGTTTTGGCCAAGGGATGGTAAGGAAACACATCATTTTGAAACATCCAAAGAAAAACTTTTAGATGCATTCCAAATTTCCACCTGTCTTCTTCCTTTTAGTCCTCTGCATAAAATTTCTAAGTTCCGAACTGGAGCTCACCCTTCAGTCTGTAGCCTGGAATTGAAAGACGGAGGAAGCCAACCTGATCCTAACCTACAGTCTAAAGTGAGTAAACACTAATTTGAAAAGACATATGCCCCCCCAGTGTTTACTGCAGCATTCTTTACAATAGCCAAGATATGGAAGCAGCCCAAGTGTTCACCAATGGGTTAACAGATAAAGAAGTGTTATAGATGCACATTGGGATATCAGTCAGCCACGAAACAAATGACATCTTGTCATTTGTACCAACATGGATGGATTTAGAAGGTATAATGCTAAAAGAAGTCAGTCAGAGACAAATACCATGTGATTTCACTCATATGTGGAATTTAAGAAACAAAACAAAAACAGATACAAAAAAAACCCCCCCAAAACTCAGACTCTTAAATAAAGAGAACTGGTGGTTGCCAGAGGGGAGGTGGGGGGGGGGGGCATAAAATAGGTGAAGGGAACTAAGAGTACACTTAATGAGCACTGAGTACTGTATAGAATTGTTCAATCACTATATTGTACACCTGAAACTAATATAAAACTGTGTTACTTATACTAGAATTAAATAAATTTTAAAAATTTTTAAAAAGTGAGTTTACAAATTAAGTCATGTAAAAATTAAGAAAAATACCTATTGGTACGGGCTATTGAGATATGCTTATTACATATCATGAGCTGCAAAAGAGACTAATACATAAATATCTGAGGGTGTGGGACTACTTAGATAGCATCTGAGTGCTAAATGAGCACAGAAAAACAATTCGCCAGAGATATCTCACAAGACTAAAGGGAACATATACTCCTTTCTTAACCACTTCAACAGCTTTGTGTCCTGCTTGGGTTTTGCTATTATCAACGTTTTGCTCACAACTGAAATAAGAGCTAAATAGACCATCTATCAGGATTCCTGGGAAATACTGTTTTCAAAATGCTTTTGTCTCATTATACAAAAATGCCAATATATCATCACAATTCCAGTGTTCTGGCTTTATATTCCATGTTTTAAGCAGCCCGACATAATTGTCAGTCTTGATTTTTGACACATTGCTTATACAATTTGGTATCTTTGTGAACTATAGCTTAATAACAATCCCATTCCAAATTTGTAATCTTTTACATATAAAATAACTGAACTGTCTGGCTTCAGTGTTCCCTAATCTTAAGAAACAAACAAAAAACGGTAAACAACCTGCCATTTACTATGTACATATACCACACAACTGAAGGGAAAATGTCAGTATATTTAGTTTTCAATTTGAGACTCATGTAGACCAATCTAATTTTCTACAACATAAACTTTTATGAGCATTACTAAGAAAAAGTTGAAGCATATCATTAATTTATGCACATCTAAGAATTTAAGTAGTATATGCATAGCTCAATATATTTTGCTTTGCCTATTATCATTATTGGTGAGTAGACCAAGTTTGAATGACCCATAAATCAATAGTTCTTAACTTTCCGGGATTAGCCTCCTTTTTAAAAACACAGTAATACATCTATTCCCTGACCACGGATGAGGAGCATGGCCAAAACTGTTAGGGGGAAAGGAAAGAGGGTGGAGAAACCATAAAGTCTTAGATTGGAGCTCAGTAGACACTTGGCTGGCTACTTCCTGGTCAAGTGAATACTGCCTAGCCCTTATTACAAAATCCAAACCATTTAACTTACCAGATGCCCCTATGAAAAGGTACATTATTCTACCTACTGGAATTCTCTTGTAAAATGGAGAAGAGAACATTTTAACTGAAAAACACACAGATCCATCACCCGTTTATCTAAAACTCACTGTTACGGTGCATAGAAACATCACCAAGTTACCAGTCATTCCAGCTTTTGAGGCCAGGCACCAAATCCATGTCCTAATTCATATAAATATATACATAAATATATGTCAACAGCCACATACATTATTTTGACCTGAATTATAGGAGATTATACCATATTACTGCTCACATAGCTTTAAAAGCATCGTGTGATTCATTATAATTCACTATACATAAGAAAATAATGATTTTAGACAGATTTCTTGCCAGTCTAAGGCATTATTTAAAAAAAAAACACTTAAACTACAACAGGGCAAACATTTGTTAATATTCTCTAAGCATAGGCCCTCAAAATAAATTATACAGTGATTTATTCTTTAGAAACTCAAGTCTTGGAATCAAGGGAGAATGTTGCCTGTAAACTGCAAGAATTTATCTTCAAGTATCACTTTACAAATAGACAGCAATGCATTTTAATTTTATGAAGTCAAAATAATTTATGTTAAAAAATAAACCTGTGTCCAAAGTTATTTAACACAACCCTGAATAAAAAGTTATCAATAAAACACATATACTCCTAATGCTCACCTGAATATGAAGGGAAGCCTGCAAGAAAATAGCATGTAGGCCCATTTTAGTTGAATACCGTAAGAGACATGTGTTCTCACTTCAAGTACTTCACCACAGAATGGGGATACAGCCATAAAATGTCCCTTGAAACCAAGGGAAGATTTCTCAACATAAAAGGCATGAGAGGGGCACCTGGGTGGCTCAGTTGTTAAGCGTCTGCCTTCGGCTCAGGTCATGATCCCAGGGTCCTGGAATCGAGCCCTGCGTCAGGCTCCCTGTTTGGCGGGAAGCCTGCTTCTCCCTCTCTCCCTCCCCCTGCTTGTGTTCCCTCTCTTGCTGTCTCTCTCTCTCTCTTTGTGTCAAATAAATAAAAAAAATAAAAGTCATGAGAGCCATCATCTACAGCTACAGAGATTGGTTTATAAATGAGCTGTGGAATGACTCCTCATGTTAAAAAACGTCACACGTTAATGCTTCAAAAAGTGGAAGTTTTGGTTTTAAAGAAACAGAAAAAATCTAAATTACAGTATCACTTTTGAGACTGACTAGCTTTGAGACATTGGGTTATTCAGTACCTGAGGGCCTGTTTCTCTAAAAAGTAAGGGAAAATGAGGACTTGAGAACTCTTGGGAATTAACACGTCTCATCACAATATGGTGGACACGAAAATCATGTCCCAGATATCAAGTGTTAAAAAGCCAGATCTGATCCAATGTATGGTGGGGGAGTTGGCAGCAGAGGTAAAGGAATTTAAGACTCTGCCTTTCATTCTGATTCCTAACATAGAGCACTTGCTCACTCCTCCAGGGTGTAATAAATGTGCCTGATACTCTGAAAATCATGTCCCGGATATCACGTGTTAGAAAGTCAGATCTGATCCAATGTATGGTGGCAGAGTTGGCAACAGAGGTAAAGGAATTTAAGACTCTGCCTTTCATTCTGATTCCTATCATAGAGCACTTGCTCACTCCTCCAGGGTGTAATAAATGTGCCTGATACTCTGGTTCATACAAACATGTGGTCCTGCCTTGGAACTTCTCTTCAAACAGAAAGGTGAGTACCAGGACTGAGATTGGGGTCCTGACATCAGTTAGTACTAGCAGATTCCTAAATTTCCCAGTAACATGCTCTACCTACCTGAAAGGATGCTCTTTCTACTCTTTTGTGAAGAACAATCTGGATTCTCCTCCTAGAACATATTATTCTCCATTCTGTACTGTTCAACTGTCCCTCTAGACCCCTGGCAATTATTACAGCATGTGCCTCATCATCTTTATCCCAAAAATCAGTGGGGATTTCCAATCACAGAGCCACACCTGAGTACACTTACATTCAAAGATACCATGATTCATGCTTGCGTGCCTACTCACCATGATTTTGGAAAATGGAGTTTTTCACTACTATGCATTGGTTGAATACCTCAAGCTTGTTTATCCATGTCATTATCTAAGGATGTAAAGCTGCAAATATTATAAGTTAAAGCATTGTCCTGATTTTACTTCTCATTCTTGTAATCTGTCAGCCTGTTCTGACATACCTCAGTGCCCAGGAATGTTGATTAAAGCAGGTAAGACCATGACTGACCACCACTAGATCTACCGAGGTACAATCCAGGAGCTAAAAAAAATTATTTTTTTATTATTATATATTATCATAATATATATTATTATTATCTTCTATCTATATATTATTATAATATATAATATATTATTATTATTATCTTCATTTCATTACCATCTCTGCTACTCACTAACTCAGTTTAACTCCAAGTAATGAATATGAGGATTCACTGGTATTGCAGATGTGAAAAAGAGTAGCACAGAGACTAGCTAGTGTAGTTATCATAAAAGAAAAGATGTGCTCCATACCTGGAAGTACTTAAAATCCTACTGTGTTATTTATAGAATATGAATCAACTGGATAGTAATGTGGTAAGTCAAGTACTAGATGATAAGCTATAGGATCCATGCAATAATAGACATTCAGTCAATACTCTTGTGAGATAAGCCTACGTACTAAGAATTTAAATACAATGATAGAAATAGAGGAGGAAAACACAGATGATAAAGCAGACTTTACAAAGAGTAAGACATGGCGCTAAAATCCCAAGAAATGCAGTATTTTCATTCTCATTCCTTATAGCAAAATGACATAATACACAATCTGTAAGGATAAGAGTAATTACACATTAAGACAGCTTACAATATAAATAAAAGACAAATGAAAATGAATATTGGAATAACCAAGATATCAAGAAAATAACATGAGTTAGGTTAGAGGCCTAAGGAATACATAAAAATTAACAGAATGCTCAAATATTAATTATCATTCCATTTTCAAGATGTGGATCCAAAGTTTTTGGAAAAATAAAATTTATACAAACACTTCACATATTCATATATATATATATATATATATTCAACTACTAGAAATTATATAGGAATCCTGTTATCATAGTCCTCTAAGTTTTTTACCACCTACACATTTTAATCTTGTTAGAAAAGAAAAAGACTATATGGTGCTATTTTGAAATGGGAAAAAAACACTAAAATATATGTGTAACTACAATCAAAGACTGAAAGATGTGTTTCCAAGCTTTCAAACTTTTTTTTTTTAAGTTAGGGACAATCATGTGAATCTTGAGAAGTAGATTTGCTTCAGAGTTTAAAGTTCATACTGGTTTGCCTATTTAGCTCTAATTTTGTATAAAGGGTTTTTAACTACTGCTAGTGGGTAGATGACATGAAATTTGTTTAAAAACCCATGCTACTATCTATGGACATTAATCTGCAAATATTAAAAGCTACAAGGTTATCCTGTTTTATTTTTAATGATTTAATGCAATCCACTTTAATCTTCTGTGGCAGCCAACTCTAAATCCCTCAAGAAAACATCATTTCTATTGATTATAAATTACAAAATAACAGCACTCAATTTTCTTCATTCCTATCTATAGGCTTTTTTTTTGCTATTTTTTTTTATTATGTTACATATAGACTTTTTTGTTTAACTTAAACTTCTTTACTCCTCTCTTTTGCTCATCTCCCTACCTACATCTATAGGCTTCTCTTCAAGAGGAGAATATTTTTAATGCATTCTTTCTAAATATGTCCTTTTCCAAAGAGGACTACTGCTGACATCCACTGGAAAGACCTCACACAAAAATATTTTGATTAAAATGATATAGATGAATATATAAAGGCACATATGTGCATGCACATGCCTTCTTAAAGATGTATACATATCAAAATACTATAACCCAGACTTCCATTATTTCCTTAGTTATGTTTTCCTTATAATCAAATTCACACAGAAGGAGTATTCCAACATGTCATAAACCTTTACCATAGCTCCAATTGTAGGAAAAAATATTTCTGACTTGAAAGAAACAGGTCTGGGGCCTTTCTATGGTAACTCATTGAGACAGAAGTATAGCTTATGTCCAGTAATAGAGGATTTTTCTCTAACACAAAATTAAAATTATCAAAGTGAAATGTAAATGTATTAAGTCTGAATATTATAAAATCACTGGTATTAACACCTCTTGCCAAAAATGGCAATTTAATATGGTTTAGTAATATGAACTTTTTAAGCATATAGACATAGTATCTCATAAGGTGTTAACATCCAAAATATATAAAGAACTCCTACAACTCAACAGCAAAAATCAGTCTGATTAAAAAGTGGGCAGAGAGTCCAAACAGACTTTTTTTCAAAGATGACACATACAGATGGCCAACAGGTACTTGAAAAAATGCTCAACATCACTAATCATCAGGGAAATGCATATCAAAACCACAATGAGATCAGATTTCACACATCTTAAAATGGCTATTATCAAACGGACAAGAAAAAAGTGTTGGCAAATATGTCAAGAAAAGGGATCCCTCATACACTGTCGGTGGGAATGTAAATTGTTGCAGTCACTATGGCAAACAGTATGGAAGTTCCTCAAAAAAATAAAAACAGAACTACCATATGATCCAGTAATCCTACTTCTGGGTATTTATCCAAAGAAAACATTAATTCAAAATGGTATCTGCACCCCTATGTTCATTGTAGTGTTATTTGCAGTAACTAAGATGTGGAAGCAACATAAGTGTCTCCTTACGGATAGAGAAAACGTGGTGTGTGTTTGTACACACACACACTATAAAGTATTATTCTGCCATAAAACAGAATGAAATCTTTCCATTTGTGACAACACGGATGGACCTTGAGGGCCCTGTGCTAAATGACATAAGTCAAACAGAGAAAAACAAATACTGTAAGATACCACATATATGTGCCATCTAAAAATTAGAACAACCGAAGTCATAGGACTGGTTGTTGCCAGAGGTGGGGGAGGGATAGATGAAGGGGGGTCAAAAAGTACAATATTCCAGTCATAAAAGCACTGGGTGTTATATGCAACTAATGAATTGTTGAACACTGCAACAAGAATTTATGATGTACTATATGTTGGCTAATTGAACATAATGAAAAATAAAAAAAATACCAATATCTGGACTTCAGAAATCCAAGGGTCATGAACTTACATTTTTAACACAGCCCTCAGGTGACTCTTATGCATACTAATGTTAGAAAATTCTAATAAAGAGTTATATTGACTTTGGAGTCTGATGGATTAAAAAAAAATAACTAAGTCATAGAAATGTAATGTAGATCATGGTGACTATAGGTAATAATACTGTATTGTCTATTTGCAAGTTCCTAAGAGAGTAGATCTTAAAAGTTTTTAGCACAATAAAAATAAACTATGTGTTCAGATGGATTTTAAACCAACTTATTGTGGTGATCATTTTGCAATATATACATTGAATCATTATGTCATACACCCCCAAATTAATTTAATGTTAGATCAATTATACCTCAAAAAAGTTTTTTTTAAAACAATATAGGCATACAGGGCCAATGAATTAAGTTCTAGTCAATTTTCCCAATTTCTTTTTTTTAAGATTTTATTTATTTATTGGTCAAAGAGAGAGAGAGAGAGAGAGAGAGACAGAGAAGGAGACAGAGAGGGAGCACACAAGCAAGTGGAGCAGCAAGCAGAGGAAGAAGCAGGCTCCCTACTGAGCAAGGAGCCCAATGAGGGACTCAGTTCCAGGACCCTGAGATCATGACCTGAGCCAAAGGCAGACGCTTAACCGACTGAGCCACCCAGGTGTCCCCCAATTTCTTATAGTAGTCTGTCATCTAGGGCCAAACTTCCTATTTTCACAAGTGCAGTAAGCATTCAGAGCAGGTCTCTGAAGACCAGCAGAAATAAGAGGGAATGGGCATAGCCTAGTGATAAAGCCCACAGTGACGAAGACCATAAATTGTGTTAAAGTTCTCTCAGAAGTAGACAGCTTGATACTGTTGGACAAGTTCCTTTGCTTTTTTATGTATCTATTCACTCACTTAAAAAAAAAAATAAACAGATCTTACCCATACAAGTTTTGTCCCTGACAACTTCATCCCCAGAGCTCTAAATACCAATACTGATTTTATAGCACCCTCTCTATATGCTTCAGTGAACTCTCTACTTTTCTTGCCTAAACTACAGCATATGCACCATCATGATCTCATGATGATTTACTTCTAGGTTAGAAAAGGATCTTTCTATACCCTTTTCCAATTTCATGTCAGGTCATACCACTTCTCTAAAAACAGGTTTTAATATTTTGTTTCACTTATACATTGCAAAAACTCGTAAGAGGTCTAATACATTTAAAATTTATAGTTAAATAAATTTTTAGGAACTAATCATTCTTCTCAAGCTCTATGGGAGAAGTGTATTTCCTTGCCCCTTTGCTATCAGGCTTGGCCATGTGACTTGCTTCTGACAATGGAATATAAACACAAACTTTCAATGTCTTGCATGGTTTGGCTGGGTTCCTTGTAATTCTCTCATCTGTTTTTTGGCAAAAGCATTGCCCAAATACCTCTTATTTTCAGAAAGAGGAGTCCCATGGAACAGAAATGAACACACTCGGCCTGGGAAAGTGATTTTTTTAAATTATAAACCACTGAGATTATTGGTTATATTCATGCAGCATTTTTGCAGCAATAGCTGACTAATGCATGAAGAAAATTAAAGCCCACAGAAGAGCATTTAAGATTATACAGCTGAAAAAAAAGTCCAAGCTGGAATATAAACCCAGAGATATTTTACCTCTACAGCCCTGCTATTACTCTCTAATCTATATAATCCTCTATGCGTGGAAATATCCTTAGCTTAGAATAGACTCTGGGTAACCATTTATTTAAAAAGGAAGACAAACATGAATGAGTACAATTACCATCACCTACAAAACTAGCATTTGCTTTACAATACCATCAATTCTCAATGCTCTAAGACAAAACTACTAAACAGTTTTATGCTAAAATGTTTGTACAGATTTGTGTGTATACACAAGATACCTTCCCTATTATTTGTCTCACTAGGCTTCATATTAAAAAGAGCCTGCTTTCTGCAAGCACAGCCAGACAAACAAGTGTTTGATAGACTATATAACAATGCTATAAGAAGGATGCAAGTCATTTATGGATCATGTACTTGCTAGAAGCCACACATTCACGAGAGTGTTGATTCTGCCAATTGGATTTCTTGAATTCCTCACACATTAATTCAGTCTCCACCTGCAGATGTACATTGCTACATTTGCTTCTTGTCTCTTATCAAGTTATTTTTAAGAAGGAAAAATATTTGTTACATCTTTTCCTCCCAGGAACTATTTTTTCCCCTGAATCTGAAGGGTAGATAGGTTTAACATTTTAAGATATAGGATAATTGAAGATTTAAAAAGGTTTTAGTGCAGTGCATTAATTCAGTATTGTGTTTTAATGTTTTGTTGAAATTTTAATTTTGAGAAGACTCAACTATCACCAACATAAAATACAGTAGATTATATGTATAATTACCCATCAACAAGCTCAGCAGGTAATACATAACATAACAATTAAAGATTACAGAATCTACAGGACAATCAAGAATAATTTTTTCAGCTTAGTGAGAAGCTCCTAAATTTTGCTGGAATAAAATGCCTGAAAGTGTCTAAACTACAACGAAATGTTATATACACACTTGATGAGTAAACTTAAGAATCCTATGGTTTTCACGTAAGTAATCAGCAGAGTGTAGATGATTTTGCTTTGAGGGTCAGAGTGTTAGCCTTAAAAATCAACAAAGTTTTTTCACTTAGTCCTTGAGAAATATTGATGTTTGTGGACTACAGAAAACTTACCTAACCCAGTGGCAGATGCACCTACAGGACAATCACAACACTTATCCCTCACACAGCACCATACATGTTCCTTTTCTCTTACAGTAAGCCCAATAGAGTGGGAACTTTTACTCTGGTTCAACGTTGTATACACTGCGCCCAGAAAAATTCAAGTATACTAACACCACAAAAGTACAGAACACAGAATCGTTGACATGTAGTACTGGAGAGAAAGAAAGTAATGGAGGCAGAGAGAGAGAAAGATATTAGTTTGCAAACAGATTAGGGCTATATTCAGGACCCAAACTTAGGTTTCTTCAGTATCAATTCTAGCCTTCCTTACACCAAAAAGATATAAAATGGGAATACTAGATATATCTTTATATCATTTTACACCATTTTGATATACCAAAAAGATATAAAATGGGAACACTGGTATACACAAAATGGCTTCAAAATGATGTCATAGGCTTTACTGGACCACACATAAAACAACAGTAATTTTCACAATACGGAGTATAACACAAGAGATTGTTTTGAGTGGATTAGCAGGGTAGATACCTAAGATACATGTGATGCCAAAACGTATTTAATTTAAAATGTAATTTCATTGGAAATTTATAAAATGTTGCATTTGTATAATGCTAATACTCAAAGTACCATACAAATATGTGTGGCAAAACAAAAAGATACAAATATCAAATATTCTTTATCAACACATGATAAATAATTAGCAATATTATGAATAGCTACTAATATGGAATTTTAAGGCAGATAACTATCCACTAAAAAAGAAAACTTAAATATTTTCCTATGTTGTGACAACCTGCAAAAATTAGTGTATTATTTTATTCTTTAATACTTGGGAAATGAGCTAGGTGCTGGCCCTCCTTAGTCTAAGAAATATAATCTTGTAAAAAAAAAAAAAAAAAAAAGAAGGATGAATTGACAAACAGATAAGTGGATGATTAGAAACAAGAGTGATGAGGTCAGAGCTATTTCCAGAGTGGAATGAAAACCATGGAAGAGGCCTCTAAACCAGATATGGAATGATGAGTATTTGGCAAGTTTTCTTCAAAGGTATGAATGTTGAACTGAGGCTTGAAGGGTGAGTAATCATTATCTGAGGGGGAGAAAAACAGGCGAAGGGAAACTCAGAGAGCTAGAACCTGTGTTCATGGATACTAATGCAGGCATGAAAGAAGATGTTTATATTCAGGAGACTTCGAACAGCATGTCAGGAAGAACATGTGATTTGAGTTGGATAATGTTGAAACCTGAAACTGAAGCAGTCTGCTGAGCTCAGTCCACATCATGCACTATGCTAAGTTGTATGGACATTACCTACACAACAATGGGGAGCTAAAACAAAACAAAACAAAACTTTGAGAGAAGGACCCTAAGCATTCCTCATTCCCACAGAGTCAACTAGATAACAGCCACATCTGTGTAAATAACGCCCAAAACTACAAAATGGGCAAAACACACACTCCACAGCTAAGAGAAGAGAAACAGTCAGAGTTCAATGTCCCTGGGGGACTGTCTGCAGGAGGCAGGGATGCATCCAGGGGACTGTCTGTGGGAGGGACAGACACCACTGGGGCCCAGAGGGGAAAGAAACGGACTCTCACACTAGGGACCCCACACATGGAAAACAAACCCCTTAACATTTGGCTCTGAAAACCAGAGGGGCCGAATTTTGTGAGTTCTTACAACTAGCAAGACTTAAAGCCTGGAATGTTAAAAATCAGCAGGCTCCTGGGAGACGTGGGAGGACAGGAGGAAACTGGAGTTCCCACCCTTTAAGGGACAGCACAACAAACCAATCTGTGGAGACAGAGCATAGAAGCAGCAGTTTGAAAAACATCTGGAGCATACAGGAGGGAGAGTTGTTTACTCATCTCAATTCCTGTGCAGCATGGGCAGGGATCATTGGGAGACTTCTCTAGGAACAAAGGAGATGGTGGGTACCACTTCCCTCCCCCACTCGCAGCATTAGCACACACAGGACCCAGCTCAGTGACAACATCTACTACCTAACTTGCTAACAGTGTACCCCACCCCCATATTTCCCTCTAGAAATGCCCCCTCTGGCCAGGTCTCAAGTCCAGGTCCCCTCCCACAGCAGACTCCACAAACCTTGCTAAGAATGTGCCCCAGCTGCACATACCCTGTGGCTGAAAACTGAAAACGGAGGTCACCTCCCACCAGTGCAATTCTTGCTGGCACCATAAGCCCTGCCCCTGTGTTCTCTTGCACTTTGGGACTACTACATCTCTGGCAAAATTCTAGTCTGACTCAAGCCCAAGGCAGCACCAGACTTGCCCACTAACACAGAAACAAAACCCTGCCCACAAGAGGCAAAGGAGGCCACTGCAGATGACAGAACTGAAAGCAAAAGTAGCACAGCCCCAACAGTAGGGCACAAGCAACACACAGAGGAGACATCCCTGAAATGACAGGTGCTGGGAAGCAGGGGACATTTCATTGGCAGGGCACGAAAGAATCTCTAAGGCTGCTATTTTCAGGAGCAAGAGATGTACCTGATTTTCCTAACAGAAACACACACAGTGAGTTAGATAAAATGAGGAGACAGAGAAAAACATCCCAAATGAAAGAAGAGGACACAAATCACAGCAAAAGACCTAAATGATTTTTTTCATTGATTCTTACGAATGAAAGAGAAGTGAATTGCCTTAAGCCAACATATACCGCTCTACAAAAAAAGCTAAGAAATGGGACAAATGAGGTTTTTTTTTAAGGAGGTTAGAAGTAATAGGATTCAAAGTTTATGTCCAGAAATTTAGAATCTCAATCTCAGAACTACAGCCAGGTTAAGTTTATATGTAGTACTTAACTATAAACATGAGTGTTAAGTGTTAGTGTAAATGTGATCATTCCCATCTTCTTTTCACGAGATTATTTTTTCTACAACTGGAAATATTCATTTTTTTAAATATTTTTATTTATTTGACAGAGAGACACAGTGAGAGAGGGAAGACAAGCAGGGGGAGTGGGAGAGGGAGAAGCAGGCTCCCTGCGGGGCAGGGAGCCCGATGCGGGGCTCGATCCCAGGACCCTGGGATCAGGACCTGAGCCGAAGGTAGACGCTTAACGACTGAGTCACACAGGCGCCCCTGCAAATATTCATTTTTAAACACTCCTAATACTTTACATTTTCCTATTGTTTTCAGTTGTTATTTACATAGCTAATTTTTGTTTTTACTTCAAATAGTGAAACTGTATCAAAACAGTACAGATGAAGGGTGAGATATGTACAATAAATAGCTAACACAGATCCTTTCTTAACGTTCTCCATGGTGAATAGAATTACATTCTCTAAGATGTCCTCAGTAATTAACAGATTATGTTGTACACCTGAAACTAATGTACCATTATGTGTCAACTGTACTGCAATTTAATAATTAACAGGTTACGATTAAATAAGTAAACAGGAAAAATTACATATAAAATCATAAAATAACAAATCTTGACATCTGTTTTAACTTAGAGAATATCTACAAATCGTGCCTATTTTTTTCCTGTAGTAATAAAAAGTTTATTCATTCAAATTTAAATACTGTTTTACTTTATTAAGGGTGAAGTTTTCAGCAATCTTGTTTCCATTCACACTGAACAAGTTTCAGTTTAACAGTTTAAGTACCTCATGTGCCCTTCTAGTTATTTCAGGTATGTGGAACCTGGTATCCAAACTGAAAGGCTGTGAAATAAGGCATACAAGGGTCTAAGAGAAGCATCCCACCAAATTAATAAATTTCAAAACATTTCATAATGAGCTTCAGACAAGTGCTACCTGATTTCCTAAGATATTGCAAAGCTACTGTAATCAAAACAGTATGTTACTGGCATAATCACAAAAATATAGACCATATGGTCTATGTATCTTTGATAAGGGTGCCAAGAACACATAACAGGAAAAAGATGGTCTCTTCCACAAGTGGCCCTGGGAAACTGGATATCCATAAGTGAAGTAATGAATTTGGATCAGTATCATATACCATACACAAAAATCACCTCAAAATGGGTTAAAGACTTAAACATCAGACCCAAGGCTACAGAACTCTTAAAAGGAAACACTGAAGTTTTAGGGTATTAGTGTTGACAACAGTTTTATGGATAGGACACTAAAAGCAGTAACCAAGGAAGGCAAAAATAGTCAAGTGGGACCTACATCAAACTAAACACTTCCGCAAAACAAAGGAAGCAATCAACAAAATAAAAATGCAACCTATGGAATGGGAGAAATTATTTGCAAACCTTGTGTCTTAAAAGAGATCAACTTCCAAATTATTTAAGGAACTCCTACAACTCAGCAGTGTGGAAAACAAAACAAAAAAAAAAAAAAACAACTAACAGTCTGATTAAAAAGTGGTCCAAGGACTTAGAACGTTATCCAAAGAAGATATACAATGGCCTACAGGTAAATGAATAAAACCTCAACATCACTCATCATCAGGAAATACAAATCAAAACCACAATGACGTTATCACCTGACACAAGTGAGATTAGAACCCATATAATACAGAGAAGTTTATAAATTCTATTCATGTGTCCTAATTTTAAGTACTTAGAAAATTCTTTAACCTTGTTTTCCATTTAACTAGTCTTCCTGAAATACCCATTTGGCTCTTCAACTCATCTAATGTGTTCTTATTTTGACTATATTATTTCCACACAAGAATTCCAATTGGTTCGTTTCTTTTAAGAATGTTTTTCTATTTCACATTACCATCATCTTTTTACCTTGTTGAGAAAACTCTTAAGTTATTTTGCATTCTATTTGGTCCACTCATTATTTGTCTAAGATGGTCTTTTTCTGTCTTTTAGAATGTTTGTCCTCCTCATATATCTTGTTTTCCTCCATGGGATGATATCCCTCCTGTTTTCATCTGAACTTTGGTGATAATTTATATTCAGTAGTAAGGACTAAAATTATTCCCAAGTTCGTGTCTCTCCTGCTGAGTTTATTGAGTAGGTGTAAAAATGTATCTCCAGGGCGCCTGGGTGGCTCAGTTGGTTAAGCAACTACCTTCGGCTCAGGTCATGATCCTGGAGTCCCGGGATCGAGTCCCACATCGGGCTCCCTGCTCAGCAGGGAGTCTGCTTCTCCCTCTGACTCTCTTCCCTCTCATGCTATCTCTCATTCTCTCTCAAATAAATAAATAAAATCTTAAAAAAAATGTATCTCAAGATGAATACCTATGGTGGTATAACCTGGGCTCCAACAGTTCCCATCCATCACTTCTCACCAGTGATACTGTTTTTTTAGGGAATTTGCTCCTGATCTTTCCTCTGTAGGGCTGTATTCGCAATGGTGTCTATGGGAAGGGGGGTGTCTGGACACCTGGCTAGCATTCCTTCTCTTATTATCCACAATCACCATAACCAGACTCAAGAGCTACTCTGAATCAATGAACAGTCCTAGATTAATTGTATCCTCTGCCAAGTAGACTTTTAACATTTATAATTAACTATATTCTAAAGCATCCATTTCAATCCAAGACACCTTTAGAAAATGCTCAAATTTATAAAGGAAGTAGGTAAACTTGAAAGGAATTTTTTTTTTTTACCAGCTCAAGTAATCCTGAAATTCACTCTAATTTATTGCCCATACACTAAAGGAAAAAAAAGTGTGATAAAATATTTACCTTTACATCAATAAATGAACAATCTAAAATTAAAGGTACAGTCTAAAACTCAATCCTACAACTATCACAGCTGGGAAAGTCATTAAGAGGTAGCTGGTGGCTGAAATCCTGCCAACCTGAATCTATCACTCTGTTTTTGCAGTATTGTTGTGAAAATTTTCTTCCTCGTATGTAGAGATTCTCTAAATCCCACTCAGGTTCTTCCTACTTTTTGACCTTTAACCAATTGGCAAACTACTGTCCTTATCAGTCATTGATGCCTGTGATGATCTTTCACAAGACAGTATTAAGGCCTCAGACTCAGGACTTCCAAACCCTATAGCCAATATAACTTAGTAACTAACTTACAGTCAGGTTACTAATTAAGTCAGACATTTACTTAGAAATTGTTTAGTATGGGTTTTTTCCTTGCCCAGATACACTGGAAACAGATACACTGTTACTATTATGTAATTAATACACACAAGCACCCAGGACTGTTGAGAAACTCATAGTCTTTATAGAAAGTTAAAATTAATTGTATCCAAAGCAATACTGTTTTAATTCTGAAGCTACTAATTCATTTATGTAAAAATAAAGAAATGCCACAACTTAAGCTGTTTGTAGTCATCAAAAATACATTCAAAAACAAAGTGGAACATGTGGACTTATTCTGAGACAGTGCTATAATAAAATCTTGATTTAAATTGCCTAATAAAATCATTATGATTATATCTACAGATGTAACTACAAATTTACCATTACAAAAACCCTTAGTACTTTATCTCTAAAAAAAAAAAATTGCATTCTCTTTAAAGGCAAATGGGAAAAAAACAAAAATCACAAGTATATACCAACAATGACACTTTCTTTTACATACATCATTTTTAGGGTGCATCATTAATGCATGAGTGAAACAGGCACAGAATTTCACATTTGTCTTTTTCTATTCTTTTTTAGAGCTTTATTGAGATATAATTGATATACAAAAAAACTAGACATGATAAATGTATACAATGATGAGTATGGAGCTATGTACACATGCAGGAAACCATCACCTCCAGAAGTTTCCTCCTGTTTGGCTTTGTTTTGTTTTTGTGCTAAGAACATTTAATATACTTTCAACCAATTATTAAGTGTACAATACTGAACTGTTAGTCACAAGCACTATGCTGTACAGATCTTTACAACTTATTCATGTAGCATACCTGAAACTTTATACCCATTGAAAAGTAACACCGCACCTTCCCCTACCCCAGCCTCTGGCAACTACCATTTTCCTCCACATTTCTAGCAGTTTCACTATTTTATATTCATCTTAGTGGACTCATTCAGTATTTATCCTACTATGACCAATTTATTTCACTGAGCATAATGTCTGCCAGGTTCATCCATATTGTCACAAATGGCAGGATTTCCTTTTTTATGGCTTAATAATATTCCACTGTATTTACATATCATACTTTATTTACTCATATCCATTGATAGACACAAGGTTCTGTGTCTTTGGTATTGCGAATATGCTGCAATGAGCATGGGAGTGCAGATATTGCTTTGAAATCCTGATTTCAAATCTTTTGGATATATAGCCCAAAAATGTGATTGCTAGAGTATGTGGTAATTTTTTTTAAAGATTTTTATTTATTTATTTGACAGAGACAGAGACAGCGAGAGCAGGAACACAAGCAGGGGGAGTGGGAGAGGGAGAAGCAGGCCTCCTGCAGAGCAGGGAGCCCGATGTGGGACTCGATCCCAGGACTCGGGGATCATGACCTGAGCCGAAGGCAGCCACTTAACAACTGAGCCACCCAGGTGCCCAGTATGTGGTAGTTCTATTTGTAATGTTTCGAGGGACCTCCATTCTGTTTTCCATAGTGGTTACACCATTTTAAATTCCCACCAACAGTGTAAAAGGGTTCCCATTTCTTCACATCCTCATCATTTTTTTTCTTTTTTTTTTGTTTGTTTTTGGTAAAAGTCAACCTAATACATGTGAGGTGATACCTCATTGCATTTTTAATTCACTTTTCCCTAATTAGTAAAGCTGAACATCTTTTCATATACCTGTCAGCCATTTGTACATTTTCTTTGAATTCAATGCTTTCTCCATCAAAATCCCAATGGCATTTTTAACAGAAATAGGAAAACAATTCTAAAACTCATATGAAATCACAAAACACTATTAATAGCCAAGCCAATCTTGAAAAACAACAAAAGCATCACACTTCCTGATTTTATAGTATATTACAAAGCTATAGTAATAAAAAAACTGATGATACTGGCATAAGGATAAACATACAGACCAATGGAACAAAATAGGGACCCCCAAAATAAACCCGAGCATAGACAATCAACTGACCTTCGAGAATATCAAGAACACACAATGGGAAAAGAATAGGTCTTTAATGGCCTTGGGCAAACTGGATATCCGCATTCAGAAGAATGAATTTGGATCCTTATCTTACACTATACACAAAAATCAAGTGAAAATGAATCTAAGAATTAAATGTAAAATCTGCCAATGTATAAGTTTAGAAGAAAACATGGGGTAAAATTTGACATTTGACATTTGTCTTGGTAATGATTTCTTGGATATAACAATAAAAGCACAGGCCACAAGAGAGAAAAGTGGGACTACACTTAACAAAGGAAACAACCAACAGAATGAAAAGGCAATCTACAGAATGGGAGAAAGTATGTGCTAACCAGGTATCAGAAAATGGGAAGGTTAATATGCAAAATACATAAGGAACTCCTACAACTCAATGGCAAAATATAAAAAATATGCCAATTAAAAAAATGGGCAAATGTCTTTATTGGTATTTCTCCAAAACATCTGTTTTAGAAAATCAGTACTATTATAATGGTTACAAAACACTGCATTAATTCCTTACACATAGATTTATCAATTTGTTGCTCCTTGAAGGGAAAAAACACCCCTGAAAACTGGTAAGCAACAATTATGTATAGAACATTTTTCCCACTTACCAAGCTATTTAGTCGGCAAAATATTCACTGTAGCTTCATAATACACCAGTTCCATCTTGTCAGCTCTTCTCTTCCAATTTTAAGTTTTGTTAAAGCAAATCATACATGTAGGACACTATTACATTGAGATCTTGGCAGGTGTTACAGGATTCCCTATTTCTGGTATCCTAATGCTCTTGTATTACTGAAATTCCACTGAAAATTTTTATGTTTTAGATTCATAAACTTAGGAACTCAAGACAACACAAACTTGCCTTCCATCTCAGGCTTCTTTGAACTGCGTTTTGGTCCATCATCATTCATAGATTTTAAGGATTCATTAGGAAACATAAGCCTGGTTTCTTTTCTACCAACACTTTCACTTATGGTGTTTTATACAATCAAATCAAGAAGTATCAGCGTCCTAAATTATGACAAACTGGTCCACAGGTCTGGTACAGTTTTTCTCTGCTTCTCCTAATCCTCTCCACCATTCGCCCTCACCAGAATTATCCTCTAGGTGGGACAGAGAATTCCACAGAGCCTCTCCAGTTGAGTCCTGCTCAAATGATCCCTAGAGCATATTTTTTAAAAAGACCTATCCATAAAGGGGGGGGAAACCAAGAATGCTGGTTTTGCAAATTCTTTAGTCATTTCAAGCAGTTTAGGCCATGTATTTACTACCATGGGCTCTGAAGCCAGCCACACTGTTGTAATTTTGTAACGTGTCCTAGTAAAAGAATAACAAAAACTGGAAAAATGTATTCATTAACTAAGATGTTTACTAGAATATTTCAAAGGAAATGATACATAGTTTTATCTGTGTAATATATCCAACCCCAAGACAAATGAGCATAGTATATTGCAGTAATTAAATGTGCAGGCTCTGGACAGAAACTGTGTAGGTCGATAGCCATGGTCTACCACTTATAAATGGTACGCCCTTGGGAAAGTCAATTGTCACTACATGGCTTGGTTTCTTTTATTCAGAAAAGGACACAGACTACCTTGAATAAGCTACAACACAGAAAACATTTAGACTCTTATCAGACTGGTAGTAAATAATCTTGTTAATTATGATTAATTCATTAATGAGTCAAAGTATATTTTATAAGTTTAAGTGTAATCATGAAAAGCACTGTATAAATGCTCACCACATGTATACTATATCGTGTATGTTTTAATAAGTCCTTTAGAATGTCACATGATTAAATCAATAAATTTGCATAGAATTTGCAAAATTATAATACCATAAGTTATTATGTGGTGTATGTTTATTTTTTAGTCATTTTTTGAGATTTTATTTATTTATTTGAGAGAGAGAGAGAGAGAGAGAGAGCACGAACAGGGGAGAGGCAGACAGAGAGGGACAAGCAGACTCCCCATCTAGCAAGGAGCCCGATGTGGGACTTGATCCTAGGACCCTGGGATCATGACCTGAGCCAAAGGGAGACACTTAACCAACTGAGCCACCGGTTCAGGCACCCCATGTTTAGTCATTTTTAAAATAAATCCACCAGTGAGGAACCCATATATACATTTTCAAATCCACAGTGGCAAAGGGAGTTGTAACTCTTCAAATTTTTTTCCTTAACTTTTAGCTTACCAAGCTATTAAAAAAAATAACCTAACAACTACACTAAATGCATTTAAACTCAAAGCACCAATGAAAACATGATCAACAGGCACAACAACCCAATGTCTTAACAGTTATTTTCTCCCACATGTACTAAATATTTTTTTTTTTAATGAAGAAGTTAGTAGCATTCCAAAAATTTCATTCCCCTTGCAAATGAGGGACATTTATCTCATGGTAAATTGTAGAATATTACCATTGTGATTTCACAGGAAAGAATGAAAAGCAAACACAATTTACCAAAATACTCAAATGGGGCTAGTGTTCACCACAAATTCTATTTTCCTGTTAAAAAGATTTCAGGAATAAAACAGCAACTGAGAGCTAAACTTTGTCTCTTTCAATGAAGTTGCTACCTTGTCTGACTTACCAGAATGCAGTCTTTATTCCATAAAATTTAACCTACCAAACACGAAGTCTTCAATCTCAAGCAAGGTTAAATAGGATAATGGGCAGATCCTCCAGAGCAGACAGCCAGAGACCCGGAGTGTGAGACCTTGTTCCAGAACTGATGGACTGTGCAAACTTGAGAAAATCATTTCAGGTCTCAGGGCTTCCTGCTCAACCCTCCCAAGAGTCTGAGAGATAAATGAGCATAATTCGTCAATGGATTAGAGACCAGGGTCATATAAACCTGCAGACGCTCAGATAAACATTAAGGAATGAAGACATTGATCAAGTTCAATTTAAAAATACAAACCAGGTTTTCATTTTTGTACTTAAGAATGTCAATATGAATTTCATTAAAACAGTAACAGCCAGGAATAATATCATTAAAGATTACAAACTACCACTGAGTATTTCAGAGAATATATTTACGAAACATATCTTTAAATGGTTCCAAAATATGTCACTAAAGAATACAGGCACAAATGTAAGATTTTAGAAATATCTTAATAGATTTAGAAAATTTTCCTATAGGATATTTTCAGAAACCCATCAATTTAGTGTCAACTTCTAAATTCAAAACAATGTGCTCTCCAAAAATTTCAAAATAATCTGCTTCAGTTAGAGGGGAAAAAAATCAACTATCCAATTTGTTACATTTTTTCCCCTGAAATAGATATAAATGGAATCAGTTTTTGTGTGTATCTTTAAAAGATATTTACCATATTGCAATTAAGGCTCAATCTGAGTAAATGCAATGATTAAAATTTCAGGAGTACACTTTGTGAAAAGTGACAACACAAAATAGTAACAAGAACTTCCTAGAAAATTATTGAAATGAATGAAGCAAAGAGAAAAACCTTAAATGGAACTCTTAACAGGCAGATGTTCATAAACACACCCTTTCTTAAACATACTGGTCCATGAACCTGTTTTCCTTGTAGCACTGATTTAATATGTGCATCATTTAGGGAAGGTTTCAGAGTAGCAGGTCAAAATCATCTACGTGCATGCATTCACATGATTAAATTTCTCATTTATGTAGCCCAAACACAGAGAACTTCAACAGAAGTTGGATAGCTAACCAGGTCGGCATTAGATTTGGGCCTGGCTTTCTTCTACCAAAGGTCTCTAATGAAGGAACATTACCTATGAGGAATTTTCACTTGATCTGAGAAGCGAGACTTACTGCTCCCCTCTTACACTTGGGGCTTATATACTAGTTTGAGAATTTGTATCAACAGTCTATGTTCTGCTAATCCAGGGTATACTTACTAATACTGATGCCTTCCCATACCTCATATTCACTTTAAGTCCACATCATCCATTGGGAGAAAACAGAACCAGTACTAAGACAGCGTTAATTAGGAGTTCTTCCTCTAGCTTTCTAGGATTCTGGAAAGACTTTTTCAAGAAATATCCTCAAAATTAATATTCTACAGAACATGCTTTGAGTATGGCTGCTCTAAATATTTTGAAGTTTAGCCTTGGATCATGACAACATTGGGGAGGGGCATGGGTGCACATAACACACTTTATTTTGGCTCTTTAGAGAATTGGTTTCATTGTATTTCATCATGATCCTTCACAGTAAGAAACACCCACATGTAATATATACTACTGTGATTATTACAGGGATGTTGTTACATAATGTTCTCCAATACACAGTACACCTTAGTCTCAGTACCTATAAAAGTTATGGCCTGCATGAGAAATTGCTTTTAACCTACTGGGTATTATGAACCTCTGAAATATACACATTTCTTTCTTTTCTTTGGCTGCTCCGAAGCTCAAAGTCAAATTTATAGCTAACACCTAGATACTGTATTGACTCGTATGCTAAAATTACTTCCAGATTTATCCATTTCCATGATTTCATCTTCTCATTCTACCAATTGTATATTTTATATGCCACCTCAAATTACTGCAGAAATAATGTAGGGTGTACTTAAGTAGATAAGCAAATATTTGTATTTTAGATATATTCATGTAAGATATTAATTCTATGCAATTATATATGTATTCATTGAATAATGAATATAAATGAGTTTTAGTCCAAAGGAACTAAATAGGGTTTAAAGCTATTAATGACTTAATATGATTCAGTAAATATAAAGGCACACCTTTATTCAAAGAAAGCCAACAAGAAAAGCACGTTTGATTTTGTCTCTGAAGACCTTGGTTTGAAATTGTGTGTTTTATCACCTATATGACTTCAGAAAAATAAATTAGGTAACATGCAAAAATGTTCTGAGTTTAAAATGCCATATAAACTCAAGTAATTAATACAATCAATATCAAACAAACCAAAAGGAGTAGGTATAAGAAACACCAGTGAGAAATGAATCTGTGTAAAGTTTCATCCCTTCCCAGAAACGCTTGAGGCACTTTTGACTTTAGCCAGGCTTCCTTGTATAGTCTGCTTATGGAATTTGTTAGCTAGAAGTTAAACAAAGGTCTTCCACAGGCTGCTGGGTCCTTTTTTCTGTTTTACTAAGATATAGTGGACTTACATACAGCCTAACAAATTCTATGTACAGCATAATAAACTGACTTAAATGCATTGTGAAATGATTATAGTAAACTTAGTTAACATCTATTACCTCCAATAGGTAGAAAACAATCTTTTTTCCTTGTGATGGGAATTTTTGGGATTTACTCTCTCAACAACTTTGGGGACTTATTTAATAAAATACTTTTAGGAAGGTATACCTGGCCTGTTTGGATTTTGTCTTCTAGATAAACCTGCAATTTATGGATTAATGAGCCACTGTTGTGGAGAATGGTTAGTCACGTAGTTTTTCTTGTCATGTCTAGACCAGAGAGATTCCAAAGGATGTGGATTCCCTAGGCTTGCTTACACCACACAGATTTAACAGTCATTGAACCAAACTGTGTCACTGGGCAGGAAGCTGCATCTGCTGGTTTAGGGCCTCCCAGGTGCTGGATTGGTAGCTGATGCTCCTGTCTTATAGTCTTCCCTCAATCATTAGCAAATGACTGGTTAGTACATGGGACATCTATCCCCTCCTCCAAACCCACACCCACTCCCCCTCGCACTCTTTCCATGAAAGGGAATTAAGATTTAGAAAAACATTTGATGTACACAGCAAAGGAAACCATTGACAAAGTGAAAAGGCAACCTACTGAATGGGAGAAAATATTGGTAAATCATGTATCTTACAAGGGGTTAATATCCAAAATATATAGAAATTCATACAACTCAATAACAAAAAAACAAACAATCCAATTTAAAAATGGACAGAAGATCTGAATAGACATTTTTCCAAAGACACACATGTGGCCAACCCACATGAAAAGGTGCTCAACATCACTAATCAGGGAAACGCAAATCAAAACCATAGTATCACCTCACACCTCTTAGAATGGCTATTATCAAAAAGGAAGAAGAAAGAAGAAGAAGAAAGGAGGGAGGGAGGGAGGAGGGAGGGAGGAAGGAGGGAGGAAGGAGGG
>NW_027397078.1:14953532-15015856 GCF_003265705.2 Callorhinus ursinus | reverse complement strand
GGGAGGAAGGGGGAGGAAGGGGGAGGAAGGGGGAGGAAGGGGGAGGAAGGGGGAGGAAGGGGGAGGAAGGGGGAGGAAGGGGGAGGAAGGGGGAGGAAGGGGGAGGAAGGGGGAGGAAGGGGGAGGAAGGAAGAAAAAGAAGAAGAAATAAGTGTTGGTAAGGATGTGGAAAAAAGAGAATCCTCATGTGTTTTTCATGGGAATGTAAATGGATGCAGCCATTATGGAGAACAGTATGAGGTTCCTCAAAATAACCTAAACTAGAACTATGATATGATCCAGTAATTCCACTTCTGGGTACTTATCCAAAGGAAATGAAAACACTAACTAAAAAAATATCTGCATCCCCATGTTCACTGCAGTATCACTCACAATAGCTAAAGCATGAAAGCAACCTAGGTGTTCACTGATGGATGAATAAAGATCCACACACACACACAATGGACTACTACTCAGCCATTAAAACAGGGAAATCCTGCTGTTCACAACAACATGGATGGACCTGGAGGACACTATGGTAAGTGAAATAAATCGAAGATAAATAACCATATAATCTCATTTTTATGTGCAGTATAAAAACAAACTCATAAATAAAGAAAACTGGGGCATCTAGGTGGCTCAGTCTGTTGAGCATCCAACTCTTGATTTTGGCTAGTTCATGATCTCAGGATCAGGAGATCAAGCTCCGCATCAGGCTCCACATTCAGCATAGAGTCTGTTTGAGATGCTCTCTCTCCCCTCTCCCTCTGCCTCCCCATCACTTGCACTGTCTAAAATCAATAAATAAAATCTTTATAAAAATACAGAAAACAGATTGGCGGTTGCCAGAGGTGGGGGGTGGGTAGAGTGGGTGAAGGGAGCCAAAAGGTCATAGGGATATAAGGCACAGTATGGTGACTATAATTATTAATATAGTAAATAACATACAATAGAGTATATTTTAAAGTTTCTAACAGATCTTACTAGTTCCCATCACAAGAAAAAAATTGCAACTATTTGTGGTGATGGATGTTAACTGGACTTGCGATCATTTCCCCAATATATACAAATATCAAATTATGTTGTACACCTGAAACTAATATAGATCAATCATATCTCAAAGGAAAAAGCATTTGAGGTACAATAAAATGAAGAAGAAATAAGATACATGACTGAGAACATAACAGAAAAAATATTATGGACCCCAATAACCATGGGTTCAAATCAAGCTGTGTGAAATTGGGCAAGTTATACAAACTTTCTGAGCTCCAGTCTCGGCACTTGTTAAGGGAGGAAATAATAAAACATCCACAGGACTGACATAAAGGTTACATGATATGTAGATGAAACACCCAGCACAATGTACAAAATGAATAAATGAAAATATAGGCTCAACTTAGCAAACAGAAAATATCCATTTCCAGAAATCTGCACAAAATTAGAACAGAGATAAGACTAGACATAATACATGTAACAAAGTTGGGTTTTAGCCTCTGTTATCAGCCCAATATTCGCTTTGTGTCTTTGTCCATGGCTTCTGGCAGCAGAATGCCTACTTCAAAGTCATTTCTCAATTCTATGAACCGGTGAGTAATCAATGATGTTATGGTCAAGCAGGTTAATATCCTCTCTCTTTAGGAAAACAATGTGTCTAGTACGAACAAATAAGGACATTAGATGTATAGTTGCTATCTGTACATACGCTTTTTTAAAAAGACTAACAGAGAGAAAGAGATAGTGAGCACAAGTGAGGGACAGAGGAAGAGCAGGGAGGAGAAGCAGACCCCTGCTGAACAGGGAGCCCAATGTGGGACTCAATGCCAGGAACCCGGGATCATGACCTGAGCCAAAGGCAGACACTTAACCAACCAAGCCACCCAGGCACCCCTGTACATACACTTTCGATTATAAATAAACATTCTAGATGAAACGTTTCCTCATACCAGCTGAAGCATATAGCATGAATAGTATGTATATTGTAATTGTAAAATATAATGCCGCAATGATTATACTTTTGAAGCTGTTGATTTGGTGTACAAAATGAATTCTTAGTAATTTTCAAATAGTTAAATAGGCAAATAGATTCTGAGTTAATATACATATTAAGACAATGTGTTACCTAGAGAACTTTAAGTAGCTGGAAATTATGTACAAACATTTAATACAAGGAAGAGAATGGATATATTATAACCTAACTAATTTTGTGGAACAAGTCTGTGTGTTTTCCTAATATTAAAATAGAAATTTTCAAGAATGAAATTATTTTACTGCATTTAAGCCATGATGCTCGGGGCACCTGGGTGGCTCAGTTGGTTAAGCGACTGCCTTCGGCTCAGGTCATGATCCTGGAGTCCTGGGATCGAGTCCCGCATCGGGCTCCCTGCTCAGCAGGGAGTCTGCTTCTCCCTCTGACCCTCTTCCCTCTCGTGCTCTCTCTCTCTCTCATTCTCTCTCTCAAATAAAATCTTTAAAAAAAAGCCATGATGCCCAAGAAAAAGTCCTACACTTAAGAATTATATTTAAGTATAAATTAAAGCAGAATGTCAAATTTGTCACCTCAAGCCAAAGGAGAAATGTATCTAAAGTCACGTACAATGTCATGAAAAACTGCCTTTCATCCAGATATAATAAAGAATACTGAGAATATGAAGAGGTATATGTTATAGAAAAACTGCCCCCCAATGTCTTCCTCCTTCATTATGTGGGTTGAAAATAGATACGTTGGTATTTCAAATGTGAATCATAGGAGCTGACAGTATTGAGAACAATGATGCCAAACTTAAAAATGGCTCATAAAGTGTTTAATTAAAAATTATTTTTAGATAAATGCATAAAAAGTAAATTTTAAGAGAGGGATGTTTGACTTTGACTTTTATTTCAATGGAATACTAATTTCAAAACTCAGTCTTCAATAAAATGTATGTTGGGTACACCTCTAAGACAGATTTCAATGTTCCTTTACATATGATGGAAACGTCATTCTGCTAAGATGAGAGCATTTGATGAACTCTTACCTATTTTTGCTATAATTCCAACTTAGAAGCTAAGGGAATCAGCAAAGATGTACCTTCACCTTAATTCTGATTCCAAACAACAAAAGCTGATGCACAGCATAAAAGCTATAGGAAGCTTGTAACACTTCAAGTGTTAAAAAGAAGGAAATGCTAGAAGCACATATATACTATATATATTAGGAAAATACATTCAAGACAACGTCAGAAGATATATTTGAAAAAAAGATTTATTTGCAAGCATGTCTAGGCAGTACAGTATCATAACATGGACTCTAAAATACATACATATTCGTATGTATCTCCCAAGAAATGTAAGACACTAGAAGAGTTTATTTCTAGTGGCATATAGGTAAGACCCTATAGAGAGAAAAAGGAAACATCTATAGAAAACAGTATCACTGTTCTTAGATTTCTTATTAGCTAAAATTTAAGGAGACACCAAAAAGGAAGTAGGGGAAATGACCTAAAATAAATCTAAAGAAGAAAAGGTCAAGTATACTATAAAAATAGGCACCAAGAAATGTAAAGCGCACAAAGTGAGTGGGCTACCCAGAGCAACACAACAGAAGAAAATTATGGATAAAGCAAGGAAATGAAGCAAGTACTACATCAAAGGTCCAAAAAAGACAGCTGAACTGTGTTCAATGGCAGGAGTCTTCAGTCCTTGTTTGACTTACCTACTGTCACCCAGGGAGAGCAATCATCAAATTCTACAGCCTAGAACAAACAAATTTAGGTGAGGATAGATAACAAAGTTATTAAAGTAGCGCTCATCTTTTTTTCAAGTAAGTCCAGAGGTCCTGGTCTTCATTAATTCAATTTGAGGTCAGCAAAGAACTACCAAACAGTTATAAAGTCATTGTTGGTTATCTTTCTGAAATCATGAAGCTTTCATCATTACAGAGATGAAAAAAATTTTTGACTTTGAAAGCAGAAAAAGATAACAGCAGAAGAACGGGGTTCAATGTGCAGTAGTTGGAAAAAATGCTTTGATGGAATTTAGAAAATGACCAATCAATTCAGTAAGCACAAATCAAGGGAAATTGGCCTTCTGGGTTTTTGTGGATTTTTGTTTTTGGTTTTGTTTTGTTTTGGATAGAGACAAACGAATTAAAGGGAATTCACAGCATTTATTTCTATTGCTTTGAAAAAAGGTGGTTTTTTTTTTTATTCCAAGAAAGTCTATTTTAACTTGCTTTCCTAACAATCTTCAATATTTATGCAGTCAATAGGTTTTATCCATTTATTCGTCATAGTGAGAAGTACAAGACAGTGGTCAAAAGCACCTGCTCTCAGATCAGACTGCCCAGGTTTGAGTCCTGTTTTGTGGGAAATGGCAGAAGTTATTTCTCCTTTCTTAGCTGTACAGGATTATGTGCAATGACCCATGGCAAGAAGTCCTCGTACAAATATCAACTCTAACTATGACTTTATTTAACGCTCATTTAGTCCTCACAAACATGCCATGAAATACATCACGTTCCCATTTTATAAGGAAGAGAAATGAGGTTTAAAGGAATTTGAAATATGTCTTAGGCTACTTAGAAATAGCTGATCCCATTTAGGATACCTCCCATGATTTGACAGCCTATTGCTTTTCCAACAGTTAGGAAATTTGAAATTTGAGTTCTTAAGCCTAGTTATCCTAATTAGAGTCCATATATATATATATATATATATATATATATATATATATAACCACCTTTGTGTTCCAGTAAATAGTTTCCTTTATTTTTCCTAAAATGATAATTAAAAACCAGTAAATTTTAGTCAGTGGTAAGCAAAAACAACTGTAAATTTATACTGGCTTAAACTTTTTTTTTTTAAATATTTTATTTATTTATTCGAGAGAGAGACAGAGATCACAAGTAGGGGGGAGGAGTAAAGGGAGAAGCAGACTCCCCGCTGAGCAGGGAGCCCAGTGTGCAGGACTCAGGCCCAGGACCCTGGGATCATGACCCGAGCCGAAGGCAGATGCTTAACCCACTGAGCCACCCAGGAGCCCCTGGCTTAGACTCTTAAAAGCATTAAAACAGGGGCACCTGGGTGGCTCAGTCAGTTAAGGAGCTGCCTTCGGCTCAGGTCAGGATCCCAGAGTCCTGGGATCAAGCCCCGCCTCGGGCTCCCTGCTCAGCAGGGAACCTGCTTCTCCCTCTCCCTCTGCCTGCTGCTCTGCCTACTTGTGCTGTCAAATAAATAAATAAAAATCTTTTTAAAAAAGCATTAAAATACAACTGTACATTTACAAATCATGTTTCAACACTTTATATTCCCCTTTAATCAAAACAAACTTGCTTTTTTTGTCATTGCTCTCGTTCTGCACTGTTAACAGAAATCCTACTGATGAATATATAAACTATTGCTCTTATGAAAAATGAAGCATTTCTATTTGGTGGTCATTAAAAATTTAAGTCAATGCTTATAAGAAGCATTTAATATCAAGTTGTGGGTATCCCTGGGAATCTTTATTTTCTGACCCCATGCTCAGTATTTTGCACATCAGTAGCTCCCTGTTTGTCTCTGAGGCAGAGTGCTGAGTTGTGGAAATATAGCTATCCTCCTGGCCCTTCAAATAAACTTAGAGTTAGCACAGAGAAAATTCAAGTAAATAACCTCTTTCTCAACAAAATGTCCATGTGGGGTACTTGATGCAAAATCCGTAGAAGTACAAACTGGCAATCACAGCACTGATGAATATGGTGGTTCTGAGACATTAACGTACTTGTGTTCAGATTCCAGAGTACATGTGTCAAAGATTCAAGAGGTACTTCCCTAAAGGGGAACAAATATGGGTTTTGGAGTTCAACAGACCTGTGTTTGGAAACCATTTCATTCACCACTAGGTTTCATGTTTGAATTTGTTCAAGTCAGTTTGGATTCAATCTATGTACTTGTAAAATGAATGAGTGAGGAATGATGCTTAATCTTCAGAAAGACTGAGTAAATCCAACCGCAAAATCATACCCGGCATCCACAGGAAGGGCTCAGCTTGGGCTCCTTTTCCTCCCTTTCCTGCCTGCCACTCACCTAAGGGCCTAAGCCCTCCTTTGATGAGACTTCAAGCTGACTATAAGGAAATCAGACAGAAACTATATCTAGAAATGGAAAAGGTGAAATATTGGCAATTACTTATATTTGTAACCATAAGTAATATTTACTGAAATTGTACTATGAGTTCGGCATTGTGCTAAGTACTTTGCCTGTACTGTGTCGCTTTTTCTTTCAAAAACCCTAATATAATAGTTAATTTTATCTCTAACCTTGACTGGGCGATGGGGTTCCTAGACATTGGCCAAACATTATTCTGGGTCTGTCCAGAAGGGTGTTTGTGGAGGAGATTAATGACATTTTGTTGTTGCAGTGGTTTGGTTTCAATCTTTTTTTTTTTTTTTTTTGGACATTTGAATCAATAGACTGCGTAAAACAGACTGCTGTGCCTAATGTGGGTGGGCCTCATCCCATCAACTGAAGAACAGAAAACAACAAAAGGCCTAGTCAGAGGCAACTCCTCCTGCCTGATTCAGCTGAAACATTGGTCTTTTCTCGTTTTCAGACTCGAACTGAAACAGAGCTTATTCCGGGGTCTTGAGCCTGTTAGCTTTCAGACTGAAACTTACACCATTAGGTCTCCTGGTTCTTAAGTCTTTGGACTTGGACTGGAAATATACCATTGGGTCTCCTGGGCCTATTGCTTGCCAACTGCAGATCTTGGGACTTCCCAGCCTCCGTTATCCACAATCCAAGTCCTTATAATAAACCTCTCTCTCTCTCTCTCCACACACACACACACACACACACACACACACACACACACACACACGCACACGCACATACAACGCTATTGGGAATCCTGACTAATACAGTTAACTGTTACAAACTCAATTTTTAGATATAGCCCTAGATTGGAACAGCTTGAGTGTAATACACTGAACAGCTCAAATCCAAGAGCAAATGATGACAGACATTCTGCCTTAGCATGGGGAGAGCATAGGGAATAGTGGGGACTATAGAGATCCGAGCCCCTTCTCCCCAGTGTAAAAAAAGCTACAAGTACATAGCTCCAGTCAAGTCCGGCACCATGGGAAGGTGGGCCTAACATTGCCAGCCCTTTCAACTATTTGAGAGGGACCAGAAATCTGAATTTTATGAAAACAGTTTCTAAATGTTGCCTAATAACAATTTATGTGGAGACATAGCAAAACATGTCCATAGGCTAATTGGAGGCAGAGACTAACCAGCATGAAGATGAGAAAAAAAAAATCTCTCACTCTCTCTACCCATCCATATACCAACCTATCTAGCCATCCATCTACCCACCCAGCCAGCCATCCTCTGCAGTCATCCCTTTCTTTTAGTCTCAGGAATGTCCACTGTTGGCAGGGTTCCTACTCTGTGTCCTTAATTCTTGGATCCTATATCCCAGCTCTCAGAGGCAACATCCACCCCTCAAACTATATATGCTGCCATATAGGAAGAAAGAGTTGAAATAGAGATCACATAGCACTAAAGATTTTCAGAAACCATGGTATACGCTATGGACGAGTAGTTTCTAATGCAAAATACCAGGACATCTTTTTGAATATCCAAGCATTTCAAAACCTGTAACATCAGTCATACCTGTAATAGCCATTTATTATGATGTATATGTAAGATTATAAAAAGCGCTATTAGTGGGCGCCTGGGTGGCTCAGTTGGTTAAGCGACTGCCTTCGGCTCAGGTCATGATCCTGGAGTCCCAGGATGGAGTCCCACGTTGGGCTCCCTGCTCGGCGGGGAGTCTGCTTCTCCCTCTGACCCTCTTCCCTCTCGTGCTTTCTATCTCTCATTCTCTCTCTCAAATAAACAAAATCTTAAAAAAATCTTTAAAAAAAATAGCCACATGTGGCTAGAAAAAAAAAAGTGCTATTAGTTCAGTGATTTTTATATGAATTTATATGAGTTAGTAACAGCACTTTCTATATACTTTGAAAAGCGTGTGTAAATACATATGTATACATACACTAGACATCAAACATATATAGTATGTGTTGTATCTACCCAGTGTCTGATATATATATATATATATATATATATATATATATATATGAACACTAGATATACACACATACTGTATATATCCACATAGTATATATGTATATGCACACTTTATATCAGGTATAATTTAATCAGTTGATAGATAGCTTTGTGCATTGAGATTCTCAGTTTCTTAGATTCTTCTAGGAAATGTATGACTTGCTATCAGCAACCGATTAGGCCATCCATTAGTGATACATGTTACGTGAGGCAAGTAGGCACAGTCATATTCATTTCTTATTTCCCTTAAATATCTTTCCAAAGCAATGCGCTAGGCACAGTGAACACATGCAAGCATAATGTCTCCAGGAAACTCTAATAATACATGCCAAAATAAATACGTACCCATAAATACAATAAGAGATGGGGGTATGCCAGAAAGAGGGTGAGCAAAGAGAAGAATGAGCATCACAGAACCTTTCTTGGAGTAAGCATCCATTCAACTGATCACAGGAGACTTGATTTTTTTTAAACATGATGTCCTTTAAGCTCATGGGTGAGGAAAACTGACAAGGTTATTTTGATGCCTCTGTAAGACCAAGTTATTGACAGTCGTGTATTCTGTCTACAGGAAATATGGCTCCATTTGACTTTAGTTATGTTCTAATAAAAGGAGCAGAGAAGTACACTTCAGCCAAAATTTGGTTGCTTGTTAGAAACTGTTCACTCAGCAGATTTCTCATCAAGAAGCTAAATGCATAAAAAAAAAAAAAAGGTGGGGGGGAGGTGTGGAGGAAGAGACCTCTGATGCATATTAACATTTTCTGGAAAATAATTGGAACTATAACGTAGATAGAACTATTTCTATAAAACCCTGAATGAAATGCCTATTTCATTTAAAAAGTACCCCTACAATTAACCTGCTGATGAGGAATGACCCAGGGAGTGATGTGTTCAAAGGTAACATTTGTAATAGAAGTTCAAGCCAGAAGCAAAGGCTCCTGGGAAAGAGAAATCAGTATTCCAAGAAGCACTCAGGCCTTTAAGATTCATTTCCTGATGCCAAGCATATTAATAGGTTTTCTTAAAAGTGGTCTAAATAACATATGTGTTCCACTGTCTCCAGGGGTAGCTGCTCAACGTGGATTCCTAGGCCCAACTGTCAGAGCTTCTTTAGTCAAGCCCAGGAAATGCCACTTTAAGGAGGAATTGTGGTGCTCTCCATGCATTCTAATATTAGAGTCACTGAATTAGAGAAATAAACTCTTTCTCCACTACTGACAGAGGGCAGTCATATGCAAAAGCTATTTCAGAAAGCACACTCGAAGATCCTGAATTAAATTTTAAAGCACTAATTATGAGAACTGTAGTTTCTGTGAATAACCTCTTGCAGTAGAGATGATGGAAACAAAATGTAACATTAGAAACAGTCACTCCACTATTTACAAGCAAAACTCCCGACTCTTAGCAACCACGTGGATAATCTTGGGCTTTTCAGCCATGGTAGATATAATTTGGGAACTAGATTTAATTGCCATTATCTGTAGACACCAGGAAGTTGAAAGACTATAGCAGACATTCCTGGCAGGAATCCCCAGAAACTACATGTACCCCCAAACGCATTTTCTTCAGGTATCAGCTTCTTCTGGAGGACAATCTATGCCTTAACATCACGTATCAATCTTTTTAGTCCACTGTGATTAAGGTAACTACATTCCCTCCATCAAATATTAGTTTAGGAAAGGGCATGTGATCTATTTCTAACAAATGAAACAAAAGAGTATCTGCTGGGAGAGCTCTGGGAACGTCTCCTTTGCATTCTAGCCTCTAGACACTGTTGTGTGAGAATATGGTACTTCGATCTGGGGCAACCACTTCAGAAATAGGGGGGACAGAGGGAACGGAAGAGCAAGGATCGGGGGAGGGAGGCGGGTTAGAGAGAATGAAAAACCTAGGCTCTTTATGGTTTCTGTGAGCCCCTGAATTAACTGTTAAACAATCTACCACACAGTTTTATAAGCCCCATTGTGGGGCAAGGAATAAAAACAGCTGGAGTGATGTCCATTTTCTCCCTTTACTGGGGATAAAGAAAGAAGGCAGGTGACATGATGTATTTTCCTTGTAAATACGCTCATAACTGGGCCTACTTATAAATACACTGATGACATCTGCTTTGAGCAAGAGACCTACTATCTAGAATGTTCTTACCAACGTTTCCACAAATAAAAATTATTTATAGTAAACAAACCCATAATCCATGGAATTATGAGACATGGCCTCTTTAAAAATATTACTTAAGCTGGGGTGTAAAATGGAGTATTTCATAGGCTAATCACTCCTCGCCTTAAGAGGACATATGAACCTTCTCTTTTACTGTGTATGCCCCATGCAGGAAGCAAAGACATGGGGAGCTACCCAGGATGTCCCAGACTTCCACCTCAGCAGACAATCTGCCTTTTCTCCCCTTTGTCCTTGAAATTATTAGTAATGCTGACGCTGGATAAGACCCTTAACTCAGATTTGACAAACCTATCCCTTGTGTTGGCTCGCCCATCCTATTACTAGGTAAAATGAAAAATCTTTTTTTTTTTTTAAGATTTTATTTATTTGGCAGAGAAAGAGAAAGAGAGAGTGTGCATGAAGAAGCAGGGGGAGGGGCAGAAGATGAGGGAGAAGCAGGCCCCTCTCTCTGAGCAGGGAGCCCGATGCAGGGCTCGATCCCAGGACCCTGAGATCATGACCTGAGCCAAAGGCAGATACCTAGCTGACTGAGCCACCCAGGCGCCTCAAAATCTCAATTTTCCAGCCATTCTGAATTGGGTCTTCTGTATATCAGTTGGGATGCTGCCTGAAGAAAGTAAGAGAACTACAATGGCCAGTGAAAGAAGCAAAAGCATTAATGAGAAACACATACTAAATAAGGAGGAAAGCAGCACAGAGAAACCTGGAAGAGAAAGGCTCTAGCTAAGAATTTAATCAACAGTTAGGAAAAAGAGATTGTTAATTAGCACCAAAACCATGCCAGAGTCTGATCGTATTTTCAAAAATTTACTATTAAGTAGAGACTCTTTGGGGGAGGGTGGGAATCTTCCAGCCAACAAGCCTAGGAGTTTTCCTCTAATTCACACAGATGGGTACCTACTGCTTTGGCCAGAGAGATTATCAGACACTAGCTGGATACCTGAAAAAAGGTGGGCCAGTCAGACACTCTGTGAAATTTTAAATGAGGCTAAGTCTGCAACCCGTCTGTGCATTGCTGGACCTACAGCGTGTAACAAAGGAGCTACAAGGACACAACTTCCCTTGTAGGGGACTTAGCTGATAAAATTGATGTGCTGGGCAAAAACAAAACAAGCAGGGATGCCATGAGAAGGAGAAATGAGAGGCGGACAGACAGCTCAAGCAGCTTTGGGTTGGTTTCTATTTCATACATTCTAACAATTCTAATACAAATACACACACACACACATACACACACACACCACAAAAAGATATGAAACAGGATGTGACTGAGTTAGTTCAGTATACTTTCACTTCTCCTCAACTAGGCATTTAGTTTTCCCCATTAAGCACTGATTTTAAAAAAGTCATTTCAAACATTACATTGGAGACCGGACATTTGAGTTTACTTTCCTGGGAATGGAAAGGAGGTGACCAGGCAATTCTTACAGCTACAGACAATTCCTGTCTGCATCAGCTAGTCCGTGCATAGTATTCTGACTCAGAATTCAAATGTATAGAGAGAAACTACCATGTGCAGATCGTGAATAAATCTTTAACCATAATTACACAATATCAGAGACACAAATATGGGGTTCCAACATTGGAAATATGAATAATAAGTCTTCTATACAAGAATGTTCTGACCACTTGTGTGTGAGTGTGTGTGTGTTTATCTGTGAGAGAGAGAGAGAGAGAGAGAGAGAGAGAGAGAGAGAGAGAGAGATTTAAGTAGTTCTTTAAGTGGGAAGAATAATGCTAGAAGCTGCAAATAAAGACAGGAAAAGCATCAAGATGATAGAGTAGTTGCTTCTAAGATCAAATATTGTGGTTTTGCAAACTCAATTTATTGCATTAAAATAGACTTTAGCTTTACTCAGTATCAGGGAAGTAACACAATGTCCTCTATCAGCCCTTCATTTATCTCTTTGCTGGCGAAAATTACTTATGAGACTCCTTTGGTTCTATTTTACATAAATTGCCAACTTTAGGGAAATACACTGGAGCTCCAGGTCCATGCCTGATCTACAAGTTAATGCTAGTTCCTTAAAGTAAGGACACAGTAAGAGTGCAAAGTAGCCAAGTATTTTAATTATGATATAGAACAAAGGAAAAGACACAAAATGCCCAGTAAAAAAAGGTCTTAAATAGAATGTTAAAGAGACAACAGGCCCAATATGGAGTCGCTTGGGCTAAGCGTCTATCAGCAAGCAAAGATTTACCATGTAACCTAATTGCAGTCCCACTCTCTCCCAGGAATGTAACCTCAAAACAGTCAGTCTGGAATTACTTGGTCAGCACTAGTGAGGTAATCCACAAAACAGACCCCTTTCCATCTCCCCTGGGAAGGTGACCTTGATTGAAACAACCCACTCTTTGCTAGAAACTTCCTTTTCCTTCCCCTTTTGGGGAAAAAAAAAAAAAAAAAGTCTTATTTTGTAAAACTCTTCAGAGCTCCTTTTATCTGCTAGATGGATGCTGCCTGAGTCACAAATCATTGAATAACGCCAATAAAATCCTTATAATTTATTCAGCATTAATTCTGGTTTTTAAAAAAGAATAAAATAAGAGCCTGGGTGGCTCAGTCGGTTAATCATTTACCTTTAGCTCAGGCTGTAAACCTTGGGTCCTGGGATGGAGGCGGCATCCGGCTCCCTGCTCAGCAGGGAGTCCGCTTCTCCCTCTGCCTCTCTATCGCTCATGACTGAATAAATAAAATCTTTAAAAAAAAAAAAGAATAGAAAAATAGAAAACCTAATCGAGTGAAGGAGAAAATAAGTAATATAGACAAAGACTAATGTATTAGATCTTGATCCTATAGGTTTTGAATAACTATGCTATTCTAGTCTAGTCACTATATTCCATTTGCATTTATTTTGATCGCAATATGACAAAGGTGATCCACTCCATATATTGTTTTAGAAAAGTATTAATAATACTCACGACATGATGTTATTATCTACAGAAGAGCTCAACCATAGCTACTGTGGGTCTATCCTTTTGTTATCTACCAATATTACTGGACAATGACAGAAGTACAGAATGGCCATTAACCAGTGAGAGTGACATACATGAAATGCTTGAGAGAATTAAACCTAATTTTAAGCTACATATATTTGGATAAATATGCTGAGTAATTTATGAAGCGACTTTTTAAAAAAGAGCTGAATGAGCTTTCCACGTTAATGACTCATATACCAAGATCAACATACAAGCCAAAGGTAAACAGTTAATTCTTTAACAGGGTGGCCTGAACATGCAAGCACCTCACCCCTAGTTTTATTCTGCTCATTTTCTAAATTTTACTGAAACTTTCTCTGGTTCTGAACCACAGTTATTCAATGATCATACATACATTCCATTATTTTATTCAAAGAGGTTTACATTTTTTCAGGCAGACTAGCAGTACCAGTACTTTTAACAGTACCATTTAGGGAACCCTAAGAAAATTTCAAACAAGACACAGAACTTTGGTTATTTTGTAGACCTCTAGTCAATCAGTCGCAAAGAAAAGGTACAACACAGTAGAAATACTCTCCTAGGACTTGCAAAGTTCAAAACAAACAAACAACAGCGACGAAAAATCCTTCTCCCTGGAGCATTTCAAAATTCCATTCCAATTTCCACTTCTTCCCACCACAAATTTAGCTGTCCATATATCATGACACAGAAGGTGGGAAGGGAAGAAACACCAGGAGAGGCAGTGCAGTGGCCCAAACTAGAGAAACCTTTAGTCTTTGTCTTAGGGAAGTTCCTTTTAACTTCCGATGACCTCCAGGAATCTTCAGACACTTGGTCCATGAGGTCTTAATGATCAGTCTTTAACTGACATCTTTGGATTTAGATTTCTTGCCCATCAATAGGTCAGCTGAAACATACTCACCTAACAACTAGGATCTGCTAAGACAAGGAGAAAAAAATATTCCTAAGTAGTTGTAGGGCTGAGGGCAGGCAGCCCCAAGATGGGCCACTTTGGCATAAAGACTATTCTGAGTTGAAGGCAATTCAGACCCTAGGGGCCCAAGAGAAACTTTTGCTTCTCCCTTAACTACACAGAAGAATCTAAATTGGGGAGCTTTCCCAGACAAAGGGTTATTAGCAGAGATAAATTTTATCTGAGTGGCCCATCTGGATGGCAGGGCAAACATCTAATTACCTAACATCTGCTCTTCTTTTTGCCCTGTCAAGTGCATTGTTTCCACTCAAGTCCCAGACCCCTACCCCCTTCTCCTTAGTTCAGGATGACATATAGACCTCATGTTGCCTGTTTTTGAAATTTTTGTATCTGTGTGGACTTCCCGTATATATGCTATTAAACTTGATTTTTCTCATGCTAATCAGCCTCATATCAATTTGATTCTTAGTCCAGCTAGAAGGACCCTTGAAGGGGAAATTCTTATTCCCCAACATAGTTAAGAGCACAGGCTTTGACTGCCTGACTTTGAATCCAGGCTCTGTAACTTAATAGCTGTGAGACCTTAGATAAATAATTCATTTGCTTTGTGCCACAATTATTTCCCTGCAAATCAAGAAGAAAAACATTATTTCCATCATATGTGAGGAATTACATAATATTGGTAAAATGCTCTGAAAAGTACCTGACAAGTTACTATGAAAATAATACGAAAGCTATTTATAAGAAGGGAATGAAGATTATCAAGTGCTGGGTCTATCTGATATGCATCAGGGACAAAGTGTCATTTAAAGAGCTTCCGGCTATTTGTGACTTTTAATTTAATGCTGAAAGACAGATACCAAAATCTGTCTTTAGAGAGATGCCTTCCTTGTGCTGAGAGTTAATGCCTTGATACCTCTTGGTCAATCAGATGTTTGAGTTAAATTCCTATATGCCAACAAAGGAATGCTACTTGATGTTGGCCAAGTAATAAGGAGTACTTCCAACTGAGATATAACGCATACTGGTAAAAAACCGCGAACTGAATCCTTTCTTTCCATTGGTTGAAGCCAGGGGAAACTCTTCTTTTTGCCTCTGTATGTGCAGAAAGCCAAGAGGAACTCCAAATAGGAAAGGGGAGAGCCATGAACCACAGGGTACTGAACTGAAGGCTGAGAGGAGAGCCCTCAGAGATAGTGTATGGCCGAATGACTTCAGCAGCACAACTGTCCTATTTCACACTACGTGTTCTTATCCTGTGCCACTATTACTTTCAGTTGTTCTCCAATCTCCAGCAAACATTACAGCCTGATGCTAGCTGTACTATGAGGAAAAGGAGAGCCTGTGTCCATGCTGAGAGGAAAGCGTTTTGGGGGAGAAAATACATCAATCTAGAGATACAGTTACAAGAAGGAAAAATATGGCCAACAGTAAAACTTGGATAGTAGCAGACTGGAAAAAGATGTGACAGGCCACAAGCAAGATGGATTCGTTAGAACTCTGGGTATGTCTTAGTATTACTAAGGGTGAGTAAGATCATCAGAGACTGAAGGAGACCTCCTGCAATCATAGGGCTAGGGAGCAAATGGGTGGCGTCCTTCACTGCAAATTGAAAGCAGGATGTCCCCCAAGGATAGAAGATCTGAGGACACTTGCTGTATATTGGTTTAATATTATTTCAAATCCACTTCTTCATGACAGAGACAGAATTGTTTTTAAGAGTAAAAAGTTCTGATGTAAGAATGAATTAAGAACTCAGTAGCTCAGCTGCTGAGGAACCCCACTGGGGGCTTATCAAAAACAAGAAAGAAGCAACATGTCAAGGGGACATTTACACTATAAATACTGAGTTTGTGGGGACTATCTGAGGGTGTTCAGTTTGGGTGTGGTGACTGCTGATCTACTAGCTCTCCAAATACTTTGAGGCAATTAGCTCTCGCCATGGTTCAAGTGGATCTTTTAGCAACAGTGGTAAGAGCCGAGCAGTGCCACAGAAGATGATCATCTTGCCCATCAATACCAGTCCGTCATTCCCCAGCAACATGTCCAGCAACTGTGGACTTAGACTTTTGTGCCGGAAGCTGGATGTCAGCGCTTGACTGGCTAAGCCATCTCTCCCGAGTACTAACTCGTACAAAAGTACGCCTCTACTAAAATTTGGACTTTATTCCATTCACTACCCCCTTCCTCCAACAAGTGTGATTAATCTATCATTGATTTGGAGTACGTTATTTCTTTATTGGCTTATTAAGAGACATCATCCTGTATGCTATTTGGCTTGTGAAATTCCCATAGTGAACTGGTGTTAAATAAATTGCTGACAAAGACAAATTCAGTCTCTAAGCATTATTTTACCTCCCGAAACAAAACACTGCCTGAAAAAATGGACAAAGAAATGCATTACAGAAGGCTGGTACCATGTTTAATTATGTTTGTGAATTTTCACAAACCCCCAACAACACTTGGCAAATGCCACATAACCAAACCACAGTTAAATGTGAATTGTATTCAGATTACCCATGATTTGAGTTTTCCTAAACCATTGCCCTTTTAGAGAATAAAAAAGAAATGTAGTAATTAAGAGAATGAAGAAACATTTAGAAATTCACCCAAATGGAGTACCATAGGACAGGGATGCAGCATGAGAAACTAAGAGAACACAGCAAGAAGTTTCTACTTCCCCCATCACATAATTTTCCAAAGGAAACACAAAATAAGAAAACAAGCATCTGAGTATTACATGTGACTCCACAACTGAAAGTACAAAAATACTACAAGCTCAGTTTTAATTTAAAAAACATCTCATTGAACTTACATGTATAACACCTTTACGACTGGTCTAACTGCATCTGAGGAAAGGAAAAAAAAAAAAACACGACAAATATTCCAAAGGACATGAAGACAAAGAAGAGAAAAATACAAAACATAATAAATTATCAACAAAATATTGGGAGCTAAAAAAATCTATTTAATAGAATTACCAAGGAAAAATAGAAAAATAATAAATGATTCTCATTTGACAGGGGAGAGAGCATGAGAAACTAAGAAGACAGCAAGAATCAAACTAATCTATAGTAAAGAATTCTCTAGAATTTACAGAAACTTGAACATTTGTAACTATGGACATGAATGGATGAGGTTAAAGAGATGAGCGTTTCTAATGTGTATTAGGATCACCTCAGCCTCAGATCCCTTTTCCAACTTCACCCTCATCAAAGGAAGATAGGAGGTTACTTCTCTGGAAATGCTGACCCAGAGAGGATCTAGAGGCAGGACACTGAGCCTACTTGTGAAGAAGACAGAAGTAATGAACCGACAACAGGACAATGATATAAATGATACTGAATGGCCAAACTACCAGTCTCCTTTCCCAGTTGATGCCCAGAACCCTAGTAGCAAGACTTACATCCATACCCCCTACCCTCCAGCAGGAAACCAGAAGGTTTCCCTCTGAGTCAGTATGCCCCAAAAGACCTCAACAGACAGACATTTGGGGACCTCCTGGGGAAACAGCTAAACCCAATCACTCTACAGTAAAGCCAGCCTGTTGATGATACCTCCCCAGATACATGGAGATGTTAATTAACATGTCCTCCTCTGTGTCTTAGGCCTAAATTGGCAGTCAAGAGAAACCAGAAATTTGAGGGTCTCACCTTGAAAGAATGATCAAATCTCAAGTCAAACAAACAGCAGGGATACTTGTAGTATACTTTTCTACTTGTAGTAGAAAAGACAATGTCAATTTGAAGAATGCCTTAAATCCATAATACAAGTAGAGAGAGAAAAGAAAATACTGTGTAACAAAAAAAGAACCTAAGATTATAAAAAGTCATGTTGAGGAAGCTAAAATCCTTGTTGGACATTACATCTATGATAGCAAAAGAAAGAAAAACAAAACCAGGAGAAAGGTTCAGAGGTAAATATGAGGATGCCACTCAGCTTGTAACATCACAAGATAGATGGAAAACAGCAGATAAATATTCACTAATGGGTTTTCCAAATGAGAAAGGGAAATGCAGAGCAGGGAATTTACTAAGAATATGAGAGAACTGCCATGGGTTTACCAAGAGCATAAGTTTGTAGACTGAAAGGGGCCCAGAGGATCTGGCAACAATAGAGAGTCACTTCAAGACAGAAAAGCATGACATTTCAGGACACTGGGAATAAAAGTTACAACCGTGAAGAGATAATCATAAATCCAGTTTGATTCTTCTCTTTTTGAAGTTATGGCCACTATCTAACTTCTATGCATCCTTAAAATGAAAGAATAAGCATCTTTTTTTTTTAAGTGTTCTTGGGGTGCCTGGGTGGCTCAGTTGTTGAGCGTCTGCCTTCGGCTCAGGTCATGATCCCGGGGTCCTGGGATCGAGTCCCGCATCAGGCTCCCCGCTCTCCGGGAAGCCTGCTTCTCCTTCTCCCACTCCCCCTGCTTGTGTTTCTGCTCTCGCTATCTCTCTCTCAAATAAATAAATAAAATCTTTAAAAAAATAAAAATAAAGAGGCCACCACATGGCCATGGCACAGCCCTTTAAAAAAAATAATAAATAGGGCGCCTGGGTGGCTCAGTTGGTTAAGTGACTGCCTTCGGCTCAGGTCATGATCCTGGAGTTCCCAGGATCGAGTCCCACATCGGGCTCCCTGTGCAGCAGGGAGTCTGCTTCTCCCTCTGACCCTCCTCCCTCTCATGCTCTCATTCTCTCTCTCACAAATAAATAAAAAATCTTAAAAAAAATTTTAAAAAGTGTTCTTGCTAAAATATTGCCAGAAGTTTAAGATAACATTTCCAAGTTTATGATTCCATAGAACTGCTACAACATAATTCAGAATTTTATAGTTAATCCTCCCTAAAACAAAGTAACTCTTAACAGCCTATGACCAAGGCAGTATTTTTACCTCGGTTCTTTTCGTCTACTTCTTATACTGTGACAAAGCTGATACCAAACGTACATAAATTACATTTTCCTCAGTAGGAAAAGTCCAGCCTAGTTTAAGTGTTTTGCATTTTTGCTTATTTTCGAAATCCAGGTATATACACGTTTTCTCCTAATAACTCAGTATGAAATTCTCACACCTCAATTACTGAGTTCATACACTTAATTTTGCTTTTATCATTTTAAGAAAATTTTATTTGCTTTTTTTCCTGAAGAGCTTCAAAACTATGTTTTTTTTTTTTTGCAATATATTCCTAGCATAGATGACCATAGCTATCAACTCATCATCAGTGTGAGAAGCCATGAGCCACAACTTGCTGATGGAGCTTTACCCTGTAGACCAAAATTTACTTAAACTTGGGGTGAGGTAGCATGAAAACAATTGTCTACAGTAAATTACAATTATTGAGTATTTCTTAAGCCACTATTCCCCGAACCAGGCAGCTCAGGAAGTTTCCTGAGAAGCGGGGTACAGCTTCCTTGACTACAGAAAGCTTTTACTCTGAAGTTGTTGTTGTTGTTTTTTAAGTAACAAGCACACGAAAAATATAATGAAACATTTATACTAATACTTAACTGTAGAGAAACTCAAGTGGTAAGCTTTCAGATACGTGAAGATCTGACTTTATCAAAATAAAGCTTAAATGGAGCCGTTCAGCTCCAGGAAACCTATTTTCCAAACCCCACGTCTAGAAGCATGGCCTGACAGCGGGAATGAACATTTAAAATGGAATTTATCCCAGAACATTTGGGAAGGTAATTACCCAATCTGTATCTAGGAAGCAGGCTCACAGACAGTTCCCCCAATAACGAGTTGTTTTTAAAAGTGAAGATTTCAGGAAGGCTATAAAGTGTAAAGGGACCAGAAAAAAAAAAAAGAAAGAGACACTGAACTCCTAGGTTCAAGGAGCTTCCTTATCATCACCTCCAGATGTCTCCATTCTCAGACCTGGGACGTGCTCATCTCTTTGTGCTCTCACATCAGGACAAAGACGGACAGGAACAAGTTCATGGAGAAGGGAAGCACCAGGGTAATTAATGGCTCTGCAGCCAGATAATGCACAGATAGCGAGTCTCGCTTGCAGTGCCAAAGGACACGCATCTTCTAAAACAGGGATTTGAATCCCCCTGGGCTTGTGCGTGTGTGAATTTAACCTTTCGAATTAGAAGTTTCGAACTCCCGGAAATGAACTAATGCTTTGTGTAAACTACGGAAAACAGATGGGAGTGTGTTCCAGGCAGCACATTTAAATACAAAGCCCATTTTGTACCTGCAGAAGCTGCTGTGCTGCCTCCAAGGATAAATCCGAGTCCAACAAATCAAATGAAGCTTCCCCACTACTCGGCTCAAATTCAGAGGAGACAAGTACTTCTGCGCTTTCCAAACATTCACATTATCACAGAAATGAGAAGCGTACGCTCGGTCTGCCATCAGGAACAAGTACCTTTTGGTCTCCGAGTGTTAAACGGCATCTTTATGGTGCTACGACAAACTTTCACGTGGCCCCATCCCCAAATAATAGATTTGCGCTGTTTTCAGTCCTGACAATTAGCACCAGAGAAGAGATGGCTACATTGGAAAGCACTGAGTTCAAAAAACTTCTGTTCATTTTTGCATTTAAAAGGCAAAATTTTAGAGAGGTGAAAAAATAATGCTTCCCTGTGTTACAATCATAATTTTTAAACTTTTTGTTGTGGTAAAAATCTACCTAAAATGTACTCTCTTAACCACTGTTGAGTGTGCAATTCACGGGTATGAAGTCCATTCATATTGGGCAGTCATCACGACAGCTTTTTTCATTTTGCAAAACTGAAACTCTATACCCAGTAAAGAGTTCTCCATTCCCTCCTCTCCCCGGCCCCCCACAATCACCATTCGACTTCGTCTCTAGGACTGTGACTACTCAAGGTTCATGACTGAAGTAGAATACAGTATTGACCTTTTGTAATTAGCTCATTTCACCTCAGAGGTCCTCAAAGTTAATCCATGCTGTAGCATGTGTCAGAATTCCTTTCCTTTTTAGGACTGAATAATATTCCACTGCAAATGCAAATATGCCCTCACCACGTTTTGCTCATCCATTCATCTTTCAATGGCCAAATGGGTTGCTGCCATGTTTTAGCTATTATGAATAATGCTATGAACGTGAATAATCATAATATTTAAATGCTTGTTTGAGGCAACTTATTTCCTAAAGAGATATAGGTACAGGTTTACACAATGTTAGCAGCCATCTGTATGATATACCATAAAAATCACCCAATTTTTATTAACAGTCATAGTAATTATGATAAATTGTACTCAAAACTTTAACCAGGAATAGGCTAAGAGCAGTAGAAGGGATGTTATTCCAAATACACAGAGTTGAAATGGATAATTTTTATTTCTTTTTTTTTTTTTTAAAGATTTTATTTACTTATTTGAGAGAGTGAGTGAGAGAGCACATGAGCAGGGACAGAGGCAGAGGGAGAAGCAGGCTCCCTTGCTGAGCAAGGAGCCTGATGCAGAGCTTGATCCCAGGACTCTGGGATCACGACCTGAGCCGAAGGCAGATGCTTAACCAACTGAGCCACTCAGGCGCCCCAGGATGGTTTTTATTTCTTGTGGAAGGAGAAGAATCAGTGAATGAGGGAAATCAGACCCAAGTTAATCACCACATTGTGGATCCCCAAAACACACACAGAACACTGAAACCTATGCTAACAAGGAAGAAGACCAAGGCTATAAGATATCTTAGGAAGCAGGAACAGGATAATTTGGTCTGCATAATAAACCCTAAATTTTACCCTGTGATTAATTACATTGTCTTTCTCTGGACAACACAGGCCACATACTGAAATAGACCAGAATGAGGAGGTGACATTTTGCAGCTACATATGCACTGTTTTGATTTCCTTTATAAATTGTCAAAAATATCTATTTCTAATACACTAATTTTCTGAACCTTAAAAGGAAATCTAAGATGGTAGAGAGGCAAACTTCATTTGCAAACTATCTTTAAGGCTAAGCCTGCACCTCATGTTAGAAATTCCTTGGTTTTACTGCCACAGAGTCACACATTCCCAAAACTAGCCTTTTGCCAGGTTTATCCAACCACTGTAGGTAATTGTGGAAATATTTTTTGCTCCTAAAAATCGTAACTTATTACCTGCTCTCCCCAGCACTCAGCCTAAACCAGGAGAATTAATTTCAAACCCCCCATTATTTTAAGACAACTTGAGCAGCAGGGGTGAACTTAAAGGGCATGTAGGTATATCAAAATACCTGACAACTGCTACTCTACCATAATTCTGCCTACTCACAAAGGATCCCTAACTCCACAAGTTCAAGAATCAGAGCAAAACAAATCTCAGAATTCACGCATCAAGTTCTGTCTTTTAAAGTTAATGGTTTAATGTAACAGGTTTTTTTTTTTTTTTTTTGAAGATTTTAGTTACTTATTTGACAGAGAGACAGTGAGAGAGGGGACACAAGCAGGGGGAGTGGGAGAGGGAGAAGTAGGTTCCCACTGATCAGGGAGCCTGATGTGGGGCTCGATCCCAGGACCCTGGGATCAGGACCTGAGCCGAAGGCAGATGCCCAACTGACTGAGCCACCCAGGCGCCCCTAATGTAACAGTTTTATGTACCAAAGACTGAGACAGTATTTACTGAAAGCACAAGTCACAGGCTATCTGGTGGATGTGTAAAAGGTTATCACAGGGTCTGGCAATTACAACCTTGCTTTCTCTACCCACCACACCATTTCTGTGAGTTGCTGCTTGTTGAAAATTTCCAAATTCACAATACATATTAATCTTTTAGATCTGAGAACAAGAAATAAGATTTCCCTAGAACGTTCATAAACTCCTATAATCATAAATTACTCCTAACAGATAATTCCAATGCTCTACATTTTCTTTACCCTGTAGGGACTTATAAAATATGATTAATAAATAAAAGTATTAACTTTAAAAAGAAACATAGCCAATAGTGAATACTAAAACACTGGGAAATGCCAGTGAACAATACAGAGTAGTATTTGTTTGAATAGCTAATGCTCAGAGTTCCTAGCAAGGTTAATATGAACGTCACTACACCAAATCATGCGCTGAAATTGCCAATTTGAGAACTTACTGGTTCTCAAGCTCATTTCTTGGAACATGACTCATAGGATTTTGATCAAGTATACTAGGCATATAAACTGTTTTATATTCAAGAGCGACTCATCAGCAGCAGGCACACAGAATTAGAGCATGTTCTGAACCTGGCTCCCAGAAAGGTCTACCATGTGGCTATAGATCTTGCATACGTGTAACATTTTTATGTTCATTTTTAAGCTTGAATTCTCTCAGGCGGCTTATAACACATTTTTCCAGTGTTACAACTGTTTGTCCTCATGATATAAGGCTCAGGAAAACAAATTTCTGGAGAAAGGCTGGGAAAAATCCTATCCTCACATGGAAACACTACTGAGAATCCTTTGTCACTCATTAGAAAACGTGTGGGTACATACTTTCCTCATTAGAGTTTAAGGCCAGACCTAAAGGTGGGCTCCACTCAGAGGGGTCAGTTCTTGACATGGCTTTAGAAGAAAGGAAGTTAAATTTGAAGGATAAAATTTTTTTCAATTTATTTTTTTAAAATTTCTTAATGATAGCATGAGAATCCATATTTCTTTGAAAATGGAAACTAGGTATAGACCAAAGAAAATAGTATTGCAGCACTCTTAACCTCAGTACCTGTACATTGTCCACGATTACTTCTGGACAATCTCTCGCACACCACACTTGGTATTGCATTCTTTACATACACACGTCACATGTTGATTCTTCCCCAATTTCGACAGTGTGTTCAGAAATTTATCACTTGCTTTTATAAGTGCACTGTAGGGATGCCTGGGTGGCTCAGGCGGTTAAGCGTCTACCTTTGTCTTGTGTCATGATCCTGGGGTCCTGGGATCGAGTCCCACGTCGCGCTCCCTGCTTGGCGGGGAGCCTGCTTCTCCCTCTGCCTGCCTCTCCCCCTGCTTGTGCACTCGCTCATTCTCTCTCTCTCTCTCTCTGACAAATAAAATCTTAAAAATAAGTGCTTTGTATTTGATTGAATAAACAAAAATTCAATTACTCATATTTATGTTTCTTATAAACAAATCTTCAGAAAACCTCCCTACATCTGCAATCTTTTGTACTTGGCACATGACTTTTCAATGTTTACTGGCCAAATACAACTTAATTTTTTTTTCTTAGAGATGGAGAGGGGGGTAGGGTCAGAGGAAGAGGCAGAGAGAGAATTTTAAGCAGGCTCCATACCCAATGTGGAGCCCAATCAGGATTGGATCTCAACCCCTAGATCATGACCTGAGACAAAATCAAGAGTCGGAAGCTTAAATGACTGAGCCACTCAGGCACCCCTTAAGTAATTTTTAATGAAACAAACTCCACAATTTTTTCATTTTTATTCCTGCTCTCATTATGAGTTTTTATTGTTACCCCATCCTATTCATCTTTTTGATGGCAAGATTTTGTCTAACTTTAACTTCGACAATTTATGTCTAAATAATGAAGATGTATTTCATTTGGTAAAGAGCTTGATTTTACCTTTTAACGTCAATTCACTTAATAGGATTTAAGAAATATGTTAACGTTTTAGGTCATATTTAGCAATTAAGATTAAACTCTGAAGATGAGGGCTTTTTTTTTTTTTTACAGTGATATTTCTACTTCTGGGCACTTTCTTCATCCTATCTCCTTAATATTCATTATTGTAAAATTATATGGCAGCCAAGAGTAACTTTACTTTTAGAGAAAAGGCAGAGGGCCATATTTGTATCAAAAACACAAACCATAAATTACCATATTTGTTTAGGCAAGCAGGGCCAATGAAAGTTATTTATAACTATAGATGAATCAGTAATAACATTTTAAGATGTCTGAGCATATGCTTAATATCTCAGGTCTGGGCTGTCATGAAACTTTTATTGCCTATAAGAAATGCTAGTAGTTTTCCAGGATATAAACTTTTGCTTCCTAGAGAGTAGAGCACATTATGAACATGCTTTCAATAGGACTTCATTTTCTGATGATAGCAATAATACAGATGTGCACTCTCACTCTTTCTGCCCTAGGCCAGACACCTTTGGATATTATAGATGTTTCATCCTAGAAAATTTTTCAACTGACTTTAAAAAAGTAGATTATACCTAATTAAAATGCAGATCTTCTACTATTTAAAAAATTTTAAAAGATAGTGGTGCATAACGAAATAAATTAATGCTTTGAGAGGTAGGATGGGAAAGAATTAAAAGGGAGGTAGTTAATAAGCCCCTATAGAGAGTGATGTGCGTTCTATCTACAGGGCCTCCTGATGACAAAAACCTCTCAATCTAAGAAATGTTCAGTAAAAAAAAATGCTTTTAGGAGGCAAGGGTCAATCCTGGGTCAATGAGGAAACATAACTGGTAATAACCATGTACATTACAAGACTACACCATCTCACTTTACCATTTCCTCTGCATCGTAATAGTGATGCGTCTGATGGCAAAGCATACAATGGACTGGTCTGGTACAAAACAGAGGATTCAAATTTTTAGTCAAGTCTACTTACTCATTTTTGTCTCAGGCCTAAAGTTAATTGATTTTGGAATAGAAAACTGATTGAGTTATCTACTTTTATTATTGGAGATGGGGTCACTGGGAATCCAACTGTGAAAGGGAGTTTGGGTTGCGTATTCAGGAGGGTGCTCGGGTTCAACACCTACAGAGAGAACAGGGAAGAATCAGGCATGCACAGAGACAAACTCTCTCCACTCTGAGCCCAACAGCAGCTTCTGCCAACCCTACAGAATGCCCTGGAGCTAGAAAGACTCTACAGAGTCTTCTCAAATACTTCTGAGATAAAAAGGCTTTTAAGTGCCCTCACAGATCAGTCTCTGAAGGAGGTCAACCCTAGAGAGTAGCAGGACCCGAGGTACTTCTCTGCAGTCGAGGCAGTCCGTGAATGGAGCTGACAGCTGAGGGCTATCTACCAACAGTGGTTCCTCAGTTTGGGTAAAACATCCTTCTAGAACACGGGGACCCTGGCAAAACATCCCAGCATCTGCCACATGGAGTTTATTTTGCACAAAATAGAAGGTATTTCCTGAATCCCTTCATAGTTAGCACTTTTCCCCTCAAAATGAAAACCTAAAAACAAAATAGGTGAAACACTTTCATATTTTTCTGACTCGACTCTACAGGGTGACCCAAAGTTTGATCTACGACGACTGGCCTTCCTTTCAATCAGACTGCCTGTAAGGACTTTGAAAGACAAAATATTTACATGTTGCTTCATCAAAAGGGAATGGATGGTGCCAGCATGATAAAAGCACAGCCCATAGCCGATTGACTTCTCAAGTAAGTGTGTGTGTGTGTGTGTGTGTGTGTGTGTGTGTGTGTGTGTGTGTCCGCGCAAGAATTCAGGAAAAGTGGTTTATAATTTGTTTTCTTAAACATGCACTCTTCATAGTAAAAGACTTTTGAGTATACTCCTCAAAAATAGATCTAAAACATGCTATTTCCCATTTCTTTTGCCCATACCTATCTCACCCAGGCTCCCAAAGATTTTCTTTCATCTTTAGGCATACCATACTCATTTAGAGATGAGAATGGCATGCTTCGGATACTAGCTAAAAATCAGTGATTTGAACAGTAGAACCAAATTAGAACACAGACCTGCCAGATTTCCTGATTCCTAGTTTGGAGTTAGTTATGCATCACCTCCAGAATGCTCGTCTCCGTTTGCTAAGAGGCATACTGTGAATGTTCGGTAGGTACCCTATTTATTGAGGTTACAAAGCAGTTATGTAATGAAACCTCGATGTTATTTTGGCTTTAATGCCATGCCATTCTGTTCCTCTATACATGACCTCTGAACTCAAACAAAATTCCACTAAGAAATAAAAGACACTCCACTAGTATATTAGAGTGGGTTTAAAGAAATAAAAATTATGTGAAAGGAGTAAGACAGGGAAAAGCATGGAAAAGCAGGAATATGGAAGTAACAATTCGGAACCAATGACAAGATATGATAGGTTTTGGGGGGGGTTGTTTTGTTTTTTTTAAGGGATGTAGAGGAAACAGCATTTCTTTGTGGGGAGTTGGTGGGGATAAGAAGGGAGACTTTAAAGTTCCCTAGTTAACTGATATCACTGGGGTTTAATCAGCCTACTCAGCAAATCAACTCTCACCATAAGACTGATATAAGCATCTAATAGTATGAGCATGTGATTTAAGTAAGCCCACAACTTACTGCGCACCCTCCAGACCTAAGTGAAAACAAAACAGATGAGCATCTTTATTCATCTTAAAAAAAATAAAATTGCCCTGATAAAAGAAAAAAAAATCTACAATTGCAGTAATTGTCAAGAATATTCATTGACTTGATAACAATGTCATTTAAGGGAATATTTCAAAGGACTCTTATCATGTGTTTGTTATATATTCCATAAATATTGGTAAAATTTTAGCTATTAGTACTTATGATTTTCACAGACAAATCTGGTTTAATTAAAAATAAAAGTTCTATTCCATTTCTCAGAAAACTCCCATGGACATCTTGAATGCAATTTCCTCATTGATTTTAATGTAAATATTGTCTAATATTAGAAGGGATGAAAAATTAGGGAAATAGCAAGAGAGTGAATTAGAAATATTGGGGCACCTGGGTGGGTCAGTCGTTAAGCGTCTGCCTTCGGCTCAGGTCATGATCCCGGGGTCCTGGGATCAAGCCCCACATCGGGCTCCCTGCCCCCGGGGAAGCCTGATTCTCCCTCTCCCACTCCCCCTGCTTGTGTTCCTTCTCTTGCTATGTCTCTGTCAAATAAATAAACAAAATCTTAAAAAAAATATTGATTTATTTTTTCTGAAAAATAATTACTACTACCAAATGGCAGTTACATTTAAGTTTTGGTCCTTAGGAAGGGGAAGAAAACACACAATAAAAGCATGATTTATTCTATATATTAACAGACCCTGCCTTATCCCTCTGTATCTAATTAAAGTACATCCAAGATACAGATTTTTAATTTTTTAACTTGAGTTGTTCAAATGTCCATCAATTTAAAAAAAATATTGATGCTGTTTTGATTCAGTGAATAAATTGTTTTATAACTAGAATTTTAATCAAAAACTTTAAGAATCTATAATAGGACCATTAATCTGAACCAAACTGTAATTGACTTAAAGTGTTAGAGAATAGCTACTCTATCACAAAATATGAATCTTGGGGCACCTGGGTGGCTCAGTCTGCTAAGCGTCCGCCTTCAGCTCAGGTCATGATCCTGGGGTCCTGGGATCGAGCCCCGAGTCGGGCTCCCTGATCTGTGGGGAGCCTGCTTCTCCCTCTCCCACTCCCCCTGCTTGTGTGCTCTTTCTCTCTAAGTAAAATAAAATCTTAAAACAAAAACAAGCATTTCTATGAAATAAAGTAAGCATTTCTCACATTTGACTAGCTATAATTAATAATGTATTTCTCATGGGGTTCATTCTGGAAATTTTCTTCATAAGAGAGTTCCATTTGTGATTCAAAACCAGCCTATTCCCAAACCTATAGTTATATGACCTCAGTAATTTGCCATGCATAAATTTGAGAAAATACATTTAGAGATTTTTTCGTGCTTCATAAAGGCTAACTAATAATATATTTTACATTATATATGACTTAGGCCATGACAAACACTGTCAAGCCTGCTTCTTAATTTTAAAATCTCTCATGTCATAATACATAGACAGGAGAATAGACTTAATACAATCATTTTATCAGGAGCAAGTTATCTATTAAAGCTATGGAATGTTTTATTTTTTATATTGCAGGTCAATTCTCAAATTCACTTTGCTTTCTCATTGAAATGTATGGAATGGGGGCGCCTGAGTGGCTCGGTTTTTGGGCATCTGCCTTCGGCTCAGGTCGTGATCCCAGAGTCCCGGGATCAAGCCCTGCATTGGGCTCCCTGCGCGGCGGGGAGCCTGCTTCTCCCTCTCCCTCTGCTTGCTGCTCCCCCTGCTGTGCTCGCTCTCTGTCTCTGTCAAATAAATAAAACGTTTAAAACAATGTATGGAATGATAAAAATACCCTCCGGTTCCAATCACTTGACCAACACTGTAGTGTCATGTCCATACTGAGTTCTCTCAGTCCACCCCATGTACTACTGCATCTACACCCTGCTTATTCCAGTTCAATACCCTTGTTTCTCATACTGCAGCATTCACTTTTTCCCCTGTCTCTCTGAGGCCACATCCCCAGGATGGTATATATTCCTTCTTCTCATCCAGTAAAGTTTTGTTTTGCACAGTCTTCTAGATCTATTTGAATATTTCCTTCCATATGTCTTTCTGACTGACCAGAAATCAATCCAGTCCTTGTCTGTCCTTTAGAAACAGCAACAAATTTTTAACAAGATTTAAATGATTCACATAATTATGTAACCAAGTCAGGGTAGAAACCACATTTATGAGACACATTTTATGAAAAACATCTTTTCATGGCTGGATATGAGATCTCACCTCAACTCTCCCCACAATATACTGCACAGTAGTTTCAAAGACTCTGGGGGCATGGGTAGCCCTTTCTGGATCCCACCTGGGTGACCCTAATATGCCACCTACATCTCATTGAAACAGGTATTATCAAAGAAAATATAATGATGGGGTGATGTTTATATTACACTGATGGGCAAAATCATTACACAAAAGTATGCATGTTAGGTTTATACTCACATGTTTTACCGCACTTACTTATATATCACATATCATAAATACAAATCACTTTTATCCTGTTGAAATAGAATGCACATATATATTATACCTTGTGTCTACACACATGTTCATGTATATATGTGTAAATATATATGAATGCACACACATCAGTACTAACCGTTTAGATGAGGGTTACTTAGGTGATTTTTTTATTTGGGCTATAGTCTGTCAATTATTTTTAGAACATTCTCCACAAATCATTACAGAAACTATACGCTATTTAAAAAAATATCAGGAGGACCCTCTTATAACCAGGATGATTACCATCAGGGACTAAGGCCTTACAGCCTGCTAGAGAAAACATTGAGTAGTGTAGAAGGCAAGGATGTTTCAAACCAGATAGACAAGTCAGCCGGAATAAACCAATTAATCCCTGGGTTGATGTATTTTCATTCATACACACTTAGACTTTCTACTTTCTATTTCCCAGATTAAGCGCCATGAAACAATAATCCACAAAAAACTTCTCAAAAAAAAGTCCACGATAAAGTAAGTTTGAAAAACTTCAGTCTTCTCTTGAATTTGCTATTATGTACTTAAGCCTAATAAAATTTCTCAGAAATGAAGCATTAAGAAATTTGCTAACATCGTTTAACCCATGTGCCCCAAACTTATTTGATCAAAGTGTATTAAAAGTACACGGAATAAATGTTCCAAGAAGTATAAGCTTACAAACTATTCAAATTCAATAGAGGACAATTTAATGAAGAAAAAGAATGTCATATTGTGGTAGACAGCAAAATATTAGTTCAAATAATTCTGGCTGGTGGTCTTTCAAGAATTTACGATGTATTAAGTATACATTCTATAGTTATCTACCTTTAGTGACTGAGTGTGTGCTTGAGGGGTTTGGGGCAGAGGGAAGCTCTGCTACACTCCTGACAAAGCAGAAGAGCAAAGGAAAACATTGGTTTGGGCAAACAGCTTAACCAAGAACTTAACCATCTGTAATATCACCTGTTCATCTGTGACATAAAATACACACACACAGGCCTCATATAACATGAGTTCTGTTGGATTTAAATAGTAATTTAAAAGAGAAGATATACAAAGGATACACATAATTTATGATCAAGCTCCAGTTAAATACTCATGTCTATAGAAGTCTTCAGTCATTTCAACTGCCTTGGCCCTCTCCTTTCAGTGTTCAGATAGGGGTCAAACAGCTAGGATTAAAGAACCACTCATCTTCATGTCACAAGGACGCATACGGTAGGATCAACTCCATCTCCAATAGCTCTGAACAGTCCTGTATGGTTCTTTGTTTCCTAGAACCAAGAATTTCTCACTCCTTCGTGTTTTTAACCAACCAGTGATTGCTCACCAATTCCTTCCTAACTTTTGTAATAGAGTAGCGTTTCTCAAAGTGTAGTCCTTAGAACAGCAGGATCAGCAGCACTTGGGAACCTGTGAGAAATGCCGCTTCTCACAATTCACTCTACAACTACTCAATCAGAAACTGAAGGTGAGGTGCATCGATCTGTGTTTTAAGCCCTCCAGAGAATTCTGACACACACTTAAGTTTGAGAACCACTGCAGTTGAGAACTGAGACTGCTATCTGTCCAGGATATTTGTAATAACCATAGCAGATCGTCCTTGTATCATCTCACAAACCTAATTTTAAACGAGCCAAAAATTTTTAAACATAGAAGTTATGTTGTAAAATAAAGTGCAAGCAGTCCAAAATTTATACAAGATATATCTGAAAATTGAATTGAAAATTGGCATAATGAAACTTGGAACATATTTCCCCACGGGCCTAATGCTACAAAATTGTGGCAAAGGAATGAAGCCATTCCAAAGGAGCCCATTCATATAGTTATGTAATTGCCCTACAGTATTCAGAACACTAATTTTATTTCTGAGAGGAGTGATAACGAGGTTTAAGGAAGAAAGGAGAAGGCTAAAAGAGGAAGGAAATCAAAGAAATAGGAGAACTAGCTACCCCCCCTTCTCTTTTTGGTGTAGTCCTAACACCGATGCAAAAAGGCAAGTCAATTTTTCTTCGACTACATAAAAACTACCTACATAGGTCAGAATCCTAACTTTTATCAAAGTCTCCTTTACCACAGAGCTTCCTCTCTCCTCAAACTTCCCGCATCACAACAATAAGGTAGAGTATGTCTATTCTGTTTCCAAGCTCTGAACCTGGTGAAACAAACAAAAATGCCTTATGGTTGCGAAAGGAAATAGGATTTAGGAAACAGACTAAGGAATAGTGTTATATAGTATTCCAGTATTACAGAGGGTATTGCAGCTTTCAAGAATTATAGGTCCATGTTCTAGGGAATCGCCTCTCCTTTTCTGACACTACGTGTCAAACAAAACACACCTTTGGGCTTAATTTTCCCTATTACCTCCCAGTTTGTCACCTCTGTGACTAAGAACACTTCTCTTCTACCCGCTCCCATTCCAAATCCCAATTTGGGCAATGAAGGATCCATGTTAGAAAGAAAAAGAATGAAGTTAATTATTTCACATTTCGGTGTGAATGACTATTCAGGCTATCAACGGTCTTATAAATTCAGGTGTCTAACTCATAGTCTGCAAGTTATTCTCTACTCTTCTAACTCATGAGTCCTCTTAGCTCTTATTTTTATCACAATTGTGAAAATAAAGGGAAACTTCACTAGAGTCCAAGGCTAGAAGGGGGGACCATACCGATCAAGGTCAATTACAGGAAAAATTATCAATTACTTACGGGCCTCAACAGAAGAATCCTCAGCAAGAAAGAAGCATCAGTTGGAGGCCCCAACAGGGAAAAGATGTACATTCCATCTCCCACAAGATACCAGCTACCTTTCAACAGCTCGACTTTTGTTCTAAACAATCCCAACTTCCTCCCTCTTCCCCATAAAATAACATTCCTCTGCTTTGTCTGGACTTGCCTATGGCTGTACCTTAGCATGCATGTCCCGAATTACAAAATCTGTTATTCCCGAATAAACCCATTTTTGCTGGTAAAATAACTGACAGTTTTATTTTTAAGGTTAACATAACAGATTTAATAGATTTTGGGGTGGTATTTTCAGAGTGCCTAGAGGAGGGGTACAGACAACTTTTGTAGGCATAAATCATCGAGAACTGCCAATGACCTTTCACATACAATCATGAGAAAAACGGAAATCTTCTACAGTCGCACAACCTAGCAAAAACCAAAAGTCAAGTTGAAAACAAAAACAAAAAACACAGGCGCCTGGACCAGCAAGAGAGTGCCACGGGTGCACCGTTGCGTCCCTTCTCCAAGCTGCTGGCTCCAGCCAGGCTACCAAGAGGCTCTTCAGCACGGTCAAAGTTCTACTATGTTTGGAAGTCATCACATGACAGACCTGACTGGCTCAAGGTTTCACTGAAATTGGGCACCTCTGTCTTCTTGTCAATCTACCTCATCAAACAACATAATAAAGGTGTTTTAGAGTATAAAAGAAAATATTCTAACACTAACACAGTAGGCTCCACATAGTGATTACATCAGTTCCTTTGGTTTCACACATCTGTGAGAAAAAGTTTTATATGGATGCATGTCAAATCAGCATTGGTGTTTTGCACCATTAAATGAAAAAACAACAAAAAAAGGAAAACAAGAAGTACAAGCGAGAGCTTTTCAAAACTTCTCAAAACAGGAATTCTTATTAGAATTCCTGGTAGAGACTCAGTACCCAGGTCCACACCAGCCAAACAAAATATATCAGAGGCTCTGTAGGAGGGGCCCAGGCATTCACATTTAAAAAAAAAAAAATCTAGGTAGTTATATAGCTCAATATAGAGAATTACAGCCAGGAGCTTCATGGTTACTGCTGTCTCCAAATTTCCTCATGCACAAATGATAATTCCCACTTGTGTTTTCTGAAGAGCCTGACCAATATTCTCTACCTTGGTAAGAAGAACATGTAACTATAGCTCTCCAGTGACTTCCCCACCAGGTCACACCACTACCTGTCCTTTTGCTCCTTCAAATTCAGTTTCCCTTTAATCTTTTGCAAACTCATACCACAGATTTAATCCTTGTTCCTATTTGCTTTGAGTAAGAACTTCTTTAAATTAAATATATTCACGTCGAACTATCTTATTTGAAATATATTCAAGCCACAATGTCTTTTTTCCATTTTCTACTTATTTTTGTGATGGTTTGACAAGATGATTCCTCAGGACAGATGATGATAATAGAATTCCCCTACCGTAAATAATACAAATTCAGAACTGATAACTCATCTTTGGTACTTCGAATGATGTTACTAGAAGGGGCAGTAGTAACAGGGCAGTGTGGAGAAGGGACAAGGCAGATGGGGGCATTTTACAGTGAAAGATGCTTCCCAAGTTAACCAGTTTTTAGTTACTATAATGGCAGAACAGAGATCCTAAAGGTGTTCTCGAGTGGTCATTCCAATCAGCTTTCATGGATTAAAATATAGCCCTATATCATTGCCATGTACATACTGTGCTTGTCTTTGGGCATATGTCTGCTGTTGTCAGGAAAATTATGCCCATTCTCAAAATAGCATGTCAGTTTCATGGGATAAGACAGGTCAGGTTTCAGTGGAGAACAAAATTGAAAGGATGATTTAATGTCCCTAAACTAGGGACAGAGTCAGGGCTAATAAATCTTTAAGTCCATGGGCCACGATGGGCTTCACCTGTTTTAAGGCAATGAGAAGTGAGAGCTCATGACCCAAGCCTAACTTAAATTTATGATCATATGAAAAGGAAACCTGAGGGCTTTTTTTTTTTTTTAAAGATTTTATTTATTTGAGAGAGAGAGAATGAGAGATAGAGAGCACGAGAGGGAAGAGGGTCAGAGGGAGAAGCAGACTCCCTGCTGAGCAGGGAGCCCGACGTGGGACTCGATCCTGGAACTCCAGGATCATGACCTGAGCCGAAGGCAGTCGCTTAACCAACTGAGCCACCCAGGCGCCCGACCTGAGGGTTTAAATGTCACTTTCTGCCTTACTATGACAAAAGCCCCAACTGTTCATAAGTAAACAAAGTAAACCAATTCCCCTAACTGAATATCCTACCACTTCCCTTCCCTTACCAAAATTCAGTAGAGGCTCTACAAGCCAAATATTCACCATCTTAGCATGAGCTGCATCCAAGCATGGTCCCATAACACAGTATTTGCCATGAGCCCTAAGCAGCAGTCTGTTGGAAGGAGGCTGGAAGAGATCCCACTGGTAGTTCTTTTTCTTTCTTCTGGTTGTGCTTGAACCCTAGCTGTCAACCAGTCATCAGAAAGAAAATGCCAAGGCCATCACAGAGACACCAGCTCCAGTATCATGGAGCTGCCAAGCCCAAACCAGAAGCAGCCAACCACCAAGTATCTTGCCATATAAAACGTATTAATGGCTAGTTATGCAGCTACCTTCACGGGAACGCACACCTAACGGATGTACAGCCTCAACATAATGGATTTTTTTCAAGTTATTTATCTTCTCATTAATATTTCCAGTGTTATACTGGTAAATAATTAATAGTTAGCTCTCCAAGAAGCAGCAGCAATCCCTGAATAGTAGCATTTGCTCATTTCTGTGGCATAAATAATGCTAGCAGGGTAATTTCAAGAGACCAACATGATGTCACCGAACTTGGAGATAGGAGGAGAGTCACACAACTGGCTCTCCAGAGCCAGGGCAAACCAGCTCTAGTACATCACTGCACATTTCCCCTCTAACTACATTTTCACAAAACTATTAGAATTCATTAATGTTACTTTCAATTTCATTATAACTGAGCACACACTTTTGACACAGAGAAAGGTAGAGCTCAGAATCACTAAATGTCAAGATAAATTAGCTAAATTTATTATACTGGAAGCAGCTATCAACTTTATGCAAAACTTAAAGTAGAAACTTCAAAGTTGTCCTCAATCTCAAGCCAAATGCACTCATTAATTCAATATGAAAATTTCTAATTTTCCTCCTTGGTGGAAAGAATAGAATCTAATTCACTATCATAGTGAGAAAATGTAATAGATTTGAAAACAACATTGGTATAATGTTAAGTAACTTGCATGAAAACATGTTCTAGCTCCCACAAAATTTCCATGGCTCTATCTGTAAACCAGAAGGAAAATCGAAGTTACCTCGTCTCCTAGTCCTTGGGTCTATTTTTGCAATAGGGAGGCTGTCATACCCAATTGGCTAAAACAGAATAAAACTTACAATTTACTACAACGTATTTTAGTAGCTGTTATCTATGGAAAGTACTCCCTACAATTTCCTTAGCAAGGTCTCCCTGGAGAAGAATCCTTGTACATTCTTGTAAAGCAAAGGAAAATCTTAACACTCCAGTTTTTTTTTTTTTTTTTTTTTTTAAAGCACCACAGCAGGTCTTGTACAAACATGCTCCGTGAATTACCCCAATCCTTTAGGATGATATAAGCATATAATTTTCTTGGGATGAAAAGTACAGGCTTCATTACCACAGTGATTTCTTACTTACTAAATAGCCTAACAAGAAAATATTTCCAGCTGAAATTGGTAGTTCTGAAAGAACGGTTATTCAAAAGGTCTTCTCATTCCTTAGTAAAATCCCCAATAATTTGGTCTAATTTGATTCTTGGTTTATCCTGAGAATACCTAATCGTTTACAGCATAGCAATGTAAAAACATGATTTAAGAGCAGTAATTCAAACTGAAAACATAGGTTCAATTACATTGTGTTGTTTTTAATAAGGATAGTTAAAATCCTAAAGAAATGAGTCAAGTTGTGTTTTAAAATAGTTGTTTAGCCTAACTCTAATGTATTATTCTGTACAAGAGTCTCCTTATAACCACTGGAGATAGGCAAAAATCAAATACATCAGAAGTTCTGATGGAACAATCTTCCATAATTGGAATTTGGAATGAAATATGGAATCTATCAAAGCAAATTGGGTCACTAGAATGGTCTTGTAGCAGTCTCCAAGATCAGACCAAGAATAATCTTTTCTTTAATACCTTTTTTTAAAAAGCAAAAACTGCTTTAAAAAATTAAAGCAAGCAAAAACTGCTTAACTAATTTACTTCTGAAGAAAATACCTGTACTTCAGGGTTCAAGAGGTTAAAAAAATCTTTCATGACAGAAATCCATAGGTACGCTTTACTCAATTATTTATGTATTATTCTGTGCCAGTAAAACATCTAAAGATGCCAGGAGATGCCAAATGAATATAAACAACAAAGTCATGAAAGAAATCAAGGCTAGTTAAATTTACATCTGGTTTAAAAAGATTAACAGCATGGGGCTGTTTATGTTACACTGAGCTATTTCTAATTACAGGAAGGCATACCCAATCAATAGGAGATCAAGTGCCCCTATTTGCGGTAGCCTAACAGGAAAAGACAGTTGTAAACCTACTGTATCGAAATGCTTTAAATGCTGAGATTTTACCTTTAAGATATCTGAAACTTATCTGAAAGAATGAAAGGTCTGGTTTGTGTTACTCATTTTGTAACAACAAAAGAGTTTTCACCCAAGATATAGGACTCTTCAGGTGTATACTCACGTTGTGAATACGGAGGTCATGTATGTAAACCATAATCACATCAGAGTATTGCCTTTATCACCAAGTAAGCAAAGAATATACAGTTGTGATAGGAATAAATGATATAGCGAAATTTCCACACTGTTGTGATTTCACATCACACGAGCACAGACCACCGTATAAAAATCAACCTGAAAGGTTTACTATAATCATGTTTTTGTCCTCAATCTTTAAGAGAAAGTTCTGCTTATTACAGTGTAAGAAATAATCTCCAATAGTGCCACTAAAAACATAATTAAACATCTTATGTTAACTTTTTTTTATATCCTTTGAGGCATTTTAATAACACACTAAAATTTCTCTTACCATTTAACTAGGTCTAGAAACTAACTCATGAGAGAGAAATGGTGGGGGGTGGAAAGAGATATTGCCAGTGTAACAGGTTTTCGGTTTGCTTTGTTTGGCATCACAGCCCCACCACGTTATGCTTTCCAATGCACAGCAATTGGCTACAAAAAGCATTTATTAATAGCAGCCACCCCTTATGCCTCAGAATTAAGAAAACAAGATCAAAACCTGAAAAAAAAAAAACCTTACAAGACAGACCTTGGTTTTATAAAGGTACAGAAATTAAAATATTCGAAGTCAATTTTATTTTATATTTAATAAAAGCCCTCTAACCCCTTAAAGGGAAGGACCTATCAAAAAGATAAAGGTCAATTTTGAAAATTATATAATTTGTTGGACCTAGAACTCACCCCACCCAGACTTCTTAGAGATCTAATAAAAGCTCAATTTCACAACTGTAAAAAATAAAATCAATCATTGCATTTAAAAAAGTGTCTCTCTACCACAGTGGCTAATATGGAACCCAAAGTTATACAAAAGTAGATGGAATTTTCTTTAGATATGGAGTTGAACAAGCCATTTTTAAAACACATGAACCTAGTTTTGAGAAAATAGATATAGATCTTTTTCTGCCTCTCTCTTAGGCTGACAAGGGTAGAAGAAGTGCAATGAAACAGAGTTACTTTGGAGAATTAATCCTTAAATTAATACATTTTTTTCCAAAATAGTACTCTTTAGCAGGTTTATAGTAAATATCCTTCTGCATATTTCAGATACTTACAGTAACAAGTTACTATGTAATAAAACATAAACAACAGTAACTTTAACACAATGTACGAAACTACCCAATCTATGTCTTCAAACTACTATTTTAGGGTAACTACCTACAGCCAATTCTGTCATTCTAGGTGCTGCATGATTAAGGACATTGCATTTAAAGTTTACCATTTTTCCCTTTAAAAATCTGAGAAGCGTTTTAGGTTATTAATTTGATGAGGAAAAGGCGGCAAGTAGGGTTTTAAAATGGGAAAGAACTATTTGTCCCAGGCACTGTAAGAGTCACCATTTTTAAGTTATAGGCGTCATTACCAACTTGCACTACTTGGGAAGAGAAATCCTGCTCTACAATCTTCTAAACCCTTTGCTGGTCTATAGCTTATGCAACTCCTGTGTTTCTTACTCATTTTTGTTTGCTACTGTGAGATTTCTTTTAACCTCACTTCAGCAATACACTTGGACAGTGACTTTATACTCTTTCCTCTTCAGCATCCAGCAAAGTATGTAAAGAAATCTGGAACGATCCTGTTATTTCGCTGCCCACAGTCTGGTGCATTTCCAAGGGCTAGAGCAGCAGATTCAAGCAGCTGAAACTTCATCCTTTGGGAGAGCTTAATTAACAGCTGCTTCCATTTGCAGCTTTACCGACCTATCGTGGTTTACAAGCGTTTGCATATGCAGGCCAAACTACCAACCACCAGAAGATTCCTTACAAATGAAATTTACACATGGGGGGTGCGGTGGAGCGCACTATGGAGGCCCCCGCAAAAACCTCAGACTTTCCGTTCCTGCTGCTTTACTGGTTTTCAACTGGTACAGTTAGGCTCCAGGCACACAAGCCTTCCAGTCACCCCTCTGACATTTTCCCTTAGCACAAACACGGAGATGAAACTTCTCGGATTTCTTAAGTCTCCACTCAGCCACACCCTGACAAGGCATGCCCTCTTCACACCTCCCCTCCCTCCTCAAAAGCCAGGGCAATATTTCCTTAAGTTGGTCTGTTCCTTCCTCTACATTTAAATTTCAAAACAAGTTACCCTTCTATAATAAAACCGATATCCGGCGGCTTTCTTTCAAAAACAAACAAGAGACAAAAATCCCTCACCAATAGCCACTCGACGCAAAAGGAAAACTGGACTTTCTGCCTTCCCGGAGAGCAGCACCCCCTCCGCCCCCGGACGCGCCCTGCGTGGCCCCGCGTCCTCCCCACGGGCGCGGGGGCGCGGTGACAGTCCCCTACTGCTCCTCCGCTCAGCGCCACAACTTTCCGAAACCCTGTACTAACTTCCAGGGCACAGCCTGGGCGGAGAGCAGCGGGATACGCCGGATACCTCCCCACCAAAGAGCAAAAGACAGCGAGCTCCTACCAGCGCGACTCTTGATGACGTCGGTGAATCCGTCCCCAGCGGCATCTTCCCGGGTCTGCTCCGGACCCCCCGGCTGAGCCATAGCCACCCGCCACTTGTCCCGGCTCCCCCACGCCCCAAACTTTGGGAGGCAGGTGGGTCCGCGCCGTCCGCCTGATGCTCTCCAAAGCAGGTAGCTTGCTGGAGATCCGGTGTGTCTGAACGCGGATTTCTCTCCTCCCCAGGGCCCACAGCCACGGAAATAGGGATGCGTGGGGAAGGGGGGTGGGGAGGGATGGCGAACTGGAAAACACAAACACCGACACCTGGGTTGGTTGAAAGGGGTGCCGTCAAAATGTCCAGCCCATGCTTGGAGAGGAGGAAACAGGTGCTGTTCCCAGCGCCTGACTCTAAAATAGAGTGGGCGAGGCCTGCAAGGTGAAAGCCGAGGAGGGACCCGGTGGTCAATAAATCCACAAGCAAGTTGGAGACTCGCTTTTCCACGCTGCGCAGAATCGATGCAAAAACAGGAGCAATTAGGGAGCCGTTTGCCAAAAGCAGCACGTGAGGTCATGAATGATTTAGCATTGCCACTTATAAGATGACTACACTGAAGAGAAGGGTCACTTACTTTTGCTATCTGGGTCACTTACACGTGTGTACCCCACCGTTGTATCTTGACTTGAATGCACTGACCAGAAGTGGGGAACAGGGCGCCTGGGTGGCTCAGTTGGTTAAGCGACTGCCTTCCGCTTTGGTCATGATCCCGGGGTCCTGGGATCGAGCCCCGCTTCGGGCTCCCCGCTCAGCAGAGAGCCTGCTTCTCCCTCTCCCTCTGCCTGCCGCTCTGCCTACTTGTGCTCTCTCACTGTGTGTCAAATAAATAAAATCTTAAAAAAAATGGGGAACAGAGGCTGAGCATGATCATATTTCTTAGGAGATTTCACCAAAGCTTCCCACCCCTTCTTTGAGTGTGTATATTCACTCTGACCGCCTCCTCCATCCCTTCCTCCCACCACTGAGGCTAGAATTAGATTGGACTATAAACAGCTCATATGACTTTATTTTCTAAAAATGTCAGAAGTGACTTTCATTTGGTTAGTATCCTTACTCCCCCAGCCCACCCCACCCCTCCACAGGTATAATTCATCATGCACTTCCTGCAGCAGCAGGGTCACCCTAAATCCTGCCCATAGCCTACCAAAGAAAAATGAACTTTACAAGCAGAACTTGGCAAGGGGCCTAGCAGCAGCTAAGGATTTTTCTTTTCTTGTTTTCTTCTGCATTTTCATTCAGAGTTGATCCTTACCCTCTTCCTAAAACACTGTTTCTCTACCATTGGTACACAGTGAAATCATCTGAGGAGTTGGACAAAACTCTAATGCCTGGTTTCCACCCCTCCCCTCCCCATGATGATTAATTGTCCTGGGCTCTCACCTGGACATCAGGATTGTAAAAAAAAAGCTCCCAGGTGATTACAATGGGCAATCAAGTTTGAAAAAACATTGTGATAAGAGGACTTGTAAACAGTCAATTGGGTGCCTTCATCAAGACAATTTTACCAGTAACCCTTTTCCATCCCATTATAATGCCTTTGATTAAAAACATATGTTTGCTGTCCTATTTTCCATCGCCAGATTGGCCATTTGCATGGCAGTGGATAATTTATTTTGACAAAAATGTAGTAGTCAGGTTTAGTTCCAGAATTCCTCCACTAGGTGACTCTCAGCTTCAGTCTGAGTAGTTATGCCTATGGAAAATCTGTCTTTGTTGTTTACAGGCAGACCGCTTGGGTTTCCCGAGTGCCTATTCTTTTGAGACGTTTCAGTTCTCTAACAAGTTCATCAGGTCGAAATATTCAGAGAGATAGCATAGCTCTTATTTCAGAAAAGAATATAAGTGTGAGCATGGTCCAGAAAGTTTTAACAAAATCACAAAACCTGTGGCCTACTGTATTTTACATTATCATTCTTCTATAATCAGAAACATATGGTATTGGTACAGGGAGAGACAAAATGGCAGAACAGAACAGAGTCCAGAAATCGATCCAGCCAAAGAGAATACACTGTATATGACATTTCTGTCCAGTCACTAAACAATGGAATATATAATTACAATGTTTTCTTAGAGTTAGAATCCACTAACTTAATCTATATAAAAAATAAGTTACATACAGATTAAAGATCCACATACACAAAATAAAACCTAATACATGAGGAATCTATAAGAGCTTAAGTTGTGGGGACATTCTTAAACCAAACGCTAATCCCAGATGACTTTAAGGAGAAAACTCACTTTTGACTACATAAGAAGTAAATATTTCTATAAAGCCAAAGGTATAGTAAAGTGAAAAGGCAATAAACAGGAAAACATTAAAAACATTTATAAGAAAGACTTAATATCTCTACTTTAATAAAAGTCTACAGATCAGTTTTTAAAAGACAATCCAATAAGAAAAAAATAATACATAAACAGAAAATTCACAAAATTTGGACCCCAAATTATTATCAAAATGAACCAAATCCAGTGCTTTATTAAAAGATATCCAAATGGTCCAAATGGTCACCTGACTTATAATAAAGGTAACACTGCAATTCAGTAGGGAATAAAAATTTCTGTCAATAAGTAACGTGGGATCAATTAGAGATTAGATTTTAGACTTAAATGTGAACACTGTTAAAAGGAAAACACTAAAACTGCTAGAAGATAACATAAGAGAAAGCTTCATGATCTTCGGACAGATATTTTTAAAATAGAATGTAGGGGTACTGGAGTGGCTCAGTGGGTTAAGTGTCTGACTCTTGATTTTGGCTCAGGTCATGATCTCCGGGTAGTGAGATCGAACCCCACTTCAGGCTCTGCACTGGACATGGAGCCTGCTTGGGATTCTATTGCTCTGTCTCCCTCTGCTCCCCCCCTCCCCGCAGGGTCCCACTCTCTCTCTCTGTCTTAAAAAATAAAATAAAATAGGATGTAAAAGCACTAAGCTTAAAGGGAAAAGATTGGCACAGTGACTTAATAAGAATAAGAAATTCCGTTTGTCAGAGGACCTCAGTAAAAGACCGAAAAATAATATAACAAACAGAGATCACAGAGTGGGAAATGATATGTGTGTATATGTAAAAAAAAAAAAAAACAAAACCTCCTAGTAACTAGGATATATATAGTACTCTTACAAATCAATAAAAAAGAAAACCCGATCTTAACGAAGGGACTGAAACGTTAAAAAATGTTTCACCAAAGAGTATATCCAAATGGCCAATGGAAATAAGAAAATATGTTAAATATTATAAAAGTATCAAGGTATTAAAATTTAAACCACAAAGCAAAATAACTACACACCCATTGTAATGATAACAATCAAAATCAAAACAAAACTGAAAATACTAAATACTAATGAAATGGAATTCATATACACTGTTTATGGGCGTGAAAATCTACACAACTTCTTTGAAAAACCCAGTGGCAGAATATTCTTATTGAGATGCAACGAGATCAGACACATTCAGGGTGGTATGGCCGTAGACCAGAGTATTCTAAAACAAACATTTTGCATAGTGCATAACACAGGAATTCCATCTTTAGGTGTATTACCACCACCAGCAACAACAAAAACATAATTGTGTCAGAGATGAGAACAATTGCAGCATTTTCCATAATACTCAAAATTAGAGACAACCCTCATTTTCATCAACAGTAAAATTGATAATATATGACTATATTCATAAAAATGAATCTATAGCTGCGAAGAAGAATGGACCTACTGCTACGTGCAATGACATGCGTGGATTCTACAAACATAATCTGAGTGAAGGAAACCAAACACTAAAGATGCCTACTCTGTGATTCTATTTATATAGGGATTTAAAGCAGGTAAAACCAAATTATGGTGATAAAAGATAAATCTGTTGTTTTTTTTTTTTAATTTTATTCATTTGAAAGAGAGAGACAGTAAGAGAGAAAGCACAAGCGGGGGTGGGAGGAGGGAGGAACAGAGGGAGAGGGAGAAGAAGCAGCCTCCTCGCTGGGAGCCCCAGCGAGCTGGGGGCTCAATCCCAGGACCCTGGGATCATGACCCCAGCTGAAGGCAGACGGTTAATGGACCCAACCACCCAAGGACCCGAAATCTGGTTATCTTTGGAGGGAAGTGATGATTGGAACCAGACAACAGGGAAGCTTCTGGGATTCTTGTAATGTCTGTATCTTGTTCTGAGGGATAGATATACTTGTTTGTTTTGTAAAAACTAATTAAGCTGTGAATTTATGATTCATATGTTTTTCTTTTTGTTTATTTCCATGTGAGATTCCAGTCTGAAAAAATAAGCATGAGTTAAAACTACATGTAAATATGTTTAAATTTACCTGTGAAATATTGTTGTATGAAACAAGCAGAAACAACCTGCAATCGCAGGTTAATATTTATAGTATCTCATTAAAAAACTAACTCTGCACCAGTGTATATACTGTTTCTATCAGCAACTGTAGGAAAACATACGTATGAATACACAAAAGGGAAACTATGACATTTTGGGAAAATGAAGCAAGATTTTTTGAACTTCTGAAATGGGTAAGCTTTGAAAGACTGAGAGAATAGGTAGCTAGAAATGTTGCTCATTATTTTATTCTATTACAAACATCTTCAAAAGTTAGTTTGAAGTCTTCCTGGGAAGTCTCTGGTGTAGATGATCAAGCAATGAAAAGGAAACCATTACAATCTTCCCTATTCCAAACCCATTCTGTTGTATTTATTTCAACAAATATAAAAGACAGACTTCTTAGCATTTTCTTATTCAAAAACTATGAGGTTAGAAGGGGCTAGAATACCTCTAGATCAGCCAGTTATTTCTACATGAATGCTTAAATGACCCATAGAAATTTTAGATATTTTAGTCAGGGTATTTTCTCTCCTAAAGGAATTCCAAAGACCCCCGGTAACCTTTCAGTTATTCTACACCAGGAAGTATTTGCAACTAGAGAAATAAAAAGACATTCAAATAATATCATGGCAAAGAGTTTCAGATTACCAGCTAAAGCCATTTATTTTATGAACTGCCCAACTAGAATATGAATAACATGACATGTTTAACTGAAACTCTACCACTTTAATTCTGAATGCATCATGGCATCCTAGAAGCTCTCAAATATGGCACATCTCTATTATACTAGAAATAAGCATTCCACATGGTTTCATGTAGTTTTCATTTAGCAGATAATGCTGGAACATATTTAGACGTATGTTTTATGCACTGCCATCATTTCTGTATAGAGGTATCCATTGATTACAAGAGAGACTTTCATGAATCAACAGGGCTATTAGTTAGTTTTCTCTTAACACAGATATTTTAGAAAGCACAGTTTGAAATAAATGTATTTTAGGGATGCAGAGAAAGCATTTTTCCCCCTAGGAGACTGGAAGATTAGTTGATATTTTTAGATTCCTGTCATGGATTCAGCAAAATTTTCTAAGAAACATTTTCTACACAATCAAGGGTAATTTGAATCACCACACTTTCCTATTCTTTCTAAACCGTTTTTTGTTGTGTTGGGTTTTTTTTTTGAAATTTTTGACTACTAGAATTATCTATATTTAAGCATTTTCTTCTGGTATGTCCCCACACTGGGAGTATTTTGGGAGAAGAGGGAATGTGTTGATATTGATGATCTGTTGATAACTAGAGCTAAAATCTAGATATGGGACCTTTCTCTGCAATACTGGAAATATTCCCATAAACCATGCTGCTCAAGGTCAGTTTTATAGGTTGAATCTTGCAATGAGGTTAATTTTCCTCATTCTGGTTGTTACCAACATGGTGAGTCCCAGAGGTGGAGACACCCGTGAACTTTTAAAAGACTCTATGCCAGAAGAAGACACCTTTTTTTTTCCCATATAAACCCAACACGCACCCATATACTTTAAGGGATGAGGACTGAGGTTTCTCATAAGCTTCCCCATCACAAATACTCTAAGAGCAGCAAATGAGTGGGTTTCTCCAAATGGTTTCCTTTTTTTTTTTTTTTTAGAGTTTTCTTTAAATTCCAGTCGGTTAACAGACAGTGTAACATAGTTTCAGATGTACAATATAGTGATTCAACACTTCCATACAACACCCGGTGCTCATCACAAGTATCACAAGTGTGCTCCTTAACCCCCGTCACCTGTTTAACCCACCTCAGCTCCTTGGATAATGCATCAAAGAATAAAACGTCCACACTTTTATCTCTGTAAGTGATTCTCTTTCAGCCCCTAACACCTCAAGTCCATTTTGACTGTAGCCCTGTGTAATCCTAATAAGAGACCATCTCTCTGTGGATTACAATATGAACACTTGTATAGTTCGCGGCTGACACTTATAAAAAGGTCTTGATAAAGTTCATTTTATTGGGAAAATTAGGTAAATATATATATGACAAACAGAGAAAAGAAAGATGATAAAATAGTTACAAATGTAGCAGAGGCTGTTGATGCCTCATGTATCCCTTTGGCACACACCATTCCCATATGTCCCCACAGCCTCCTACCGCAAGTACTGGCAACTTTCTGCCTGAAGGCATTCTCTGGCCTTTGGAATATGCTAGGCTCATATTTAGAGCAGGCCATAAACACCATGAAAATAATGCCCTGGAAGCAGCCTGCAATCAATGACAGATGGGACTTGGTGGATAAATATTTGAACTTCTTGCCCCAAGATGGGATAACTCTGAGGCACAGATCACTATCTCCCAAAGGCCCCCAGCACTATTAAGACACTGTATTCACTTCCTTTCTTTGTCTCTATCACTTTCCCATTTCCCTGCTAGTGGTATCACCTCCCAAAGGAATCATTTGCTTTCAGATTCTTGTCTTAGGATCTGCTTCCAGTTATAGCTCTGCGACTGATGATCTGTGTAACCTAGAGAAACTTCTGGATGTCATTTATTTATTAAAACTTCTGGAATAGATTACTTGGTAACTAATTTCACAAACAGTTCTAAAGCTGTAATTGTTTGGAGAGTCCGTGTTTACCAAAAATTATCAAATGCCTTGCCATGCCTGATTCGATCATTGAGAAGGAGGAGTACACACTTTTTTTGAGGTAGAGTTGTAGCAGAGCTGTTTTCAGATGTCCATAATGTTGGGTAAAAGGTCAGCCTCACAGGCAACAGAAAGAAGGTTCTGAGTAAAACTTACTGCCCAAATTAAAATTCCAAAAGTTAGAGTTACAAACAGTCTGCATACATAAGAAATAAATTTGACATGGGCCAAGTCAAAAAGGAATTGTTGATCGAACTTTTTTTTATCTATGGAGGCCAAAAAGAACAATTACCGGTTTCTTTTACAAATTGATTCATTTTGTATTCACATTCATTCAAATATGCCTAAATTCTTGCCCAAATCTGTCTGTTGACCACACTGATCCTCATTTTTTTTTTCTTTATCTGAGTGGTGGACTGTATTTCCAAAAATTATGACAATATTTTCAGTTCCAAATGCACTTCTAGGACCTTGGCACTGTCCACTCAAGAAGTATAGTCTCTTTTCCTTTCCCTAAGAATTGGGGAGGCCTTGGTGACTGCCTTGATGAATTGAATGTGGCTGAAGTATGCTGGGTGACTTCCAAGGTTAGGTCATAAAAGGTGATAAAACTTTTGCCTGGTTGTCTCTTGGAATGCTCACCCTTGGAACCCAGCCCCTGTGCTGTCAGGAAGCCAAGCAGCCACATAGAAAGGCCACGGGTAAGTGATCAGACTACAAACCCAGTAAAAATCCCAACAGCCAGTGTCAACCATCAGACCTATGAGTGAGGAGGGAGGGAGTCTTCAGATGATTCCAGCCCTCAGCCTTTGAGTCGTTCCCTATGATAGCTTGTGGAAGAGATCATCTGTTCATGTCAAACTCTACCCAAATTCACAGATCCGTGCGCAAAATAATTGTTGTCATTGTTTTAAGCCATTCTGAGGTGGCTTGCTACATAGCAGCCTGTTACCAGAACAATCGGTAAAGTGGAAACATTACCTACCAGAGATGTGAGGATTAATGAAATAACGTAGGTGAGAACAGTTCATTAGCTGTGAAATGCTACAAATATAAAAAAACTGTCATTTAGTTCTGGCCTCTATAGAACTTACAATACACAGGACATAGAAGGCATACACATAAATATTTCGTAAGTGCCCTGTGAATGGTTTAAAACGGTGCTCTAAGAAATTAAATACAGAGAATCAAACTCTGTACGTGATAAAATCGAGTATGAGAATTTATACAATCAACATATATTTCTCTACACTGCATGTATTTGGATTTGTATTCAACTCATCTATACGTGATCTAAAACTGAACAATTCTGATGTGTGACCAAAAGTGAAGTCTTTCAAACACTGGAAAAATATCCTCTGCAAATCCATAGACAATTCATCCAGTGTCATGGTTTCAAGTACAGTGATTTCTCAGCTACAACATTTTCCCTGAAATCGTGGCTTGCGATTGAACTGCCTATCCCATTTGTCCATATAGATATTTAAAAGGAATTTCAAGTTCTTGCCTGCAGCCCCCTTACCTATGATCAATATGCTCTTCACCCATCTCAGTTATTGCCCCAGCATTTACCTGGTTACCTAGGCCTAAAACCTGGGTGTCATTTATTTTTCTGGGACACCTCATATCAATCCCATTTCTCTCACATGCAAAATCAATCTGTCAACAAATCCTGTGAGCTTTACCTTCAAAATGTATCTTATACTGGGCATTCTCATGACTTCTATTACCCAACTCGGTAAGTCACCAACTTCCATCAGAGCTGTTCCCTGTGCTTCTACCCTTGCTCCACCACAGGAATGTTTGTGACAATATCCAGAGTGATTTTTTAAAAATATTTAGCAGGTCAGTTCACTTTCATTCTTAATTCTTCCGGTGGCTTCTCATTCCACTGGGATTGTCGTCCTACTTCATTAAGCTTATTTCCTACTACTTCCTTCCCTCACTCTCACTGTTCCAATTATACCCATGCCTCATACAATATTCCACCCTCGAATATTCTGGATTTTGCCTTGCAATGACCTAAAACACCAGAGAAAGACTCTAATGATTTGCCATATTGAGATTGAGGCTAATTGTGCAATCTCTGATTCCAGGCTATTTACCTCATTTTATGTGTGCTGAGGTGTATGTGTTAATAGGGGGATATATATATATTCTAATATATCCTAGGACTTTGTTACATGCTAAAATTACAGTGATAAGTAAACATTCTTGTCCTAATGGAACATCCAGTCCTTTGGGGGAGGGAAGGAAGCATTGGTTAAATCACCACAGGAACAAATGTACACTTACAACTCTGTCAAAGTGATACATGTTGTTTCAAGACCTATAAGAGCAGCACTTAGCTTCTTTGGGAAAGGTAAAGAGAGTTTCTGTGAGGAAGAAATGATTCGAGATCTGTTCATAAGAGCGAACTAACTGAAGGATCTCCCTTTTCAAGTCCTGTCTATCAGAGCCAATGGCCTATTCATGGTCCCTTCCGAATACAAAATACACATTCCAAAGTGAGTATGTCCAAAATATGATTCTTCATCTTTCCTACCTACTTCCACCAGATCTGCTATTCTGAGTGCCTTCTCCATCACTGTGAGTAGCAACACCAATATTCCAGGTCCTCGGGCCCCAAGATTTAATATCATTCATTGACCCTCACTTTCTCTCTCGCACCTCACCTTTCAAATATATCCAGAATCCAACCGCATCACACCACCTCCAACCCTGATTCAAGCCATCACCATTACTCTCCTGAATTATTTCATATCCTCTTATATGTTTTGGGGGGTATGACCTACTAGTGAGTCATAAAATTATTAACGGAGTGCCTTGTAAACAGTGGTAAAACAAAATCATAAAAAATAATAGAATAGAAAATATCAAACTGCATAATGCATAGAGAAGATAAATATTGTTTTGTAAAAAATATATTTCCATTTTATTTATACATATATGAACATATCTACATATGTCTATCTGCATATGTGCAGATATATGTATGTATATATCCTGAATCTCAATGTAAAATTTTCTTACTGTGCATCCATTCAAAAAACTTTAAAGGTATTGTGGAGTCTCCATGCTTCAACTTTTAGCTTCAGTACAGACTATTCTCAAAATATCGACTGGAGGAATGTTCTTTACAGGTGATAAATTTTAATTAATTAACTAATTACAAATAAGGCAGATAAAGATATTTATTCAAAATGTTTAATGGCCTCCTATTTCATTCTAAATAAAATTCAAGTGTAAACCCATATGATGGCCTAGAAAAGTCACATATTCTGCCCTTGCTTTCTCCCTTTACCTCTAACCTAATCTCCTACTCTCATTCCTGCCCACCAAACCCAGTTATTCTTGCTGGTTTTAAAGCATTCTCAGGGCATCTGGATGGCTCAGTCAGTTGAGCACCCCACTCTTGGTTTCAGCTCAGGTCATGATCTTGGGGTTGTAAGATTGAGCCCCACGACGGATTTCACAGTGCAGAATCTGCTTGAGATTCTCTCTCTCTTTCTCTCTCTCTCTCCCCTTCTGCCCCTCCCCAGCACGCACTCTCTCTCAAATAAATAAATAAATAAATAAATAAATAAAATCTTTAAAAAAAAAACACACTCTCAGCACATACCAACCTCAGGACTTTTGCACTTGCTCTTTTACCTGCCTAAAAGACACTTCCATTTATATAACTGCTCCCCTGCCTCTTTCAGATATTTGCTCACTTTCTCATTGAGGCCATTGGTGACCTACCTATTTAAAATTTCTGTCACTCGTTCTCACTGCCCAATATTCCCCATTACCTTTGCATATTTTATGTTTCTCCACAAAATTCAAAACTTCTGAAATACTAACCTGGTTATTTTACTTACCTAATTATTTTCTGTCTCTCCTGAGTCATGATAGAATGTGACCTTATCCAAAAGGGTAAGGCTTTTTCATCCATTCTGTACTCTGCACCATCCCCTGGGTCTAGACAGTCCTTATTACATAGAAGTTAATCGATGAATTGTTGGATGGATGGATGAAAGAAAGAAAGAAAGAAAGAAAGAAAGAAAGAAAGAAAGAAAGAGAGAGAGAGATAAGGATTCCAAGGAGTGGGAATGATATGCAGAACTGTTCTCTGGCTGGAAAATGGGGCAGAGAATGAAGCATTGAGTAATGTATAGAACTGTTGAATCAATATGTTGTACACCTGAAACGAATGTAATATTGCATGTCAATTACACTTCAATAATAAAAATAAACAAAATGAAAAATGAAATGCTGATATTGGTAGCTGACATATAGTATTTGTTCACCAGATTATAGTGGCTATTATTATCTCTGCTAAATTATTATCAATTAAAAAATAGTCATGTCTAATGTTGACTGTCAAGGGGAGTTGGTACAAATGGACAGCAATCCCGAAGGATTTTAACCCATCTGCCCCAGCAGGACCTACTGCACATCATCTGTGAATCCCTGGGTCCACCATCAGTGAATCTAGATGGGACAAAGGAACCATGGGTAACTACAGCAGCATATACAAAATATCCCCCCTAAACAGACCCTGAAATCACCTAAATCTTTATCCTCGGTGGTTAAGAAATATAGTTTTTGTTGCATTAAAGGCACATTTTTGACCTAGGTGTGTAATCTAAAAATTATTTTAGATCACAACAAACTGGGATAATATTTCTATCTGGTCAGAATATGAAATTCTGTGGTAGTGTTTTCTTAAAACCTTTTCACTGCAAGATGAAAAACTGCCATTTCAAAGCTGCAATGAATTTTCAGAGTCACAAGAATTAAAGGTTGATTGTTCCATTGTTTGGGGAAAAAAACCCAAACATCTGAAAGGATCTTTTAATTTCACAAATGCAAAGCCCCCATGCTCTTCAGAAAGAGAGAACTTTGAAATGCTGTGTTTTTTCCTAAGTTGTATAGACAGAGATCATATTTCCTTTTGAGAAATGGTTATTGGCTCTGCATGAATGTGAGTTGGTGCTTGTTCCCATGGAGTTCTATGTAGCCTTGTTTGAGTTACTTTTTTGCTGGAGACGAGAAGCTGAGAAGGAATTGGATTGCTAGGAGGACCTAGGGACAGCATCCTCACCTCACATAGCTGCCAAATATACATCATAACAGTAAAGGCTGTTGGTGTCCGGCATCGGTATGAGCAGCCGTGGACCTCTAGAAAAGGATGACTGTATCCAGATAACAATGATCTAATGCAAGGTAGCAGTAACACGGCAGGAGTGTGGGGGACCAGAACGAACTAGAGGGTAATTGAGGCCGGGGTGTATTAGTATCCTAACGCTACTATAAAAAATTACTCCAAACTAGGTACAACAGAAATTCATCGTCTCACAGGTCTGGAAGCTAGAAGTCTGAAATGAAGTATCAGCAGGACTATGTTCCCTCTAAAGCCTGTAGGAAGAATCCTTCCTTGCCCTCTTCCAGCTTCTGGTGAGCTCCAGCAATCCTTGATGTTCCTTGGCTTGCATCTGCATCTCTCCAGTGGCTGTCTCCATTGCCGTATGGTGTTCTCTCCCGATAACTCTGCATCCACATTTCCCTCTTCTTATAAGAACACCAGTCACTGGAATAACCCGCCCTAATTGAATATGCCTGCATGTTAACTCCATTATATCTGCAAAGCCCTGATTTCCATATAAGGTCACGTTCACCAGTCCTGGAGATTAGGACTTGAACATATATTTTTGAGGGATGAAATTCAACCCCTAACAGTGTGGGGAGGTAAGTTCCTCCCTGAACTTGTCTTAAGATAAAAAAGAAAATAGAGTAATTTGTATACTTGAGGGAAGTCTGGTTTATTTATTCTTCTAGGCTGCTGAGGCTTGGATATGTCGTATATACAGGTATTTAATAATAGAATCCATGCTCGTTGATTCTAAGGGAGAATCTGTCCAATAATTGGGTAGTAAAGTTTGAATGAAAAGTATATACAAATTAAAAGACATCCTGTGAAATAGATAACAGCTCTGTTAGTTTTATGATGTGACTCGGCAAACGTTTATTGTTTTGAAATTTTCAGAGGACTAGTATTCAGTTCAATTGTTTTCCTTTTCAAGAATAAAGAATAACAGATTTACCTCTATAGGAAAAAAACTATACCATGAATGAAATATCAGCCATGCTTCTGAGGATAATACCAACAATGGAAATTCATCATTAGTGATTTTGTCCTAAAAATTTAATATAATTTACATTGTGAAGTGTTTACTGAACTGACATATGCCCATGGCATTGTGCCATGTTGCCCTGGGGAGTTTGACACGAGAAATTATTATTTTCACTTAAAAAAGGCAAAGTTAGGTAGAGAAGTAAAATGAGATGAAGTTTAACAAATGCAGTAGCAAAGCTGGGATTAGAAGGTACATCTAATGCAAATATTGTTTTCATAATTGAATAATTATCAGACATTATTTTATGAAAAGCCATCATGATTTTTCATTCATTATTATATGTGATATTTAACATATTTAAGTCATAACAATATTATAATATCTAAATATGCTCTAAAAATATGTGCTCTATTTACAGTATTTAAATAATAATGTAAACTATTTATTAAAACTATAATAGGAAAAATCTTGATGGCTTCATATTAAAGTTTAACAATAATCATATACAGTGTAAAGTAATGGTATATTTTGTGTTGTTTACAGTACTCTCACTTCTTAAAGTTTCAGTGGTACTCTGATGGGCAAATCTTTTTTTTAAGTTTTTATTTAAATTCCAGTTGGCTAACATAAAGTGTAATAGTAGTTTCAGGTGTACGATATACTGATTCAGCACTTCCATACATCACCCAGTGCTCATCACAGCAAGCGACCTCCTTAATACCATCTTCACCCATCTCTCACCCACCTCCCCTCTGATAACCATCAGTTTGTTCTCTGGAGTTAAGAGTCTGTTTCTTGGATGGGCAAGTCTTACCAATGACCTCCCCATTAAGAGTTCCTGACAGGGGAATGCCATGGATGGTGATGATAATGATGGTGATGATAATAAATACATAGCCAAGTTAAAAAATTTACTACTTTATTAATAGCAAGGTAGCAACCCTGTAGTCTCTAATGTACCACTTCACTGATAATGTGCAGGGAAACCTTGCCTTCAGCTAAGAAACCAAAGGGAGGCTTCCTGCCCCACAACCGTTTCAAATTGTCCTCCATACTCCTGGCCTGGCCCAGGTCAGTTTACCCTATGAGATAATGAGACAGGACAGTTTACCCTTTAGAGATAAAAGACAAGTTGGCACACAGAAAACGTAAAGTGCAGGAGAAAGGCAGCTCATCAGAGCTTAAGGGCCAATAGTTATTTGTACATTTCTGTACGCTTTGGATAACAAATTATTTTAACCACTTTGGATAAACTCAGTCTCTTGAGACAGCAGGTGACAAAAACAGTTAATAATCCAAACCAGTTTATGAAAGCCATTTGTGAGGATTTTAAAACAGTCACAATTCAACACAATCCATATCAAAATTTCAATGGCATTTTTCATAGAAATGGAACAAACACTCTTAAAAAATTATGTAGAGCCACAAAAGACCCCAGATAGCCAAAGCAATCTAGAGAAAGGATAACAAATCTGGAGGCATCATGCTCCCTGATTTCAAACTGTATTACAAAACTATTGTAATCAAAAGCATATGGCATTGGCATATAAACACACACACACACACAGATCAAAGGAATGGAATAGAGAGCCCAGAAATAAATCCAGGCTTATATGGTTAATTCATTTACAGCAAAGGAGCCAAGAATATACAGTGGCGGGAAAATAGTCTCTTCAATAAATGGTGTTGGGAAAACTCGACAGCTACGTGCAAAAAAAATGCAACTGGACCATATCTTACGTCATACACAAAACTCAACTCAAAATGGACTGAAGACCTGAATGTGAGACATGAAACCACAAAACTCCTAGAAAAAACAGACAATGATTTTTTGGATTTGACACCAAAAGCAAATGCAACAAAAGCAAATATAAATGAGCACAACTACATCAATTAAAAAACTCCTACACAGCACACACACACACACACACACACACACACACACACACCATCAACAAAATGAAAAGGCAATCTACTGAATGGGAGAAAATATTTGCTAGCCATATATATATCAGATAAGGGGCCAATATCCAAAAACATAAGAACCTCATACAACTCAGTAACAAAAATAATCCAATTAGAAATGGGCAGAGGAACTGAACAGACATTTTTTTCCAAAGAGGACATGGCCAACTGGTATGTGAAAATGTGTTCAACATCACTAGTCACCAGGGAAATCTGAATCAAACTACAAGGAAATATCATTGCACACCTATTAGAATGGCTATTAGCAAAAAGACATGAACTAAACGTGTTGGCACAGATGTGGAGAAAAGGGAACACTTCCGCACCATTGGTGGGAATGTAAATTCATGCAGCCACTATGGAAAACAGTATAGAGGTCCCCCCAAAAATTATAGATAGAACTATCATGTGATCCAGCAATCCCATTTTTGGGTATTTATCTGAAGAAAATGAAACCACCAACTCAGAAAGGTATCTGCACTCCATATTCATTGAAACATTATTTACAACAGCCAAGAAATGGAAGCAACCTATGAGTCCTTCAGTGGATGAATGGATAAAGAAAATGTGGTAAATATATATGCAATGGAATATTATTCAGCCATAAAAAGGAATGAAATATTGCCATTTGCAACAACATAGATGGAACATAAGGGCCTTATGCTAAGTGAAATAAGTCAGATGGAGAAAGACAACTACCATATGATCTTACTTATATATGGAATCTAAAAAAAAAAATGAACTCATAGATAAAGAGAACAGATTGGTGGTTGCCAGCAGCATGGAGCAGGGGGGTGGGGGCAGAAAGTGAAATGTGTGATGGTACGAAAGTCAAAAGGTACAAACATCTAGTTATAAAATAAATAAGTCATGGGAATGTTATGTGCAGCATTGGTCACTATAGTTAATAATACTGTACCACATATTGAAAGTTGCTAAGAGAATAGATCCTAAAATTTCTCATCACAAGAAAAAAAGTTACAACTATGTATGGTGATGGATGTTAACTAGACTTATCGTAGTGATCATTTTGCAAAACACAGACATATTGAATCATGATGTTGTATACCTGAAGTTAATATAATGTTATATGTCAGTTATATCTCAATAGAAAATAAAACATGACCACAAATTATTTGAGACGTAGATGCATATACCTTTCTACTGAATCTAGGTTAGCTTGTGAAGCTTCAACCAATACAGTATGGTGGAACTGATGTGGGGCTTCTAATGGCTAATTTGTAAAAGGCCAGGCAGCTTCCTCCTTATTTGCTGGAGCACTTGCTCTTGGAGCCTGGGGAAACCATGTAAGAAGTTTGAACACTCAGATACTGTTGTGCTAGATAGGACATGTCTAGGTATTTCAGTTGACAGAATCCACTGAGCTCAGCATTCTAGCCACCTCTGTCAAGTCAATAGATGGGTATGTGAATCCACCTCAGTAGACCAGGCCATCTTTCAGCTCAACATCACTGAGAGACTTCTGTAAATACCACTGGTCTTGTTTGAATTTCTGACTCATAAATTTATGAGATAAAAAAAATGATTATGGCCAGGATGCCTGGGTGGCTCATTTGGTTAAGCATCTGACTCTTGATTTCAGCTCAGGTCATGATCTCAGGTCATGAGATTGAGCCCCACATTGGGCTCCATACTCAGTGGGGAATCTGCTTGAGAATCACTCTCCCTCTGGCTCTCCCCTCATGTTCTCTCTCTCTTTCTCTCTCTCTCATTCTCTCTCAAATAAATAAATCTATAAAAAATGATTGTGATCTTTATACACCAAGTTTTGGTGCTGTTTGCTATGTGGCAATGGATAACAGAAACACCATCACTTTGGGAAAATAAGCCTTGCCTCTCCCATCATTCATTCCTTTTACATATATTTATATTCTTAACAGATGTTTATTGAATGTGTCCTATGTGCTATGTGTTTTCTGGGACATAAGAATATAATAGTAAAGGAAACAATAAAAATCCCTATTCTCATATAGCTTATACTCTACACAGGAAAGACAAAAAATATAATAAAATATATGCAATATATCAAGTGGTGATTATTGCTAAAGATGAACCAAATTAAAGCATGATAACATAATGGAGAGGACCAGAGGTAAATTACTAATTTACATAGTGAGGTCACAAATGGCCTCTTTGATAGGATGTTATTTAACTGGAAACCATCATGTAATAAAGTGAGAATGTAAGTCACATCAGTATCTGGGGGAAGAATATTAGGGGCAAAGTGAACAGCCAGTGCAGAGACTCTTAGGTGAACTCACTGTTGACCCATTCAATGACTCAGATATTGAGGAATTTATTTAATTTTATGGTTTTGGTACAAGTTTAAGTGTGAGGGTATGTAGGTGATTACTAGGAAGTAGAACATGGACAGGAGTTTTCCCTTCTTTATAGGATATTTGTATAACAAACATAACTAAAGGAAAATTATTATCTCTTGTTCCCAACACTTCCAACCATTGGTACTAAAAATGATGTTTTCTGTTTCTAAGGAATTACATAACATTAATAATTCTTGTACTGATATTAAAAACTGGGGCAAGAGCCTGAACGAAGAAATGAAAATATAAAATTAGAATGAGTCTGAGAAACAAACTGAGGGTTCTAGAGGGCAGGGGGTGGTGGGATGGGTTAACCTGGTGATGGGTATTAAAGAGGGCACATACTGCATGGAGCACTGGGTGTTATACGCAAACAATGAATCATGGAACACTACATCAAAAACTAATGATGTAATGTATGGTGATTAACATAATAATAGAGAATCAATTTGGAATGTTTATGTTCTTTATTCTTTCATACATCCATTCATATATACATCTACAAAGTGCTAAGTTCTTTGTTACTAATTTCCAAAAGGTTAGAAAAAAAGGCAGAATATATACTACTATCTAGTGTGATAGGGCTGAAACCATACCAATAAGCAAAACAAATCTATAAATAAGTGGATACTGTGTCAGAGAAAATGCTATGTGTTCATCAAATTTTATTTCAACTTTCTCTTCTTGAAAAGACTGTATTTTGCATCCTCCTTAACAGCTAAGTTAGGATCAGGTGTTACTACCAGGCCTGACCATAAAATGACCTGTATAATTCACCTCTCTTCTGTCTCCCGTGGCAGTTCCAGAAGTCATGTGTTTTATTTTATTTTTTATTTTTTTAAAGATTTTATTTATTTATGAGAGAGAGAGAGAGAGAGAGAGAGAGAGAGAATGAGTGGGCGGAGGGGCAGAGGGAGAAGCAGGCTCCTCGCTGAGCATGGAGCCTGATGCGGGTCTCGATCCCAGAATCCCGGGATCGTGACCTGAGCTGAAGGCAGACTCTTAAATGACTGAGCCACCCAGGCACTGGAAGTCATGTGTTTTAAATGGTTTAGCCACATGTGATAGAAGGAACCTGGATCCCTAAATCACCATGTTAATTACTTCCCAGGTGAGCCTCACCCAACCCTTGCTGGTGTGTGATCTGAAGAAGTTAAAAAAATAATAATAATAATCTTTGTTTTATCAGACCACTGAGATTTCAGGGTCTATTTGTTACTGCAGAAAAACCTAGCCTACTCTTCGTTATGAAGGGAAGGAAGGAAGAATGGAATGGAGGGAGAGGAGGAAAAAAGATACACTCAGCAGTGGGGTGAGGAGAGACAAGGAAGATATTTTCTTGACCAAAGAGTAGATGTGTTAGACATGTGCTGTTCTCTCATTTTAATCAAAAGGCCCCAAAACACACAGTAAACCACTGGCCAGAATGTAACCATTTGTACACATCAACTTGAAGATTATAGATGTGTTTTGGTTTCATACTGATTTCCTCAAATTAATCCAATTATCAATTACCATGAGGTAGCTTGATTTGTCTACTGCTTTTGCTTTTAGGTATTTTTAAGCAACATCTCATTGGTCAAACTCATAGTTTAGTAGTCTCAGAAGCATCTTCTCTACCAGGAAACTTAGCACTGCTTCATTTCAAGGCCTTACATATTGGCATCTGTTGAAGCAGCTACTCTACAGCCTCTATTCACTTTTGTGAATTCAGAATCTCCGTGATTCCAACCTGGCTCTGTTCTTAACTCTTGCATGTTGATTAGCCTATCCTTGTGCTACCTTTACATATAAGAAAATGTTGACAGATTAGAGATCTAGATTCAATATAGGAGTAAGATAGTTATATAAATGAGACATAATTCCTAGTGAAATCTTCATATCCTTACCATTAAAAATAGTGAAATTACTATATTTACTCTCTAGCTGTCCCCAAACACTTGTCCTGACCATAGTGAGTTCTGACTTCATGTTGTATCTTTATATACAAAATTTAGCATTTTTTTAACTGAACAAATCATTGATGCCTGTCCCCTTTTACCGTGCTGTACTGTGTCTACTCCTCAGTTCAGCTCCTTAAGAGAGTCTCCAAGGAATGTCTCTTTTTTTCTAACAGAAGAATATAACAGATATTCCTTAAATGTTATCTTAAGTCCTAAGGAGCTGACAGAAAGAATAGATACATTACCTAAAGTCTTATATTAATGTGTTTATCTATCTTTTTATTGTTTAACACACTGGTGACTTATGTAGAGGTTTTCAGACTTAGTGCTTCTGCCCAAAAGCCACTTCTATCACTGATCATGACTGATTTTCTAGGAACCTCATTTTGCTAGTACTATGATGGAGAAGGAAACTTAGAGCTCACCATACCCATGCCACATCTCAATCAGCAGATGGTATTAGTGAGTATGACTTCATATCTTGAGAAAATATAAAAAGGGCAATAAATCTCCATTGTTTTCCTCTATGGCTAACTCAAGGCTCATGAATACTGGAAATAAAATAACTCTAGAGGCTAACTGTGACATATGCAACAAATCCAGCAAATCCAAGTTCCTTGACCTTGTCTAATGGTTGTATCCATCCTGTGGAGTTTTAATTCTCATGCTAATCCATCAATGCATTTTAGGGGGTGATAAAAGAAGTAACAGGTAATCATAAAAATACGTAGTTGAGAGATGTGAGACATTGAAGTCAGTAATTTAATTTTCTGTGGAAAAAAATGAGAGACCCCTCTGTGACAGATTTAAATTAATGTATTAGGAAAAATAGATTAAATGTATACAAGACTGGTGACACAGGAATCATGAAGAAAGTAAAGCTTTCAGAGAAGTTATTAAGACAGAAAGTGAAGGCATTTGAGACATGAAAAGTGATCTAAGTCCCAAGAATTACAAACCGTGTGTAATGCATTTTATCAAAGTTAAAGTAACACGTTCCTTCTCCTTGTGATGAATCATTACAGTAGCCCTTGGGCACACAAGTTAAAGTGAGATATAGGGTGCCTGGGTGGCTCAGTTGGTTAAGCGACTGCCTTCGGCTCAGGTCATGATCCTGGAGTCCCAGGATTGAGTCCCACATCGGGCTCCCTGCTCAGCAGGGAGTCTGCTTCTCCCTCTGACCCTCTTCCCTCTCGTGCTCTCTATCTCGCATTCTCTCTCTCTCAAATGAATAAATAAAATCTTTAAAAAAAAATAAAGTGAGACATAAATCAAATTGACCCGATCTGATGATATAAATAAGCAGTCAGTCTTTCCCAACATCTTACTGGTGCTGATGGTCCTGGATTACTACCCAATGTATGGAGATAGCACAGTAGACGACAGAGAATACTGGAGAATGGAATTCTGGTTTTAGAGCCAGAAATTTATGAAATTTGGTAAACAACGTATCTGGTGGCTGTTTATTTTCCCTACACAATGAAAATGAGAGTATCACATTCTTTCTTACTATGCAGTTGCATCTGACAAATGAGGTAATTTTTGTAAAAGTAGATTGAAAATTGTATCACCAAGACAATTGTGAAGTATTAGATTACCTCCAGAGAAATAAGTTAGAGGCATAGTAGTGTTCCTTCGTCTGGAAGACAACTACTGGGCATCAATTGTAATCTCATATCTATAGATCTCAGGTGAATCCAGACCAGGTTTTAATCATCAGAAAGAAAAAGGCTAAAATAAATCATCTGGATGAAACATAAAGTAATAATAATTCAGGTGCACATCTTAACCCTTACTGGACACTAGTCAGACCTTTACTGGGACACTGGGATTTGCACTCATTCTTATTTTCTATACAAAATTTATACAGACTGAGCAGAATCCAGATCATGAGAAAAAAGGAAAACACAATTATTCTAAAAAAACAAGTTGGAGAAATTGAGCAGTATAGAAAGTCAAAGGTTTAGTTTCAGTTTTCAAGAAATAAGTAATTATTTAAAAGAGATACATGTTATACAGGCATTTATTTTCATTTATTTCTCCAATTTTAGGTGAATTTGAAATTTTCTTAATAAACAGTTTCAAAAACAGAAAAAAACAAAAAATGCATCCTTTCATGATCAAAACTCTTCAGAGTATAGGGATAGAGGGTACATACCTCAATATCATAAAAGCCATCTATGAAAAACCCACAGCAAACATCATTCTCAGTGGGGAAAAACTGAGAGCTTTCCCCCTAAGGTCAGAAACACGGTAGGGATGTCCACTATCACCACTGCTATTCAACATATTATTAGAAGTCCTAGCCACAGCAATCAGACAACAAAAAGAAATCAAAGGCATCCGAATCGGCAAAGAAGAAGTCAAACTCTCACTCTTTGCAGATGATATGATACTGTATGTGGAAAACCCAAAAGACTCCACCCCAAAACTGCTAGAATTCATACAGGAATTCAGTAAAGTGGCCGGATATAAAATCAATGCACAGAAATCAGTGGAAGTCCTATACACCAACAACAAGACAGAAGAAAGAGAAATTAAGGAGTCGATCCCATTTACAATTGCACCAAAAACCATAAGATACCTAGGAATAAATCTAACCAAAAAGGCAAAGAATCTGTACTCAGAAAACTATAAAATACTCATGAAAGAAACTGAGGAAGACACAAAGAAATGGAAAAACGTTCCATGCTCAAGGTTTGGAAGAAAAAATATTGTGAAGATGTCAATGTTACCTAGAGCAATCTACACATTCAATGCAATCCCTATCAAAATACCATCCACTTGTTTCAAAGAAATGGAACAAATAATCCTAAAATTTGTATGGGACCAGAAAAGACCCCGAATAACCACAGGAATCTTGAAAAAGAAAAGCAAAGCTGGCGGCATCACAATTCGGGACTTCCAGCTCTATTACAAAGCTGTCATCATCAAGACAGTATGCTACCGGCACAAACACAGACACATAGATCAATGGAACAGAATCGAGAGCCCAGAAATGGACCCTCAACTCTATGGTCAACTCATCTTTGACAAAGCAGGAAAGAATGTCCAATGGAAAAAAGACAGTCTCTTCAACAAATGGTGTTGGGAAAATTGGACAGCCACATGCAGAAGAATGAAACCAGACAATTTCTTAACCACACACAAAAATAGACTCCAAATGGTTGAAAGACCTAAAC
>NW_027397078.1:14951697-14953432 GCF_003265705.2 Callorhinus ursinus | reverse complement strand
CACATGAAAAAGTGCTCAAAATTGCTCAGAATCAGGCAAATCCAAATCAAAACCTCAATGAGATCCTCACACCAGTCAGAATGGCTAAAATTAATAAGTCAGGAAACGACAGAGGTTGGCGAGGATGTGGAGAAAGGGGAACCCTCCTACACTGTTGGTGGGAATGCAAGCTGGTGAAGCCACTCTGGAAAACAGTATGGAGGTTCCTCAAAAAGTTGAAAATAGAGCTGCCATACAACCCAGCAATTGCACTACTGACTATTTACCCCAAAGATACAAATGTAGGGATCCGAAGGGGTACGTGCACCCGATGTTTATAGCAGCAATGTGCACAATAGCCAAACTGTGGAAAGAGCCAAGATGTCCATTGACAGATAAATGGATAAAGAAGATGTGGTGTATATATATACAATGGAATATTATGCAGCCATCAAAAGGAATGAAATCTTGCCATTTGCAACAACGTGGATGGAACAGGAGGGTATTATGCTGAGCGACAGAAGTCAATCAGAGAAAGACATGTATCATATGACCTCACTGATATGAGGAAATCTTAATCTCAGGAAACAAACTGAGGGTTGCTGGAGTGGTGGTGGTGGGAGGGATGGGGTGGCTGGGTGATAGTCACTGAGGAGGGTATGTGCTATGGTGAGCGCTGTGAATTGTGTAAGACTTAAAAAAAAATAAAAAATTAAAGGAGATCCATGACAGTTATTGTTAATCATTTTCATTTCAACCATTCACATATACTGATGTGACTATACTCACAGCACTGCACTGTGCTAGACAGATTTAACAACAACTATACCAAATGTAAAATTAAATATAGCCCTTGCCAGGGAGCCACACAGGATTTTACAGTCAGGTTGAGGAGAAAGGGGCCAACACTTATAAAGCATTTAAATAACAATGTTTCTTGAAAAACAAGGGGGGCGGAGCAAGATGGCGGAGGAGTAGAAGACCTGGATTTCGTCTGGTCTCAGGAATTCAGCTGAATAGGGATCAAACCATTCTGAACACCTACGAACTCAACAGGAGATCGAAGAGAAGAAGAGTAACAACACTCTGACAGAAAAGCGACCACTTTCTGGAAGGTAGGATGTGCAGAGAAGTGAATTCGAGGCGATATTCGGGAGGATAGACGGCGGGGGAGGGGCCTCCGCCGGCCGCTTCTGGCAAGTGCTAGAGCCGCGGAGCACAAAATCGGAACTTGTAGAAGTCGGCTCCACTGAGGGACGTCGCTCCAGTGGCTAAGCGGGGGGTGGAACCCTCATGGGACAGTGTGGTCTCAGGACCCTCGGGGTCACAGAAAGACCGGGGGAGCCTGAGTGCGCCAGAGCTCCCAGGTATCGGAGCGGGGAAGCCGGCTGCAGAGACGGAGCCGAGGCGCGGGCTCTCAGCTCGGGGTGGCCATAAACTGTGATCCGCGGCCCAGTCGGGCCACTGCTCCTCCAGCAGGGACCCAACAAGCGGCAGAGCCGGGGAGACTCCCCTTCCTCCCCCGGGAGGAGCGGTGCAGGAGCGCACCGCAGGAATCTGCTAGATTTGGAGACTCCACACGGGGTCGGGTGCCAGAGATAGAAACGCTCGGTCACAGGCCGGGTGAGCACGGAGTGCGGCCGGAGACCGGGGAGACGGGAGTGACTGCTTTTCTCTGGGGGCACACTGAGGAGCGGGGCCCTGAGTTCTCGGCTCCTCTGGGTGGAGATTGGGAGGCCACCATGTTCACCCTGGT
>NW_027397078.1:14871838-14946697 GCF_003265705.2 Callorhinus ursinus | reverse complement strand
AGATCAGAAAGGAACACAGACAATATACAATAACAGTCACCTTACAGACAATACAATGGCACTAAATCCATACCTTTCAATAGTTACCCTGAATGTAAATGGGCTCAATGTCCCAATCAAAAGACACAGGCTATCAGATTGGATTAAAAAACAAGACCCATCAATATGCTGTCTGCAAGAGACTCATTTTAGACGCAAAGACACCCCCAGATTGAAAGTGAGGGGGTGGGAAATCATTTACCATGCTAATGGACACCAAAAGAAAGCTGGGGTGGCAATCCTATATCAGACAAACTAGATTTTAAAACCAAGACTGTAATAAGAGATGAAGAAGGACACTATATCCTACTTAAAGGGTCTATCCAAAAGAAGATCTAGCAATTGTAAATATCTATGCCCCTAACGTGGGAGCAGCCAATTATATAAGGCCATTAATAACAAAAGCAAAGAAACACATTGACAACAATACAATAATAGTGGGGGACTTTAACACCCCCCTGACTGAAATGGACAGATCATCTAAGCAAAAGATCAACAAGGAAATAAAGACTTTAAATGAAACACTGGACCAAATGGACTTTATAGACATATTCAGAACATTCCATCCCAAAGCAACAGAATACACATTCTTATCTAGGGCCCATGAAACATTCTCCAGAATTGATCACATCCTAGGTCACAAATCAGGTCTCAACTGGTACCAAAAGATTGGGATTATTCCCTGCATATTTTCAGACCACAATGCTTTGAAACTAGAATTCAATCACAAGAGGAAAGTTGGAAAGAACTCAAATACATGGAGGCTAAAGAGCATCCTACTAAAGAATGAATGGGTCACCTGGGAAATTAAAGAAGAATTAAAAAAATTCATGGAAACCAATGAAAATGAAAACACAACTGTTCAAAATCTTTGGGATACAGCAAAGGCAGTCCTGAGAGGAAAGTATATAGCAATACAAGCCTTTCTCAAGAAACAAGAAAGGTCTCAAATACACAACCTAACCCTACACCTAAAGGAGCCGGAATAAGAAAAACAAAAAAACCTAAACCCAGCAGGAGAAGAGAAATCATAAAGGTCAGAGCAGAAATCAATGAACTAGAAACCAAAAGAACAGTAGAACAGATCAACGAAACTAGGAGCTGGTTCTTTGAAAGAATTAACAAGATTGATAAACCCCTGGCCAGACTTATCAAGAAGAAAGGACCCAAATCCACAAAATCATGAATGAAAGAGGAGAGATCACAACCAACACCCAAGAAATACAAACAATTATAAGAACATATTATGAGCAACTCTATGCCAGCAAATTAGATAATCTGGAAGAAATGGATGCATTCCTAGAGATGTATCAACTACCAAAATTGAACCAGGAAGAAATAGAAAACCTGAACAGACCTATAACCACTAAGGAAATTGAAGCAGTCATCAAAAATCTCCCAACAAACAAAAGCCCAGGGCCAGATGGCTTCCCAGGAGAATTCTATCAAACATTTAAAGAAGAATTAATACCTATTCTCCTGAAACTGTTCCAAAAAATAGAAATGGAAGGAAAACTTCCAAACTCATTTTATGAGGCCACCATTACCTTGATCCCAAAACCAGACAAAGACTCCATCAAAAAGGAGAATTACAGACCAATATCCTTGATGAACATGGATGTAAAAATTCTCACCAAAATACTAGCCAATAGGATCCAACAGAACATTAACGGATTATTCACCATGACCAAGTGGGATTTATCCCTGGGCTGCAAGGCTGGTTCAACATCTGCAAATCAATCAACGTGATACAATATATTAACAAAAGAAAGAACAAGAATCATATGATCCTCTCAATAGATGCAGAAAAAGCATTTGACAAAGTACAGCATCCTTTCTTGATCAAAACTCTTCAGAGTATAGGGATAGAGGGTACATACCTCAATATCATAAAAGCCATCTATGAAAAACCTACAGCGAGTATCATTCTCAATGGGGAAAGGCTGAGAGCCTTTCCCCTAAGGTCAGGAACGCGGCAGGGATGTCCACTCTCACCACTGCTATTCAACATAGTATTAGAAGTCCTAGCCACAGCAATCAGACAACAAAAAGAAATCAAAGGCATCCAAATCGGCAAAGAGGAAGTCAAACTCTCACTCTTTGCAGATGCTATGATACCGTATGTGGAAAATCCAAAAGACTCCACCCCAAAACTGCTAGAACTCATACAGGAATTCAGTAAAGTAGCAGGATATAAAATCAATGCACAGAAATCGGTGGCATTCCTATACACCAACAATAAGAAGAGAGACAAATCAAGGAGTCGATTCCATTTACAATTGCACCCAAAACCATAAGATACCTAGGAATAAATCTAACCAGAGGCAAAGGATCCGTACTCAGAAAACTATAAAATACCCACGAAAGAAATTGAAGAAGACCCAAAGACATGGAAAAACGTTCCATGCTCACGATTGGAAGAACAAACATTGTGAAGGTGTCAATGCTACCTAGAGCAATCTACACATTCAATGCAATCCCCATGAAAACACCATCCACTTTTTTCAAAGAAATGGAACAAATAATCCTAAAATTGGTATGGAACAAGAAGAGACCCCAAATAGCCAGAGGAATGTTGAAAAAGAAAAGCAAAGCTGGCGGCATCACAATTCCGGACTTCCAGCTCTATTACAAAGCTGTCATCATCAAGACAGTGTGGTACCGGCACAAACACAGACACATAGATCAATGGAACAGAATCGAGAGCCCAGAAATGGACCCTCAACTCTATGGTCAACTCATCTTTGACAAAGCAGGAAAGAATGTCCAATGGAAAAAAGACTGTCTCTTCAACAAATGGTGTTGGGAAAATTGGACAGCCACATGCAGAAGAATGAAACTGGACCATTTCCTTACATCACACACAAAAATAGACTCCAAATGGTTGAAAGACCTAAACGTGAGACAGGAGTCCATCAAAATCCTAGAGGAGAACACAGGCAGCAACCTCTTCCACCTCAGCCACAGCAACTTCTTCCTAGAAACATCGCCAAAGGCAAGGGAAGCCAGGGCAAAAATGAACTATTGGGATTTCATCAAGATAAAAAGCTTTTGCACAGCAAAAGAACCAGTCCACAAAACCAAAAGACAAGCGACAGAATGGGAGAAAATATTTGCAAATGACATATGAGATAAAGGGCTAGTATCCAAAATCTATAAAGAACTTATCAAACTCAACACCCAAAGAACAAATAATCCAATCAAGAAATGGGCAGAAGACATGAACAGACATTTTTCCAAAGAAGACATCCAAATGGCCAACAGACATATGAAAAAGTGCTCAGCATCGCTCAGCATCAGGGAAATCCAAATCAAAACCTCAATAAGATACCACCTCACACCCGTCAGAATGGCTAAAATTAAGAAGTCAGGAAACGACAGATGTTGGCGGGGATGGGGAGAAAGGGGAACCCTCCTACACTGTGGGTGGGAATGCAAGCTGGTGCAACCACTCTGGAAAACAGTATGGAGGTTCCTCAAACAGTTGAAATTTGAGCTACCCTAGGATCCAGCAATTGCACTACTGTTTATTTACCACAAAGATACAAATGTAGGAATCCGAAGGGGTACGTGCACCCCAATGTTTATAGCAGCAATGTCCACAATAGCCAAAGTGTGGAAAGAGCCAAGATGTCCATCGACAGATGAATGGGTAAAGAGAAAGTGGTATATATACACAATGGAATATTATGCAGCCATCAAAAGGAATGAGATCTTGCCATTTGCAACGACGTGGATGGAACAGGAGGGTATTATGCTGAGCGACAGAAGTCAATCAGAGAAAGACCTATATCATATGACCTCACTGATATGAGGAATTCTTAATCTCAGGAAACAAACTGAGGGTTGCTGGAGTGGTGGGGGGTGGGAGGGATTGGGTGACTGGGTGATAGACATGGGGGAGGGTATGTGCTATGGTGAGCACTCTGAATTGTACAAGACTGATGAATCACGGATCTGTACCTCTGAAACAAATAATGCAATATATGTAAAGAAAAAAAAAAGAAGAAGAAGATAGCAGAAGGGGAAGAATGAAGGGGAGTATGTCGGAGGGGGAGAGAAACCATGAGAGACGATGGACTCTGAAAAACAAACTGAGGGTTGTAGAGGGGAGGGGGTTGGGGGGATGGGTTAGCCTGGTAATGGGTATTAAAGAGGCCACATTCTGCGTGGAGCACTGGGTGTTATGCACAAACAATGAATCATGGAACACTACATCAAAAACTAATGATGTAATGTATGGTGATTAACATAACAATAAAAAATTATTTTAAAAAATAAAGAATAGAAAAAAATAATAAAATAAATAACAATGTTTTTTTGCATCTGTCCGGAAAGTCCAATTTGACCTCAAGAGAAAGATAGTTAAATAGGTAACTGGGAAAATAAACCCTCGGTCGTGTTTTGGACATCGAATCTCTGATGACTTTTAACACAGGATAGGCAAGTACCAGCTTTAATTAAGTGACAGAATATTGGATTTCTTTTTCAGCTTTGTAAAAGCGGTACTCTTATACTTTAATTCTTCTAAAAGTTGTAGAAGAAAAGTTTAACGTAAGTTCCTGCAAGGTAAATGGCTAGTATATTTATACAAGGGCAAAGCCATCTGTACTGAGTCATTATGATTAAAAGTTGAAAATTGGCAGATATACAATTGACCCCTGCGTTGTTCAAGGACACTGACTCTCTATCCACATAGTTGAAACTCTGTGTATAACTTCTGACTCCCTAAAAATTTAACTCCTAATAGCCTACTGTTGACCAGAAGCTTTACTGATAACATAAACATTTAACCCACATTTTATGTATGTATTATATATAGTATTCCTAAAATAAAGTAAGCTAGAGAAAAGAAAATGTTATTAAGAAAATCATAAGGAAGAGAAAATACATTTATAGTACTGTGTTTATTTATTTAGATTTTATTTATTTATTTTGAGAGAGAGAGCACACACATGCATGTGAGCAGGGGGAGAGGCAGAGGGAGAGAGACAAAATCTCAAGCTGACTCCACATTGAGCACAGAGCTCAACTGAGATCATGACCTCAGCCAAAATCAAGGGTCAGATGCTTAACCGACTGAGCCACCCAGGCACCCCAATTTTATCTATGTCTTTTCTCTTTGCCTCATAGTATTTCCTCTCCAATTTTTTTCTCCATATGTTTTCCCTATTTCTATATATGGCAGAATTAATCCCCCCAGACATGCCCACTCCAAAACTCAAGCATTCCCTTCCTTTCCCTTCATTTCCCACATCCAAATGATTGGCTATGAGCCATTCAACAACTGTACCATATTTTCACCACCTCTCTTAATTCTCAACAATGAAATTCAGAATTCAATTACTTAAAATTTTTGCTTCCAATATCATTGCTCCCCCAATTTATTTTGCAGACTGTTGCAAAATTTACCTTCCTCATATGTTCTCTAATTATGAAGACCCTGCTTAAATATCTTCAATGAATCCAATTGTTCTGAAACACTGGATCTCAAAGTGCAAGACTGTTGAATCAGATCTGTACCTCTGAAACAAATAATACAATATATGTTAGAAAAAAAAAAAGAAGAAGATAGCAGGAGGGGAAGAATGAAGGAGGGGAAATCAGAGGGGGAGATGAACCATGAAAGACGATGGACTCTGAAAAACAAATTGAGGGTTTTAGAGGAGAGCGGGGTGGGGGGATGGGTTAGCCTGGTGATGGGTATTAAAGAGGGCACGTTCTGCATGGAGCACTGGGTGTTATACGCAAACAATGAATCATGGGACACTACATCAAAAACTAACGATGTAATGTATGGTGATTAACATAACAATAAAAAATTAAAACAAACAAACAAACAATCAAAGTGCAATCCCAGGGCCAGCAACACTGCGATCACCTGGTATTCAAGTCCAACTGAATCAGAAATTCTGGAGATGGAGCCCAGCAATTTGTATTTGAACAAGCCATTTAAGTGTTCATTTTTTTGTACTAATAGACTATTTTTAGAGCAGTTTTAGGTTAACAGAAAAAAATTGAGCAGAAAGTACAGAGAACTCCCATATACCTTCTCTTCCCTGCACATTTTCCTCTATGATTAACAGCTTGCATTTGTGTGATACATTTGTTAAAACTGATGAACTGATATTGATACATTTTTATTAAAGTCCATAGTTTATATTAGGGTTCATTCCTTGTGTTATACAGTCCCATGGGTTTTGATAAATGCATAATGTCATGTATCCACCATAATAGTATCATACAGAATTGCCCTAAAAATCCCTTGTGTTTCACCTGTTCCTCCTCCTCTCCCTACCTCCCTCCCCCTGAGCACCTGGTAACCACTGAAATTTTTATTGTCTCTATCATTTTGCCTTTTTCAAAATGTCATATATTTGGATTTATACAATACGTAGCCTTATCAGGCTAGCTACTTTCACTTAATATGCTTGTAAGTTCCTCTGTGCCTTTTTGTGGCTTGATCACTTTTTTTTGTAGCTGAATAATATTCCATTGTATAGGTATACCACAGGTTTTTTTAATTTGTTCTCCTATTGAAAGGCATTTTTGGCAATTATGGATAAAACTGCTATAAATATCCATGTTCAGTTTTTGTGTGGACATAAATTTTCATCTCATTTGGATAAATACATAGAAGCATGGTTGCTGGATAATATGGTAAAGAGTAGGTTTAAAATTAGCATCTAAAGTGGCTGTACCATTTTACATTCACGTTGGCAAAGAAAGAATTCCTGTTGCTCCACATCCTTGCCAGCATTTGGTGTATTCAGTTTTTTGGGTTTTAGTCATTCTGATAGGGGTATAGTGGTATCTCATTTTGATTTGAAATTCTTAAATGACATGTGATGTTGAGCATCTTTTCACATGCTCATTTGCCATTAGTGTATCTTCTTTCCTGAGGTGTCTGTTCAAATATTTGGCACATTTCTCAACAGGAGATTTTGTTTTCTTATTGTTGAGTTTTAAGTTTTCATTATCTATTCAGGATATGAGTACTTTGCCAGATATGTGATTTGGAAACATTTTCTTCCAGTCTGTGGTTCATCTTTTCATGGTTTTAACCGTGTCTTTCACAGAGCAGAAGTCCTAATTTTAATGATGTCCAACTTATCAATTATACCTAAAGTTGATACTGTACTGAATTAAGCCTAAAAGGAGACTCAGCTTGGTGACTATAGGTCCTAGTTTGCTGAGGACAGTCCTGATTAATGCCTATTGCATCAATGTAATAATTGAGAGTGCCCCCATTCTAGTTTATATAGCAAAGTATATGGATACCTTACTGTTAACACTTTTAAACAGCTTTTAACTAAGATAACATGGGCCTTACATTGATTATTGAACTGTTTAATGCATGAGTGGAAAAAGTCTCTAGACAAATGCCTAAGCATTGGAAAGGTAAGATAAATACTCCATAATATTCTTAAAAATGTTTATTCATTTTGCCACTACGAATAATGGTGGTGTGTTAGATATTAAAACTATAGTATTTATGTATATGATTGCAATGAAAGTTCTTAAAATTTATTTTTATTACATATCAATATAAATATCTCGATTTTTAATACAATAGAAATTGTTTATTGGGGGATATATATGAACTCTTATCACTAGGAATCTTGATAATTAGTACTGCAGAGAGAAGATACCTGAAAGTTACTTTTCAGTTCCTCAGATTGGTGCTTCTAAATATATAGAATGCCTATTAATCTTATACTCCCCAAAGGGGCCCACAGAATTAATGAGAGATTTTCTTTTAGATGGATGACTTTTCACTTTGCAATTAAAAAAGGGTAAGGAGGTCCTTCATCAAACTTTTATTTAGGGGAAACGGGGTGTCATGAAAGAACTTAAGGCTATTACTAATTAATAATATAAAGTTACAAAGCAAAAAAAAAAATCAAACTTTCTTTGACTTCCTACAGATTTTAAGCAGCTTCATTGATTAGCTCTTGAGAGCGATAAGATTTCCTGGAAACACATAAGAGAATTTATAATGTGGTCAGATCTTTATTATTATTATTTATAGGCACTATTTTTTTGTAAGCTACATAAATTAAATATGTCTTATTTTAGCAAATGCACTGTTCACACTAAAAAAATTACATTTTGCAATTATTAAACCTCTACTGATTGCACAGGTCGTTAAAAAAAATATCTTTTTGCTGGCCTAAGAGAAACTATACCTTATAAAATAATTTAATTCCAAAGTTTCTCTTTGTTCTAGAATAAACAACTTTACTCCAAGAAGTCTTCCCCAAATCTGCTGCACTAGAGTGGATTCCTCTATGTTGGACTTCCCTCACACTCTGTGTCTCTTTCAAAGCACTTGTCACATTTTATTTTAATTATTTGTTTAAATGTGTGTCTTCCTAACCAGAATATTCATTCTGTGAGGATAGGCAATGTATCTTTGTTATCTTTTTGACAGTCAGCACATAGCATGATACTTTGAATATAATAGGGACTCAATAAGTAAGTACATATGAAGCAAAAGTTGTAGTTTTAGACATTATAGATGGTAAAAACACAACTTAAAATGTGGTTTACTTTTTGCAATACAAAAGGAGGTATATGAGAGCAAATTCCTTAACAATCTAATCCGGATTTACCGAAAGTATTAAAATAATGTTAAAGTCTACAAAAAAATTGCATTACAAACATGAAGTTGCTTTAGTCTACTTAGTAATAAATATTATTCTCTGTTCCTTACAATTTCCTAACATTTTCAGTTGTTTCCTTTCATTGTTCAGCTTCCTTTCTAAGCATCAACTCAAATGTCATGTTCTCAGAAAGGACATCCCTGACTATTTCTCTGTATTTCAACACCCCATTTATTACCTTCATAGATATTATCACAAAATCCAGTCACCTTGTATATCGGTTTACTATCTATTTCCCTCTCATTAATTTAAATTCAGTATAGGCAGAGACCTTGCCATTTTTCACCACTATATCCTCAATGTCTAGCAAAATGCCTGACATAGTTCACCTGGGAAAGAGTGAAGGGCTGGAGGAATGTGTATGCAAATATATACATACATTACAGGAAGTTCAATAAAACAGTGTTTACAAAAAACATGTAAAAAGTAAATAAAAGGAGATAGAGTTATTGTGTTTGCCACAAATAATTCCTGATATATTTTCATTCTTGGGGTCATGATAAACTGCTTGAGTTCAAGACTTGTCAAATCCATCTTTCAGTGATCTAGGATTATGTACTATTCTAAAGCTAGATGTTTTTTAAAAATTTACCTCTAGGTTTAGGCCTTTGTGCTTTACAAAGACTTCTTGCTATGAAAAGGATGTTAGCATTTGATCTCTCACTTCTTTAGAAATTGCTTAAACTAAGCATACTTGTTAGTTTCAAGATGTAAGGAATATTATTTGCATATATGTAAGAATATGTAATTTGGCATTAAGCTTAAGATTGATCAGAAAAAGCATTAAATTGGACAGTTAGTTACTCTAAATTGGATAACTGCTATTCTTTGAGACAAATTTTCTGTAGTTTTATGTAGTCACAAGATTTTATTTAATAGGAAATAACAACACTCATTTTAAATAATAAATTTTGCCCATGTGTGTAATACTTTATATAAGTACATTTGTTGTCAGGGTTCTGGCAAGAAAACAAATGGGTAGTTAAAAAGAGTTTAATAAAACTCATTTTTAAGTTGTGGTCAGGGTTTAGGGAAGCAGCAAGTAATAATGCAGGGCATGGGCTGACATCAAGAGGGAGTCATGGCTACCACAGAGGTCAGCCTCTCAGGACAGAAAATGCAAGGAATGGAGCAGATGGGATATGTAAGCAAACTGGGCACAATACAACATAATGTACATGTATATGAGTTCTGGAAAGCTTGCTTTTGATACCAAAGCTTTACAAATTTTGAGAAAAAAATTAGTAATTTTATTTTTATGTCTCTCCTCTCTTTCTCTCATGCTTTGTATCTAAAAGGAGGGTTGAGTTAGGGGAGCAAAGAACAGGCACTCTTGTATACATATGCTCTTGCTGACATCCTTAATTTTGAGCACAATAAATATAATAATATAAACTAAGCTCACCAATGATATAGTATGCAATCTTGTAATCAGTGAGATGACTTGGATTGGCCTCACAGTTAAAGAAATATAAAAAGAATACTCAAGACAGTTTGAGAGTTTTTACTACCTGAAATTACACATGGCTTGGAAATTCCCCTTACCTATAGACCTAGTTTCCTGATCCACTTTTTTCTTAGTATGTTATGTATGAAATTTGAATGTTAGGTCTGCATTTGGTGAGTTTTAACCTGGAGGTATAGTAAAAGAGGAATATAAGGAATAATAAGGTAGAGTATCTTAAGATCACCGTGGTTTTAAGGTAATTCCTAGCCCAGCATATCCAGAAGGTTATCACTTTCTGTTCCTCTTTGTGTACGGCTAACTAGCTGTTGAAGATGCTTTCTACATGATGAATCTTATCAAGTTCACCTATGTGGGATTCTCTCTAGCTTTTAAATAATTTTTCATATAATGGGGTGAAATGAGAATAATAATAATGATGCACATTTGACCATCTTGAGTAAAATGTGCAGGAGCACAGCCTTTATATGATAAAAAAAAATAGAGAATAAGATAGGCTCAAATCCTTGTATCAGGGAAACTGAATGGAGAGAAAAATTACTCAAAAGTTTCTTCCTTATTTTTTCCTTTCTTTTCTTTTCTCTCCTTCCTTCCTCTCTTTTTCCTTGAGTCCCTCCTTCTCTCTCTCTCTCTCTCATATTCTCTCTCTCTTTCTTTTTCTTTCTTCTCCCTTTTCACTAGGCATTGCCCTGAATCCCTCTAAGAAAACAGAATAGAGTCATGTTTGAAATATATATCCTCTTGCGGGGTGCCTGGGTGGCTCAATCAGTTAAGTGTCTGACTCTTGGTTTCAGCTCAGGTCATGATCTCGCGGTTTTGGGATCAAGCTCCAAGTCAGGCTCTGCGCTCAGTGTGGAGTCTGTTTCAGATTCTTTCTCCCTCCCCCTCTGCTTCTCCCCTCACTTATGTTCTCTCTCTAACTCAAATAAATGAATAAATAAAATCTAAAAAAAGAAATATATATCCTATTGGAATATTTGACACTAAGAGAGAAATCAAGTCCACAACAGACAAGTGACAATGCTGTGGCATTCAGATGAACTGAAGTTGCATTACATAAAGCTTCTAATCAGCACATATTGTACAAAAACATGTAAAAGAAACATGTAAAATACTTAAAATTTTTGAAGTGGATCTAATACTTTTAACATTTCAACTGACATATTTTCACACCCCCTTAAATCATCTTCCTTTTTATCCATCTCCATGATTGGACCACAAAACTCATCATCCAAGTGAATGAGGAAATAAGAGAGTATGTACCACTAAGAATAAAGAGGTCAAATAATAGCTTGACTCTAAAATTTGCCTTGCCTCATAAAATTGAGGAAAAATAGTCTTTCTGAAGACAGAATCAATTTCTCAATCTCACGAACAAAATTGTGATGAGTCAAGAGCCAGTTGTGGTGAACTAACTAGATCTATTAGAACTTAGACATGTCTTTCATCATGTAGACTATGCCTTCCAACACTAATGATGAACCATAAAATTTGGTGGCTCCAGAAGAAAAGAAGAACATGGTATGAGATGAGTCCTTACCACAAAGAAAAAAAGGAGGAAAGTTCACACTTTGCCCTTTGAGTGCTAATTAGAAAGAAAAGGAAGAAAAGCAAAGGAGAGAAGGTGAGGAAGCTATGTGAAATACATATGTCTTGTCTTTTGTCCTCCTATCTCTGCCCAATTCCCTGAAAGGACATGGCTTAGGTCAGGGAGAAGAAAAAGTAGAGATGGTCTTTTGTTAAATAATCTTTTACAGAGGACCTTCTAATCCTACTGTACCCTGGACCCAACTTGGGCATGGGGTGGGGGTCTGTAGCAGAGTAAAAATTGCATCATAGAGTGATTAGACAAAGAAAGAGTCTGATTAAGTACTCATGGAATACACTTGATTTTAGGCAGGGAGGAGTCAGGAATGAAGAAATTCCCACATGCCCCCAAGGTGAATCAAAGAAGTCAGCTGTTTGTTTGTCTGAAATTTACCCTTTACCCAAGGCTAACAGAAATTAGAGGTTCTGGAACTCCAGGTACTATAAGATTGAACCTTTTATGTAATGGAAGATGAATAAGACCAGAACTGCCCACACTATGAAAAGAAAAGTCTTTGTGTGGGGGACAAAATCATGAGGAAGATTAAATAAGGAAGCCATTTTTTCTTTGAGCTTCTGAGTGTAATGATATTGCATTTGTGACTTCACAACATGCCAGGACTAGCCTGGAATGTCTAAGAATCTGCGTGTAGCAAGAATTTATATGTACCATGGGTTAGATGAGACACCTAAACTAAAATTAGTGAGAGAAACCATGTTGAGGCCTTGGCTACAGTTGTGAAACAGATGGTTTCATTTTCAGAGTTACATATGGATAGAAACCATGTAAGAAAGGGTCATCTTTAAGAGTCTGCCTTAACTCTGTATTTTTTGAAAGGACCAAAGTCATTTTCAGAAAGTAAAATCCAATTACAGCAGCAGAAGCTCTCCCATTAGTATAAGGTTTGAGGTAAATCTGTGCTTGAGAAGAAGAAAGTAAGAGTATAATGCTTCCTTGAAAGTTTATAGGAAGCTGGAAAACTGGTCTGAGCAGCACTGATTACAGCAAGTGACCATTGACTTCTCTCCCCAGAAGGCAGAGGACAGAGACTATACAACGACTGCCCCGTCCCCCACCCCCGGCAAAGCAGGGATTAACAGGAAATGACGTTGGTGGGAATGTTTCCTTTTCCAGCTGTTTTTAGGCAGAGGCCACTGCACATGCCCTGATGATACAGACCCATTGAGGCTCATTTCCATACAAGGGAAACTATCTAATACTTAATACTTAAGATTAGATTAAATTTGACATTAAAGAAGCTTTGATTTATTTGTCCACCTAAATACAGAGAATTAATTGGGACCCAACAGCATTTGTCATTAACAACTTCCTTCTTCCCCATATTGCACTTTTTTCATCATGGCCTCTCCTACTACTATCAACTTTGATCCCAGTTTGAAGGCCAGAGTTTGAAATAGATAATAAAATGCAGTATGATCACTGGAAAATATGGGAGGAATTTAATTAAGGATAATGACTAAAGAGAGTTTTTCCTAAGGGCATGGCATGTCTTATGAAATAACTCATGAATATGTTGCAAGCACAGAAATAGGAAGAAAATCTGTGTGAAGATGACTTTCCCAAGTCTAGAGCTGTAGGAATCTCCAAGAAGGGCCAAGGAGCCATCATCAGTAAAAAAATACCTGCAACTTCAGTAAGACGTGTGAAGTTTACATAGACTGTCTCACTCAAAGTGCTAGGTCCCGGAGGAGGTAAGGTACCGAATCAGGGAACAGCTGAGGGCTAGTGTAGACAACATGAGAAATACAGCTGAAAGAAAACACGAAGTAGATTCTAACCAGGGCTAAAATTTTTCTAAGAAGCATAGACGTATAGCAAATCTGAGTCTATTTCAGGCTGAGAATATGAATAGCTGGATCGAGCCCAGACAAGGTTGAGTCAAGGAGAAGAACTGTACTGCCATGTTCAGTAAACTGTGTCAGCCAAGTCAAATTCTGGCCAGATTTTTGTTCCTTCAGGAATAGGCACTTTTTCTCAATTTCTCAATTTCATTGTTTTTGCCTTTTCCTCTTCTATTTTGATTATTCATTTTTTGCCTCATTTTTTTAGATAGGCTCTTTTGCAAAAATGTCTCAATTTTTTCAGCTAATCTGAAAAGAAAGGAGGCTTGTCCTCAAATAAAGTAAACTGTTTTACAAAGAGTGGAGTGGCAAAGAGAGATGCTACATTGGAAGAGGCTGGAGATCTGTTTTCCTGACCAAGAAGATGCTGCATTCATATTCTATAACTGCATTCAGATATGAAGCAGGAATCTAGAGGTGGTCACCCATTTTCTGATTTCAGAGGTAGCTATGTTTTGTTTGCCTGGTATAATGCTTAAGAAAATGAAAATTACTTGATTATCTTCAATTAAGACATGCACTCCCCAGTTTAGTCATAGGCCCACCACTGACTGTACCTTACACAGATTTCTATTTTGTCTCTTTTCTACATGTTTTCTATAGGGAAGTGGATATACAACTCTTGAGAATGGTAACAGTGTATTACTACTCTTTCTCCCTACTAAAGTGTAAGACCCACAGGGGCAAAGATTTATCTCAGTACTTGAACAACTAGGACATTATCAGGCATTCAATACACATTAATTGAATGAATTCATTGATACTACGGGACAATATAATAAATTGCCAGTGGTTGAGCCTCTAGCGTTATTAACAAGGTCCTTATATTACATCTCAGGGACTGCTGTATTCTGAAAAATTTGATCCTAATCAATATATCATACTGTCTGTCCCACTCATCAATATACCTCCTTACCTGCTTATTTGTCAAGTAAAATAAAGCCACAAGTTTATAACAGCTTATTAGGATTTTTAATATTTCAATAAAGCATAGATACTAAATTAAGCATACTAAGAAAGTGATATTATCTGAAGGTTAGAATATTTAGGCCAAGAGATATAAAATAAAAATCATTTAAAACTGAAAATTAGAGTATAATGAATCAATTTCTTGGCTTGCAATAGCAAATAGATGTTACAAGAGCTGGATTAAAGAAATTGAATACCTGTGAACATGACCAGTACTTTTGCCTGGTGAACTTTAACTGATAAAATTGTTTTTTTAAATTTAAAAAAATTTTAACTTTTTATTTGAACTCCAGTTAGTTAATGTACAGTGTAATAGTAGTTTCAGATATAAAATAGAGTGATTCAACACTTCCGTACATCACCCAGTGCTCATCACAGCAAGTACCCTCCTTAAATCCCCAGCACCTATTTCACCCATCCTCCGACCCCCTCCCTTCTGGTAATCATCAGTTTCTTCTCTATAGTTAAGAGTCTGTTTCTTGGCTTGCCTCTCTTTTTCCCCTTTGCTCATTTGTTTCATTTCTTAAATTTCACATATGAGTGAAATCATACGGTAGTTGTCTTTCTCTGACTGACTTACTTCGCCTAGCATAATGCTCTCTAGCTCCATCCATGTTATTGCTAATGGCAAGATTTCATTCTTTCTGATGGCTGAGCGATATTCCATTGTATATATCACCACACCTTCTTTATCTATTCATCAGTCAGTGGGCACTTGGGATGTTTCCACAACTTGGCTCTTATAGATAATGCAGCTATAAACATTGGGATGCATGTATCCCTTTGAATTAGTATTTTTGTATTCTTTGGGTAAATACCTAATAAGGCAATTGCTGGGTTAGAGGGTAGTTCTATTTTTAACTTTTTGAGGAACCTCCATATTGTTTTTCACAGTGGCTGCCCCAGTGTGCATTCCCACCAATAATGCAAGGGGGTTCCCCTTTCTCTGCATGCTTGCCAACACCTGTTGTTTCTTGCGTTGTTGATTTTAGCCATTCTGACAGGTGTGAGATGGTATCTCATTGTAGTTTTGATTTGTATTTCCCTAATGATTAGTGATGTTGAGCATCTTTTCATGTGTCTGTTGGCCATCTGTATGTCTTCTTTGGAAAAATGTCTATTCATGTCTTCTGCCCATTTTTTAATTGGATTATTCATATTTGGGGTGTTGAGTTTGATAAGTTCTTTATAAATTTTAGATACGAACCCTTTATCACATGTGTCATTTGCAAATAGCTTCTCCAATTCCATAGGTTGCCTTTTGATTTTGTTGATTGTTCCCTTCACAGTGCAGAAGTTTTTATTTTGATGTAGTCCCAGTAGTTTATTTTGGCTTTTGTTTCCCTTGCCTCAGACGTATCTAGAAAGCAGTTGCTACATCTGATGTCAAAGAGGTTACTACCTGTGTTCCGAGGATCTTAATGGTTTCAGGTGTCACATTTAGGTCTCTCATCCATTTTTGAGTTCATTTTTGTGTATGGAGTAAGAAAGTCGTCCAGTTTCCTTCTTTTGCATGTTGCTGTTCAGTTTTCCTAACACCATTTGTTGAAGAAACTGTCTGTTTCCCATTGGATAGTCTTTCCTGCCTTGTGAAGATTAGTTGACCATAGAGTTGTAGGTTTATTTCTGGGTCTTCTATTCTGATCCATTGATCTATGTGTCTATTTTTGTGCCAGTGCCATACTGTTCAGATCACTAAAGGTTTGTAATATAACTTGAAGTCCGGAAGTGTGATGCCTCCACTTTTGTTCCTTTTCAAGGTTGCTTTGGCTGTTCGGGGTCTTCCGTGGTTCTATACAAAGTTTAGGATTGTTTGTTCTACCTCTGTGAAAACGTTGTTGGTATTTTGATAGGGATTGCATTAAATGTATAGATTGCTTTGGTTGGTACAGACATTTTAACAATATTTGTTCTTCCAGTTAACTGGTAAAATTATATCACAGATTCAGAATTTATAATTATAAAGAATATTAGCAACTGTTTAGTTTATTGCACATTCTTTTTTGTTTTGTCTTATTTTCCTCTTTGTTTTTAACTCTCATCTTTCCCCATGGCATATGGTTCTTGTTGAACTATGAATTACAAGAAGCTGCCCCTTGATCACTGGGATAACCACATGACCCAGACTTGGCCAACCATACTCATCAATAGGAACGCTGAGGAAGTCCTAATAATACAGTTTTAGTTCGTTGAATACTCCAGGCTGGCTTTGCACAGTTGCATGAACTAATAAATTACCTTCTTTGTTTACGTTAACCATAGTTGATTTTCTATTATGTGTAACTGAACGAATCATGATTAATGGGCGATATTAATACTTTAATTATACAGAAGACAAAATTGTGTTGAAAGAAGTTAAGGACATTACCCCATACCACTCTACTAGATAGTGAACGATCCAAGAATAGCCTGATGGCCTAGTATTCCATCTTTCTTCTTTAAACTTGTCTTTTAGGGGCACCTGGGTGGCTCAGATGGTTAAGCGTCTGCCTTCAGCTCAGGTCATGATCCTAGAGTCCTGGGATCGAGTCCCGCATTGGGGTCCCTGTTCAGCGGGGAGCCTGCTTCTCCCTCTGCCTCTCTCTCTCTGTCTCTTATGAATAAATAAATAAATAAACTTGCCTTTTAAACTTCCCTGACTCTTTCTTGTTTCTGCTATTTCTTCTTCTTTTGTGAAAACATCCACTTTTGTACTATTTATGTGTCAGGATATCGATACTACTGGGTCCTTTTGCTTAAGTACAACTTCTTTCAGTTCTGCGACTTCATGACTACTTAGTGTATTCAGTAGCATCAAATGTCTCCAACCATCTGTTTGCAGCTTATTATAGAAATGGGATTAATTTGCTTTAGGGGATTCATAAATGAGCTCCAGAAAACCCTAAATGTCCTCTCCATTTGGAGGTTTATACCAATTCTCTCTTCTCATATATTTTCTTTCTTACTCAGTTAGACCAGAAAAGTAGAGAGAGCCCACAGCCATCACCAACCATGACTTTGTCACTCTTCTAATTCCTACTTCTAATTTTCTACTTTATTTTAATATTAACAATTTTTAGGAAAAATCTAACTTATCTAAAAATATCTAAATATCCAAAAATTTAAATGATTTTTAGTCACGTGTGATCAAGACTTTCACTGTCCAACAAAATCAATTGCCCTTCCATAGTGGACAGCCCTAAGAAGCAGCTGGTCAGAATAAGTCTATGTTGACATGTAACCATCTAGGTGCGACCATGTGACTAATTTTCATCAAAGGAATTCAAGTGGAAAAATGAGGACCACTACTGGTTCAAGGCTTTGCAAAAAGAAATGTACCACTTCCTTTACTTTTTTCTCCTTCCATTAGTTAACATTTAAAAATGTAAGGTCAAAGAGCTGTACTGTGATACAGTAACCATTAGCCATATGTGACTGCTTAAATCTAAAATGATTAAAATTAAATACAATTAAAAATTAAGTTCCTCATTCATCCTAGCTACATTTCAAAATATAGCTACATTAGTAGCTATATTCTCATCATTACAGATCATGCTGTTGAACAGCACTGGCTCAGAAAATGTAGAGACAAGATGGAAAGAAACTTGTTCATCAGATCTTAATGAGGAGAGCCACCTAGCCACTGGACATTTTATGAGAGTATGAAATAAACCTCTGGTTTGGTCAATTATACATTTACATATTTTAGGATGCATATTTCATAATATTTTGGCCTATCTTAACTAATAAAGAAGTTAATGGTTATTTTTAAAACATTTTTAACATCTCATCAAACATCTAGAAGATGCCCTATCTCCTTATGTATTTTGTGTGATGGATTCTTTTCTTTTTACATTCCACATCAAAACAAAATAGAATGTGCACCTTAAAGCAGAAGGGTTTAAGACACAGCATTTGCAGGAAAATAGTCTAAAAGAAGTTTCTCACAGAAATGCATTCACAGTGTAGGGGCAATGCTGAAAATTCAGGGTTCTGCCAACTCCTGCTTTCATAAGATAATATCCTCATAAGCATGAGGCCATGAAGGGCACAGTCTTTGGGCTCAGAATCTTTGGGTTTGAGTATTGGTTCCACCACTTGATATCTGCAAATTTTGTATTTTTATGACTATCCATAAATAACACCAGTTGAGAGAGTCAGAGAAGTTAGGCAGACAGAGATCAATATATCAGCTTAATTACTGAGAAAAACAGGGCTGGAGAATATGGATTAAATGTGTCACCATAATGAGCTTCAGGATACTCCTGACCACACCAGTTCACCTCTTGACACAATCAACTAAAGGGAAATTTTGAGTCTTAAGGGAGGACTTGCTCAGGATTGTTGCCTTTCACTGAGGGGAGAAATTGAGAAAGAGGGAAGAAATAGTGTGAATTCCCCAAGTTTAGGAATTTTGTTAGATTAGCATCACAAAATTTATATAATCAAACTAACTTCTGTACTTTCCAACATGATAATTCATTTCCCCCCTGTGGATAGGCAGAAAAGTAGAGCAGAGGCCCCGAAAAATATAGAGAAAATGTCTCCTCTAAAAAATCAGAAGGAAAAGGTGAAAGGTTTTGGTATTTTAAGCCTGTTTCTTTCAATAGAAAATGGAAGTGTTAATAGTACTTGGGATTGCTATGAGTATTAAATGAGATAATTTGTGTAGAGAATTTAACACAATGTCTTATAAACAGCAAACTCCTACTAATTGAATTATCAGTAATAATAGTAGTAATGCTATTATTATTATTTTTTAATTTTTATCTGTTGCCTGAACTTCCATAATTGAGTACATTATTTAGTAGACTTACTGGAAAACTTATGACATTTCATTTCGCCATAAATATTTCATTTTGTATGAAATACAGAGGTTTTTTGTTTGTTTGTTTGCTTTTTGTTTTTAATGAAGCCAGAGAACTATGCTAGATTCCTAAGGGAGGGAAATAATGAAAGAAAGTTTTATGGGAACTCTAGGCAAATGAGCACTCCACTTTCTTTATAAATTTGTCTTGGTCCGGGCCTGCACTTAAACAAGCACTTAAAAATAAGTGAGAGGAGAGTTATATATTTCAATTTTAAAAGGTAAGCATTGATTCTTTAAGTAAAAAATATATAATATTCATATAGTCTTATAATTAGCATTTATGATGGGGAAAAATACTAGGGAACACTGAGACTTAACAGGACTGGAATCATTCATCCATCTGTTGAGCTTTACTAAGCCCCTGAATGATTCTTTAATGTCAGTTCATGACAGCATACTATGGGGTGTTGAGAATACAGATACATTCCACATTGATTCTGCCTTCAAAAACATATAGACTAATAAATGGAGTATGGGCCTAAATATTATAATCCTGCATAGAAAGTAATGGCTCATAATAAAAAGTAAAAATTAGGGCTTTGAGATTTCAAAGGAGAAATGCTTACAGCTGAAGAGTTCAGAGGAAGTATTATGTTCAGCTGTGGGGTGGTTATGGTGGAGCAAAGCATCAAAGGAAGCTTGAAGAAAAGAGCGCAGGGTCTAGGCAACTTTTGCACAAAAGTCATGGCGGTGTGGTGTTGTGCCTCATGACGCAGGTGATGTAATCTTGAGTACCACACTGTTTTAAAAGTTCTGAATTGGGGGGCGCCTGGGTAGCTCAGTCGTTAAGCGTCTGCCTTCGGCTCAGGTCATGATCCCAGGATCCTGGGATCGAGCCCCGCGTCGGGCTCCCTGCTCAGCGGGAAGCCTGCTTCTCCCCCTCCCACTCCACCTGCTTGTGTTCCCTCTCTCACTGTCTCTCTCTGTCAAATAAATAAAAAAAAAAATCTTTAAAAAAAAAGTTCTGAATTGGTTTAAAAACAAAAGATATGAATGACATGGACATAGTTTCTAAAGAAGTGGTATATGTGAATAGTGAGAGAGCCTAAATGTTGCTACCTCTTCGTAGACATGTTGAAGTAACAGTTACACAGATCCGTACTCAAGAGGAGGGAACCTTGCAGTGAAGATAAGAAAGAAAGGAGAGAGAGATATTGGTCTCTTTCACATGACTACACGGTATATTAAAAACTAACTTGAAATATGGTAAATTCTATTATCACATTTCAAATAAAAAATGTTTTGGAGTAGTGCAGTTTTGAGTATAAATCTTTAAAATAGCATATGAAAAACTCAAAAAAACTATAAATCATGAAACAGATCTCCAGTTTTTGTTCTTTTACAGTGGATACCTAAAATATAGAACATTATAGGCAGTCAACTATACACACACACACATACACACATGCGCACAGATTCATAGAGATGCATATAAGCAGCATAGGACATGCTACTTTTTTTTAAAAGATTTTATTTATTTATTTACTTGAGAGAGAGAATGAGATAGAGAGCATGAGAGGGGGGAGGGTCAGAGGAAGAAGCAGACTCCCCGCGGAGCAGGGAGCCCGATGCAGGACTCGATCCCGGGACTTGATCCCGGGACTCCAGGATCATGACCTGAGCCGAAGGCAGTTGCCTAACCAACTGAGCCACCCAGGCGCCCCAGAACATGCTACTTTATACATGAAAGAATTTAAAAGTATATTTATATTTCCATTTGTTTGTTCTCTGTATATGTAAGTTAAAGATATCTACATTTAAGAATATTCCAGCAAGTTTCAGTATGTCCATTGTATTTCAACTTTTTATAATTTGCATACTGTTTAGTTTTATCTGCAATACTGAACCGTGTATAAAAGCTAACAATAAGGAAATGTCTGTGTTTCTCCACTGGGCTGAACGTATACTGAAATTGAATAGCAAACGATGAATTCTATTACGCAAAACGGAAAATATGCAAGAAGAATATGTTGAAGTATTTTAATGGCTCTTCAACTATTTCCAATAACGGGAACATAGGTAGAAACAAACTTTTCTTTTTTCTTTCCTGGCCTAGCCCCTCTGTTTCAGTGGTCTCCAAACCTTTTGTTCATGCTCCCTCTAAAGGGATTTCGAAAAACGTTTTATTCACTGCACATTTATAATGCAATATCTTTTTAACCTAAGTTTAAGCAGTTGTGAAAGATATAATTTCTGGCATAATACATACATTGACATTTTAAAATAAAGCAGTTACATATGTCTTTTAAAATAGCTCATATTATCCAAATATCATAATGGTCTGATACAACAACTCTGGTGTGAAAAATAATGCACCAACAAAGCTCTTATTCCACAATCAGATATTTTGTATTATTCTTCTCCTTGAAATCATATTAACATTGTACTTCCTCCACATAATCTTAGCATAATATGAGCTATTTTATATTTGAGAGTCTTTTATTAATCACAATAACTTATGTTTCTGCAACAAAACACTTATCTTAATTGACATTATTTTTACAAATTTTCTGTCACCATAAAGCTCTAAATGCTAAATTTTCTTTTGTTACCAATTGTACATATTAGTAGTAAATAATCAGAGCAATGTGCATATTTTATACATTTTGAGAAAAAAATCAACCTAAAGCATAAAACATTATCAGAAGTGTATTCCTAAATGAGGTGAAGGAGTTACGTTCTTTGCTTCTTCAATTGGTTTATGTATCTGTAGATGGATATCAGTTATTGCTAGTATGAGTCAAAATACGATATCAATTCTATTTCTTTTTCTCATTTTAGACATCTAAGTGCTGAGTAAACCTCTTCATGAACATAAATAGATATTAATCAAGTTATGTTATAGCAATCTCACTCAGGTGTTTGTACACCTTCTGAGTTATTTGGAAACTAGATTAAACCATCTTCAGTTTTGTTGAAAGCAAAGAATTGAAAATCACCTGAACTGCAAAACAATTTGATACCCAGTCATTAATGGTGTTGATTTTCTTAACATTGACAGCAATATTGTAAATTGTTCCATTGTCAAAACTATAGGTATTTATGCCAGTTGACAACCCTAATATGATAAGTGAAAGGGAAGACTTTCTTTTGTAACGTAAGAGAGGGTTAAAACGGGGGGGTAAAAGTGTAGAGCAAGTAGGGAACAAGGATGATGCCTTGACCCTGATACTCATTCTTACTCATAAAAATCAGTTTTAGGATAGAATACACAGGGGAGTTGAGAATGTGCAAATTGCTTGGCTTATAATGATCTATACCCCTATATCCATTTGAATGTCCTTAGGTACCTCCTGGATACCACTTTTCTTTTCTTTTTTTCTTTTAAAGATTTTATTTATTTATTTGACAGAGAGACAGTGAGAGAATGAGCAAAAGCGGGGGGGGAGGGGGCGGCAGGCAGAGGGAGAGGGAGAAGCAGGCTTCCCGCTGAACAGGGAGCCCGATGCGGGGCTTGATCCCAGAACCCTGGGAACGTGACCTGAGCCGGAGGCAGACACTTCACCGACTGAGCCACCCAGGCGTCCCTGGAGACCACTTTTCTAATTATCTTTTTCCATTACCATCGTATTTTTAGATATGTTTTCACTTTTTTTGGATAGCAATGGACATGATAGGAATGAGGGGAACAGAGTCTGGTGGAGGCGCTTAACTGCCAAAAGCCAGATGGATGTGATGATCATATGTTAGAAGGGTAGGAGTGGCAACTGAGGAGGTCTGACTGAACTTCAGAGATGGTTAATCGAGGATGAGTACCTGGGGGCAACTATATATGGGTGGTCAACTAGAGTTTTACTCAGTCTGTGCCGTTAAAAGAAATAAAATATCAAGATCCATTGCCTAGCTCCCAGCCATGAGCTAGTTTTCAGATGTGAAACACATTGACTGAAATGAGTCACGATCTCCAGGAGAAAAGAAAAACAAAACAAAACAAAACACTCTTCAATACCATGGGAAGGGATATATAGTAATGGTTACATTAGTTTTCCCCCAAAATGATTTACAGTCATTCATTCAGTTCCACTGGGGAAAGAAAAATACCCCAACATTTTGAGGAAGTTGACAATGATGCCAAAGAGGCCCTAAGCATCATTATGCACCCCTCTCCTAGTAGAGCAAAGGCATGCGGGGAATAGGTAATAAATAGGGTACTGCCTGAGCTTTGGCTTACAGTGGGTGGGCTGGGTCCGTGAATTCACCTCGTGGTCCTTACCCTTGTACCTGAATGTATAAATGGCATTGACATACTTGGGAGTTAGCACAACCCCCACATTGGGTGCCTGACCTGTGGGAGTAAGGGCTAACATTGTGGGGAGAGCAAAGTAGAACTCTTTTGCATCACCCAACATTCTAAATCAAAAACATTTTGCATCCTGGGTAGTGTACAGCAGAGATTAATGTCACCTTTCAAGATATAAAAGATTCAGAGTGGTTGTCTCCACAATATCTCCATTTAGTTTTCCTGCAGAAACTCCTGGAACCTGGATGATGCAGCAGACTAGTGCAAACTCAACCAAGTAACAGGCTCAAGGACAGCCACTAAGGGACAGCGGATCATCCCAGGCTTGAGTACATGGCTCACGCCAGTGACATGGCGAAGGCATTCTTTTGTAGTAGTTTACATTCACATGGAATGAACAAAAGCATTCATAGTTTTGCTCCAGATTTATGTTAACTCATTTGCCATCTGTCATGATATAATGCAGAGAGCTCAACTATCCAGACATCCTGCAAAACATCACATTGATCCACTATGATACTTGACTAAAGTCTAAATGAACAAAAAGTGGCTAGCATGCAAAAAGCCTTGGTGAGATGCATGCTCTCCAGAGGATGAGGGAGAAGCTCAATGAAGTTTCAGTTTTACAGCCCTCACACTTTTAGGGACATGCTTGGATATGCCCTCCAAAGTAAAAGAAAAGTCATTGCATTTTACACCTTCTATTGCACAGAGTCAAGTGCCACACTGGCAAGCATCTTTAGGCTCTGAGGCAGCATGTTCCAACACTACAGAGACTGCTCTAGCCATTACACTACGTGTCACAAGTTTTGAGAACAGCCCAGAGTATGAAAAACGCACTGTAGTAGGTCCAGATTGTGACGTAAACGGCCCTGTCTCTCATACAACATGGTAACCCCTACGGTACTGGAGCTATTGGTATCCGTGGGGGGAAACAGGACTATGTGGGGATTATGACAAACTACAGCGGATCGGTCACCACTCAGGACTCTCCCACTGCCCAGTCCTGCTTCTGCCTGCTCCCTTCCACAGGTGTTGATCGCACATAAATGTTGTTGACTCCCAATACTGTCGCAGGATCTGCCTCCAGGGAATCTAGCTGGCAGCAGAAGACAGAGAAACGTAGTTTCCTCTGTGTCCATGGAGAAAGAAGATAGTTTTCTGAACATAGGGTGTAGATTGTACTGCACCAAGTGTTCCTTCCTCCTCTCTGACTTTTTGAGACCACCTCCCTCCAGTGTATTTTGGGAAAACAGAGTTTGTCTCATCAGGTATACTCTTGAGTCATTTCTCTCCTCGCTCTTGCTCTGCTATCTTCTTTCCTCTTCATTACTCTTGGTTCTAGCAATAATGGTAATAGCTATCTCTTAATAGGTGGCAGGCACTCTCCAAATTCTGTGTACGAATTATCTTACACAATAGTCACAATAGCCCTATTATTACCCCCATATTACAGATGAGTATACTGAGCACATTGGGGTTGAATAACTTCCTTGAAGTTACACAATTAACAAGGAAAAAGCTGGGTGGGATGCCTGGGTGGTACAGTCCATTGAGAAGCCAACTCTTGGTTTCTGGTGAGGTCATGATCTCAGGGTCTTGAGATCCAGCCCCGAGTTGGGCTCTGCGTTCAGGATGAAGTCTCTCCCTCTCCTTCTGCCCCTCCCCCCTTGCTCTCTCTCTCTCAAATAAATAAATCCTTTTTAAAAAGCTGGATTTTGATTCCAAATATTCCAACAAGTTTCAGTGTTTCCAACATTGTATTTTCATTAACTGGAAGCACCTGCTATCTATCACTGTCCCATCTGGATCTATGCTTGATATTACTCCCGTTCCTTCCTACAAAATGCCACTGACCAAACACAACCAGAGTTAACAGAGTTTTAATGAATGTCTTGGGTATTCCAGAGTGATTACTTACAGGGTAATAGAAATTCTACATACAATCTCAGTCTTCAGTTTTCATAGACAATTAGCAATCTTTACTTGCCATGGAAGTTCCCTGTTGGCTGTGACCATTCCTAATTGCCCAATTTCCTGCTAGAATCTAAGATCTTCTCTCACTGTAAATTAACCACCCTGATATCATTACTTTCTGTTTATGGGAAACTTTTCCCTCGGTCACTGAACACACAACTCTCAAATCCCTGCTATTTTCTATAATATACCACATTAACCCTTCTTTGCTTTATTGTGTTTTTATACAATATGCCATTGTAGGTTGAGAAGGAAAAGACTTGTTCTCTTTTTAAAATTTTTTAAAGATGTATTTATTTATTTGAGAGAGAGAGGTGGAGGGAGGAGCAGAGGAAGAGGGAGAGAGAATCTCCAGATGTGAAACTCGATCTCACAACCCTGAGACAGTGAGCCTGAGCTGAAACCAAGAGTCCATGCTTAACCAACTGCGTCACCCAGACACCCCAGGAGTTGTTCTCTCTTTAAAAGAAAAGAGCCAGCAAGGTGTTAGCCCAGACTAAAAGAAAAAGCAGTCTCTCTTGAGAATATACTTACTATTTTCCAAAAAGTTTGGGATACTTGAATTTAATCTCTTTGTAAAAGTCGTTTTCTCACACTCTGTAGTAAATATGCATATAAATATTTTAAAATGTGCATATAAAATCTCACCCATTTAAGTTTTTTTTTTACTTATTTCACTATGTTTTATTTACATTGCTAATAATTTCTTTGGCTCTGACACAATATTGTAATTATTTCAGCTTTATAATGTCCTTCCTTCCTTCCTTCCTTCCTTCCTTCCTTCCTTCCTTCATTTGTGGGGTTACTCTATTGAAGTAAGGACACAGATCTGGTAGTTCTGCCTTCTTGGACACTTTTTTGGATACCTTCTTGAAATCTTTCATACTAACCACATGTCCCCAAATCACTCCTGTGGAACCCTCAAATGCTGAGGAACAGACTTTAAAACACCTCTCTCAGACCCCACTCAGATGGGACCATAACAGCCTTGCTCTAACTTTTCCTGGGGGATCACAGTGTTCAATAGATTATAAAGGTGCAGTGGCAAATTAGGAGGTTGAGCAGGAAGCCATTTCAATTACCCAGAAGAGACTACCTTAAAATAATCCCATCAACAGAAGTAATCTATTTGGGTTACCTGATCTATTTGCCTACTCTGTGCCTTTTGCTTTTTAACGATAAAATTCTACATGATTCTTTTCTATGAGAATCATCATTTCAAAATCAAATTAAAGTCCTTCAAAATGAGCTGGTCTATTATAAAATAAGTAAGTCATGGGGATGTAATGTACAACATGGTGACGATAATTAATAATACTGCATTTCATATTTGAAAGTTGCTAGGAGAGTCAGCCTTTAAAAGTTCTCATTACAAGGAAAAAAATTCTGTAACTATGTATGGTGAAGGGGGTTAACTAAACCTATTGTGGTGATGATCTTGCAATATATATAAACACTGAATCATTATACTGTACACGTGAAATTAATATAATGTTACATGTCAATTATACCTCAATTTATAAAAAGGCTGATCTCGAAATAGTATATACAGAGTAGGGAGAATTGTTTGATTTATGTTTGCTTCTTGCCTTCTATTCTGAATTTTCTGAAAACTCGATTGCTATGTTCCTCTATATTTGTGTAGACCATTACATTTAACCAAGTGGATTTTCATTTACTGAATTCATTTACTCATTTTAATTTTCATATCATTTACCTGAATTCCATCTTTTTGTAAAAGCAGTTTTCCCTTACTCTATGTAGTAAATATGCTATATAAATATTCACATAAATATGCATGTTAAATCTTACCCATGTAAGATTTGTTTTTTGTTTTTTCGCTGTTTTATTTACACTGCTATAGATTTCTTTGGCCCTAACACAATATTATAATTTTTTAGCTTTACAATGTGTTGTATTTCTTTAAAGATCACATCTTCTTCATTCTTGTTATTTTCCTAAATAACAGCAGCTTTTTAATTTTTTGGGGGGGTAGGAAGGGGCAGAGGGAGAATGAGAGATAGAATCTTCTACAGGTTGCATGCCCAGTGCCGAGCCCAACATGAGGCTCTATCTCACAGCCCCGAGATTAGGACCTGAGCCAAAATCAAGAGTCAGATGCTCAGGTGACTGAGCCACCCAGGCACCTCAACAGCAGCTTTTTGTACCCACTTATTCTGCCATATGAATCCAAAATAATTTATTAATTTAAAAAATCTCCATTGAGACTTTCACATGAATAGCTTTATATATTAATTCAAAGACCAACAGACATTTTGAAGACACAGATCTAGTGCAGATTCTTTTTTACAATTTTTTTCTGTGAAATATTCCTTATGTAACAAAGTGCATTAAGAATGTTTAACTAATAAAGTTGTTAAGAGAGTGGGTTCTGGATTCAGATAGCCAGAATTCAAACCACTCATTGACCACTCACTGGCTATCTGACATTATGCAAGTTACTTAACATTAATGAATCTTTCTTTACTCACCTGTAAAATAGACTAATAATTGTACCTATTTCATAATGTTGTAAAAATTAAACAAGGCAATCTGTATAACTCAGCATAATGCTTGGCATGAAGTGATTGTTTAGTAAACATTATTTATTATTATCATTACTGTTATTAATTCCATCATCCTTAGGATAAACACAAAAATTGTTAAATTGTCTTCCAAGTCCTTGACTAAGCTCACCTCCATCTTTTAGTAAGACAAATGAGTGATTTTGTGTATTAGGAAAAGATCTAGATTTACATTTTGTGTATTAGGAAAAGATCTAGATTTACATTATAGAGATAATGCAAGAGATAAGCAAATTTAAACTATGTAGTGACTTGAAAAGATTTTTGCCTCTAAATGCCAGAATCTAGGTTCAAAAGGACAGAAAATCTACGAGAAGAGCTTTTGAGTAGATTGTGACTTAATTTCCTGACTACATTAGACCAAGCCAGCAATTTTGGAAGAAACCCATTATGAAGTTACATCATAGAGGTAAAATTTTCTAGACTTGGATTCATTCCACTTTGAAGGCCTCTTGTTTTTCTGTCTGTGCTAATATCTTGATTGACATGCCCGTCTGAAATTGGTGTTTATGGTATTTAATTTTATTTGCTTCTCGGTCAATCCTTGGACAAGGTGCATCCCTGTGGCTTCTAGGGGATTAATCTCGAGTCACCTGAATTTATTCACAAAACCATGATCTGAAGTAAATGAGCCATTAGTTTAGTGCTACAGTTAGTTATTTGCTAAGCGTTGAGTATCATTAACCTGAAAAGACACATCTTGTAAAAATACAAATTTCTCTCAGAATCAATACGGTATTTCCATAAATGTTTCATTTTCTGGGATCTGATTCAGAAATGCATGCTATTGCATCTCTCTGATCAAATTAGACCATAAGTTACATGCTGGGCTGCTTTTTGTTGCTGTGGGATGTTGGTAGCCTATTATCTCACTGCTAATAGTCGCCTTAGTGGCTCCCCATGGTGTTCCTTCCAAAGTTTCCAGGCCATTGTTTTAAAAATATGTTTAGGTCTTTTATAGCAAATGGTTGTTAATGTATTGTTTGTAGAACAGAGGAGAAGTGGAACACCACAATCTGTGCTGGTGGAGAGCCATTTTCAGTTGCTGCTTTGCTATTAACATGAAAGGATCTTCACTGTTTCTCAGAAAATTCAGTTCATTGTACTCAATTTATAGTCTCTGTGGGGTTTATAGAATTTTCTACAAAAGACAAAATTCTGTGTTTGAAAGAATGAGAAGAGGTTATCTGTGAGATTATAAATGGTGCTTAAGTGTATATTATGTTTCCATGTTTATGTATATTCAGACTTTTAAAAATGATGTATTCAGTTTGCTGTATCCAATTCAAATATTACCTTCTTTATGATTAATTGCAGTTACACAGATAAGTCTATAGCTCAGAAAGTTAAAAAAAAACACAGAATGAATGTCCTATTAATTTGAAACATATATCAGAAGCATTAGATCATGTAGAAATACATGGGCTGGTGACTTAGTCAGAAATTCGATATGGATAAATTCTTACAACACAAATGTATACATCTATGCATCTTTTAGATGTCTCCATGGAATCATTTGAATTCTGTTGCATCTTATCCGTAAGGATGCCAACAAGGATTCTGATAATTAGATACAGATGAATAATGCTTTATGTGGAACAACAACAAAAAAAAACTAGGAAAAAACATGTAAGTGATTATATAATAACCAAATGGCATAATCTATTCATTTACTTAATATTTTATGGCATGCCTGTTATGTGCTGGGTACTGGGCAAAAACAAGGAATAATCCAGGAGATTGTGATGTTAGAAAAACCCAAGAAACAGTATTTCAGGAAGAAGAGATTGGTAATTGGTGTCAAATGCTGCTAAAATTTCAAGACTTCAAGGGACGCCTGGGTGGCTCAGTTGGTTAAGTGTCTGCCTTCAGCTCAGGTCATGATCCCAGGGTCCTGGGATGGAGTGCCACATCAGGCTCCTCTCTCAGAGGTGAGCCTACTTCTCCCTCCGCCTGCCGCTCCCCTTGCTCGTGCCCTCTTTCTCTCTATCTCTGACAAATAAATAAATAAAATCTTTAAAAAAATAAAATTTCAAGACTTCAAGATTTCCATAAGAAACTATAAATGATGCAAGCAGTGAGTTGAAGTGTAAACTCACAATTTACTTCATAAACATGGTTATGAAGGAGAAAGAGAAATGAAATACTGGCTTAGAAAATCCAGAAAAAAGGATATCTCAAGGCTCTGAGAGATTTACAGCATGATGGAAGCCACAGAGGTGCAGAAGCTTTGATCTTGTAGAAGGACACCTTATTGTGCTTTAGCAAGAGGGAATGCTAAGAGATGCTTCGGTGAATCCCAAGACTGCAGATATAATACTCGTTGGCCACATTGTGTATTAGTAAACTTTTGTCCTAATGGTTATCAAGGTCAATTACCTTAGCTAGTACAGGAAATCCTTTCTTGCATCTGCTGGGTTATTGTCCATTTATGATAAAAACTCAACAAAGTGGGTATAGAGGGAATGTACCTCAACATGGAGGTACAACAGTGGAACAGAATCAAAAGCCTAGAAATGAACCCATGCTTATATGGTCAATTAATTTATGACAAAGAAGGCAAAAATATACAATAGGTAAAGTACAGTCTCTTCAATAAATAGTGTTGGGAAAACTGGACAGCCACATACAAAAGAATGATACTGGATTGGTATCTTGCCCCATACACAAAAACTAACTAAAAATGGATTAAAGACTTGAATGTAAGACCTGAGACCATAAAACTCCTAGAAGAAAAATAGGTGGTAAACTCTTTCATATCAGTCTTGGTTATATTTTTCTTTTTAATTTGACCCCAACAAAGGCTAAACTAAACAAGTTGGACTACATCAAACTAAAAAGCTTTGCATAGCAAAGGAAATGATCAACAAAATGAAAAGGCACCCTACTGAATGGAAAAAGATAGTTGCAAATTGTGTAACTGATACGGGGTTAATATCCAAAATATATACAGAATTCATACAACTCAATAGCAGAAGGAACAATCCTGTTAAAAAATGGGCAGAGGACCTGAATGGACTTTTTTTCAGAGAAGACATACAGATGGCCAACAGACACATGAAAAGATGCTCAACATCACTGATCATCAGAGAAATGGAAACAAAAACCACAATGAGATATTATCTCACAGCTCTTAGAATGGCTATTATATAAAACAACAAGAACAACAATAATAAATAACAAGTGTTGGCGAGGATGTGGAGAAACATTCACTGTTGCATTGCTGGTGGGAAAAAAGCTGATGCTGCCACTGTAGAAAACAGTATGGACGTTCCTCAAAAACTTAAAAACAGAACTACCATAAAATCCAGCAATTCCACTTCTGGATATTTACCCAAAGAAAACAAAAACACTAGAATTAAAGAGGGCACGTTCTGCATGGAGCCCTGGGTGTTATATGCAAACAATGAATCATGGAACACTAAAAATAAATAAATAAATAAATAAATAATAAAAACATATATGCACCTCATGTTCCTTGCAACATTAGTTACAATAGGCAACATACAGAAACAACCTAAGTGTCCCTCAATGGATGAATGGATAAAGAAAATGTAGTATGTATATACGATGGAATACTACTAAGCCATGAAAAAAATGGAAGATGTCTGCCATTTGTAACAACATGGATGGACCTAGGGGGCATTATGTTGAGTGGATACATCAGACAGAAAAAGAGATCAGACTGTATGATCTCACTTATATGTGGAATCTAATAAACAAACTCATAGAGACAGAAAACAGATTGATGGTTGCCAGGGGTGGGGGGTACGGGGATGGGCCAAATGGGTGAGGTAGTCAAAAGGTACAAACTTCCAGTTATAAAATAGATAAGCCATGGGAATGTACTGTACAGCATGGTGACTACAGTTAATAACACTGTATTGTATATTTGAAATCTCTAAGAGAGTAGCTCTTAAATGTTTTCATCACAAGAAAAAAAATTCTGTAACCATGTATGGTGACTGATGTTAACTAGATTTATTATGGTGATCATTTCACAATATATACAAATATTAAATCATGTTGTATAACTGAAACTAATATAATATATGTCAATTATACCTCAGTGGAAAAAAAACTCATCATGAAGTCATAGCTCTGTTTAAAGACTCCACTAGTTGCAACTGGCTATATCTGGCTTAATTTATCTATTTATTTAGATGCTCAGCTCTTCATCATTTATCCAGTGGAAATATTTTTCAGCTGGCTTCTTTGAACTCTTTAGCAAGCAAACATAATATTTTTTAAAAAGTTGTTCATCCTTTTTGACTCATAAGATGCTCAGCTTGTAGCAGAACATTTTAAGACAAAAGGGGAGGGAAAAAATTCCATATTCTTAGTTTATGATAATTATCCCTAAATTGAAACTGTCTAAGACTATAAATTTCCTAAGACTATAAATTTCCTAGATGGTAGTTCAACATGTTATTTTAACCTCCTGAAATAAAGTTTGATATAAAGATCTTGTAATAATGTAAAGGGCCCAGATATCCCTAAAATCCCAAGGCATGTAACAAAACCTCAGTTCAGATCCAATTTCAGAGCCTTGTCCAACTTCACCATCGAAGGAGTATTTCCTTTGGCATTATAAGATAAAGACCTTGATTAGGGATTAATTTCCAATGTGGCCTTGTCAATACCTCTAAATTGTTCAATTCTCTCTTAGTCATTTCTAAAGCTATCTATGCTCTCTGAAAAATTGGATGCCCTGGACCATACTGATTTTCACTTCCCCTAGAAATAGCACCAGCTAGGTCCGAAAGTGTTATAGGTTGAATTATGTGTCCCTCTCCTCCAAAAAGGATACGGTGGAGTCCTAATGCCCAGTACCTCAGAATGTGACCTTAAAGGAGGTAGGACCTTTACAGAGGTAATCAATTAAAATGAGGTCATTAGAGTGAGTTCTAATCCAGTATGACTCGCGTCCTTATAAATAGGGGAAATTTGAATACCAGACAAATACACAAGGAGAACACATATGAAGATGAAGACAGAGATCTGGGTAATGCTTCTACAAGCCAAGGAACACCAAAGATTGTGAGAAAACCACCAGAAGCTAGGGAAGAAGCATGGAACAGATTCTTCTGCATGGTCCTCAGATGAAAACAGCCCTGCTGGCATCCTGATCTCAGACTTCTAGCCTCCAGAACTGTGAGAGAAAAAAATTTCTGCTTAAGACCCCCGGTTTGTGACACTTTGTTACAGCAGCCCTAGAAAACTATATACAAAAAGTCTATTTCATTTGAGCCAACTTAGGGACGGGAAAATGTTACATGCTCCTGGTGCTCACCACGTTATTTCATATGAATACTTGTTGTCTGACCAGAAACCATGTAGGTCACTTTAAAACCAACAGCTCCTTATATGTTCATTTCACACTAACTATACTAAATATTTTCTTATTTTATTCAGATATAAAAGCTTTACAACCCACTTGTTTTCTTTCTTAGCTACTAGATTGTTTCTTCTTTGTCTGATGCAGCAGTAAAGTGAGCTCCACAATCTATTGAAATGAAGTCTGCTGGGATTTAGGTTTCATTCATCTCTCCTCCTCTTTTTGCACCAACAGAAACAGTGAATATTTTCAAGGCTTAGGGATTCTTTTTTTTTTTTTTCACCAGCCCATACTTTGATTCTTTCTAATCATAAGGAGGTACATATCTCGGATGCCAAGACCAGTTAAAGGCCTTTACAGCCTTTATCCTGAACCTGATCCACAAAAAGCAATATCCAGGTATTGTCTAAACTCCATTAAATGCCCCTACGTGAAGGTGAGAATATTTAATAGTCACAACAATTTTGATCCTCAGAGTTGCTTACCTTACTGAATGACCAGGTGTCCGTGATGAAATATTCTGTCCCACAGACAACTTTCTGTGGAGAAAACACAGGAAAATATTTCACCAAAGGTTGGGAGCATGCTAACCCGTTTTTATTTATTTATTTATTTATTTAACTTTTTTCCTAAGCTAGAAATCGTGGTTCTATGATTAAATACAGTGACAGTTCTTCCTACCTTATGTGAGATACAAAAAGACACAAGTCTCCCTGATCCCTTTATGGAGACATTCTACCCTAGCTAAAAGGTTCTGGATCCCTAAACTGTGCAAATAATTTCCAAATGTCAACTATTTTCACTCACTGTAGTTATGCAGCTTATTTTTCTTTTTTCTTTTTTTTTCCTCAAAGATTTTATTTATTCATTTGAGAGAGAGAGAATGAGAGATAGAAAGCACGAGAGGGAAGAGGGTCAGAGGGAGAAGCAGACTTCCCGCCAAGCAGGGAGCCCGAAGCGGGACTCGATCCCGGAACTCCGGGATCATGACCTGAGCCGAAGGCAGTCGTCTAACCAACTGAGCCACCCAGGCGCCCTATGCAGCTTATTTTTCAAGAAAGACCCCAGCAAACTGTTTATTAGTCCAATCCGTTCTGACCAAAAGGATTATCATATGGCAATGCTAAGAATCTCAGTCCCCATTTAAAGAATGCACATTAGAAAAGAATAACAGTTTACAAGTTTTATTCAGTTATTTTTCTATAAAAATGGGATGATTCGTATGTCAATAGCTAAAATAAACATGCAAAAACCTGCATGTAAATTTATGATATATACTTAGAAACAATTTTAAATTTTCTAGGTATTTTCCACTAATTTTTGACATACTGATTTGACACTAATTTATATCTTTTGGATTTTATTTTTTAAATTAACTTACCTTAAAAGTTTAGTGTTTTCAAGGAACTGTTAGTTTTTTTTAATTAACATATACTGTATTATTAGTTTCAGAGGTAGAATTTAGTGATTCATCAGCTGCATACAACACGCAGTGCTCATTATATCAATTGCCCTCCTTAATGTCCATCACCCAGTTACCCCATCTCCCCAAGAAACTGTTAAGATTTGTTGCCTCAGAAAGGCCTTTTGAGTTTGTGACCGCCTGATGGCAAAAGTTCTTGGAGCCTCTTTTAGGCTATTATTCTTGCTTGATCTCAGCAAGAAATATGTCACTGTTTACTAAGTACTTACTGTGTGCCTGTCACATATATTATCCTATTGATTCCTTACAATAGCATTGTACATGGGTTGTATTTTTATTCCATTTGACAGATAAGAAAAATAAAGTACAGAGCAGTTAAACAATTTGTCTACATTTATAAAATGATGCTCTAGTAAAGAAAAGATACAAAGCCAAGTCAGTATGACTCCAATAACCATGCATCTTGGGTTCAAATCCTGCTCCAGTGTTACCTGGATAAACAACCTTAAAGAAGTTACATTAACCACTTAGCCCTCAATTTCTTCATCTGTGAATGAGGTAGACAAGTTGTGTTTAATATTAAATAATACAATGAAGAGTTTAACAAGAGTCAATGCTTATGAAATGTTAGCTATTATTTTCTTCATTATTAATCTACCTCATTCTTTATCATCCATGTTCCCTGATCTGAACCCTTGATTCTTCTATGACTAAGCTTAGAACCTTTCTACAGAGTAGTTGCTAAATGACTATGTGTTCTGCCATCATCTTTAACTCCAATTAAGTATTTCTCTTTGAGCTAGTTCCTAAGTAACTCCAGGATCCCCCCCCTTAGCAATTTCCTATGTTATGGTATTAAGATTAAAAATTAGCATTAAATAATTGCATCTGCTCACTTGGAATAGCATGTAGACTGAAGCAGCCAGCATCTAATGCTTTAGCACCCACACAGTTGAACTTCATATTCTGCATTAATATTCCTGGGGGAAGTCCCATTTTAATTATTTTTCTTTTCATCTTCAGCTTAGTTCACATAAAAGTATTTCCTTAATATTGCTTTTACAACACTTGATTCGACAACACTTTTTTATCTTGTATTAGGACACAGTTTTTCTTCCTTTAGAATTTTCGTTAAATGGCAAGAGCAGTGTGTATTCATTTAGCTATTTGGAATCAAAGAAAAGGTTTCTAGCTAGTTATCTGTAAATGCCTTAGCTTTGCTTTTATCTATATCAGAAACTTGCACATTTTTTTGTAGCTTTTGTCTGAATTTTTTATTCTAGAGAAAATCTTTCTCCAAGAATATCTAAATGTCCAGGAATGTGTGAAGGAAAAAGTAAAAATATAAATCACGGCAACTACCCTGGTCACAACCCACACCACGGAGCTATCCAGTAGAGAGTCTGTGCATAACACACACACATCATTTTATTTTACTTTATATATATATTTTTTATTTTGGCAAAGTAACAATTTACTTCCCTGCCAGTTTCCAAGTGTGCACTGCAATAGAGTCAACCCCATGCACATTGTTGTTGCAACATATTCTCAAACACCTCCTATTCTCTATGCCTGGAAGTCTACACCTACCAAACAAGAAACTGGCGCCTCTCCCTCCTCTCAGCCTCTGGCAACCACATTCTGTTTTCTGTTCCCATGGCTTTGAAAATGTCAGAAGCATCAAGAAGTGTTCTCATGCAGTCTCATCTTTCTGTGACTGGCTTATTTCCCTTTGCATGAAATCCTCAAGTTTCATCCATATTGTGACATATGACAAGATTTCCTTCCTTTTTAAGGCTTAATAATATTTCACTGCATGTGTACATCCAAACAATGCAGGTGTACATTATTGATTCATCCATCAGTCGACATTCAGGTTGCTTTCACCCTTTGACTACTGCGAATAGTGCTGCAATGAACATGGGTGTACAAATATCTCTTTGATAGCCTGCTTTCGAAGGTATATGAAAAATATTCTTTTCTTTCCTTTATAAATTTTTATAGTTCACATTCCTTTACACTTTTCTGCTTTAAATTATTAACCAACAATTTCCAATATGTAAATCAATCTGTTAAAGCCTGTTTATCCTTGCATTTACTGAGAAAGCTGTCCATTTTTAAAACATATTTTATTTATTTACTTGAGAGAGAGAGCAAACGAGAGAGAGAGCACAAGCTGCGGGAGAGGCAGAGGGAGAGAAGCAGACACTCAGCTGAGCAGGGAGCCCAACATGGGGCTCGATCCCAGGACTCCAGGACCATGATCTGAGCCGAAGGCAGATGCTTAACCGACTGAGCCACCCAGGCACCCCCATTTTTTTACATTAATATCATTTATGTATATGAAGTTGTTAGCATTCTTACAAATTGCATTTTTAGCACAATGGTTTTTATTTTATTTTATTTTTGTATTTAAATTCAATTAGCCAGCTTACAGTATATCATTAGTTTCATATGTAGTGTTCAATAATTTATCTGTTTCATATAACACCCAGTGCTCATCACATCATGTACCCCCCATCCCCCCACCCACTTGCCCTCCAGCAACCTTCAGTTTGTTTCCTATGGTTTTCCTATAGCTAAGCATCTCTCATGGTTTGTCTCCCTCTCTGATGACTTCCCATTCTGTTTTACTTCCCTTCCCCTGCGGTCCTCTGCACATTGGTTTTTAAATATAAAAATGTAATAATGTAGGTTTATAAATACATTTAATTATACTTAGATTCACAGGAATGCACTTGCCTTCAGTGTAACTATTTATACTGATTATTTGAAGGGTGAATCAAAGCAAGAATAAATAATGTTATCTAATTGTAGAAAAATCCCGTCTTAAACATTTTATCTGGTGTAATAAGCCTTTGCCTATGCAGTTGTAAGGGAAATGTAAATAGTTCCATTGTTCATTTGTTTACCTCTCCTGACTATTCCCAAATCCACGTGGATGAATTTGGAAGTAAATGGTAAAAACAAAAGAACAGTTAAAACTGAGTGTTCTTTTCTTAGGATCACTTGGATTCCAGGATTTTTCTTTCTTCGATAAAGGTTACAGAACACCCTGTTATCAATGCAAGCACAGACTATTTCCCAGCACAGCTCCTTTCACCTGGCCTCTGTCTATAAGGCTTTGCATTAGTTCCCCCTTAGGATACTGCCATTCGGGATATTTCTACCCTGGTAAGGGAAATAGTCTTAGATCTTTGACATCTCCCAATCAGATAACCTTTTTCATTCTCTAGAGATTAGGGCAATTGACAATCAGATTCTGTCATCCCAAGCATCTTCACATGAAAGACATTTAAACAAGCTTCAAAGTGGTTTTGCCCAAGAGAAAAGGTTTCTGTGCAATTAGGAAGAACACTTACCACCCTACCATCTGTGCCTTCTGTCAGGTTTTTATGCCTACTGCTTCACGCATGCATCTTCCATTTCTAATTGTATTTGTTTACTTTCTATTGAAAACAGATTTTCTCACAATCAGTGAATATTATCCATATTTTAGATAACAATGACATTTTAACATCTTGATTAACAATATAGTTTAAATATTTATCATTTTTTAAAAAATCCATCAGATGCACAAATATCCAATATTTGTTGCACAAGGAACAAGTTAAAATTAATTATATTAAATTAATTAACATTCAAGAATAAGTATATATAATAAAGACATTTAAGGTGAAAATTTCAGAATCTTTCATGTCATCTGAAGTTCATTTTGTGCTTTATAATGTGAACAAAAAATTACTTCAATGCAAATGACAATATTATGGATCTTTTTTCCCCAGGATTTGGAAGGAATTAATGCTTATTTAATATGCATTTACACTATTTTAATGCTTTATACATTTTTAAATGCAAAGTTCCTGGTCTGTAAATTCTATTTGGCTTTCTAACATGTTTTTTTCCAAATATGATCCTTCAGAGTACAGACATTGAGATATCCTCTTTTTTTTTTTTTTTTTAAGATAGAGAAAGAGAGATAGTGAGAGAGAGCATGAGTGGGGAGGAGAGGGAGAAGCAGTTTCCCTGCGAGTGAGAAGCCCGATGTGGGACTCGATCCCAGGACCCTGGGATCATGACATGAGCTGAAGGCAGATGCTTAACGACTGAGCCACCCAGGTGCCCCAAGATACCCTCTTTCTGAAATCTGGATTTATGGGTTCAGCTTTTATGTAAGATTGCTACTTGTTGGAAATAAGAGGTTACATATAAAAGCTGTCACTAACTTATTGTTAGTGTTAACCCTAGAAGCATAAATACACATCTCTAGAATAGCTTCCAAAAAAAAAAAAAACTACCCTAATTTGAACCTTGATGTTCTGAAAAATCATATTTACAGTCTTTTAATGTTAATCAATCAAATTTCTTTAAAATGTCCATTATAAAATAATAGCATAGAAATAAGTTCACACATCCATGGAATCTTGATATTTGACAGAGTTAAAGAAATGGTTAAAGAAATGATAGGTTATCCAATAGAGGATGCTAGAACAATTGGTTATTTAAGTGAAAGAACTGTAATTGATTCCCTACCTCATGCTAAAAACAAAACTCAATTCCAGATATATTAAGAATTAATCACGAAAAGTGGAACTTTTAAATGTTTGGTATGTAATGGCGAAGAATTTATTCTTCACCTCAAGGAATAAAAGGATTTTTTGGAAGGATTTCTTTTTTTTTTTCTTTAAATTTTTTATTGTTATGTTAATCACCATACATTACATCATTAGTTTTTGATGTAGTGTTCCATGATTCATTGTTTGCGTATAACACCCAGTGCTCCATTCAGTACATGCCCTCTTTAATACCCATCACCAGGCTAACCCATCCCCCCACCCCCCTCCCCTCTAGAACCCTCAGTTTGTTTTTCAGAGTCCATCGTCTCTCATGGTTCGTCTCCCCCTCCGATTTACCCCCCTTCATTCTTTTTGGAAGGATTTCTTAACCAAAACACATAAAAACGTATGCGTGTATGTGCCCATGTATTTATATTTATATATAAAGAATGTCAAAAGGCACCTTAAGAAATTGAAAATATAAACTGCAGACTTGATGAAGAGATTTTCAATATATTATGATCCACAAAGAATTAGTACAGCAAATATTGAAGAACTTCTAGAAATAAAAAATACATAAACAAACAAATGAGAAAATAGGCAATAAAGTTGAATAAGCAATTCACAGAATAAGGAAAAGAAAACAACCACACACATAAGAAAATATGATCAATCTCTCTAATAATCAGAGATATGCAAATTAAAACTACACAGAGATACTATTTCTTACCTGTCATAATGGCAAAATTTAAAAGTCTGATAATATCAAGTTTAGGCAAAGATGTGAAATAATAAGAAATCTTACAAACTGTTTTCTGGAATATAGATTGAGACAACTACTTTGGGGAAAAAAAACCAACAACTTGACATTAACCAGTAGATACAATTTAAATAATTTCAATCCTAGACACATACCTTAGGAAAACTTTTAAAATAATTTTTAAATTAATTTCAGTGAAACACCCCAAACATATTTTTTAAAGTTGCAGAAGAGTACATGCTGTATGATACTATTTATGTAAAGTTTTAGTTGTTCCCAATTATATTAAATTTTAAGCCATAAAAAAAGATACTATCCATATGTTTGTATGTGTGCACATGACTGGCTTTATCAATACACCCCAATAGATTAAAGGATAAAGGCATGCACTGGAATGAAAAATGAAAAACACCAACTTCAGGTTAGTAATAGAGCTTATATCGCTTATTTCATGTCAGGCTAGTCTAAGTACTCTCTCTCTCTACATATAAAAGCCTTCATTCTTTGCTCCTAACTATGAATTAAACACTATTGTTCCTCGCATTTTATAGATGAGGAAACTGAGTCACAAAAGAGATGACTAAGGTCACAGAACTAGCAGTACTAGAACTTGAATTTGAACCCAAAGAGAAGGACTTCACACCACACTGAGAGGGGAGAGGAGGAGGGAAGAAAGGCTGATATTTTCAGAAAGAAGAGCACGGGAGCCTTCTTCTATATTGTAATATATTTTATGTCTTAAGCTACTTGGTGGGTATATGGTAGTTATTGGATTATTGTTATAATGTTTGTTTCCATTTGTTTCGGAAAATGTGTATGACTCGTAAGTATACTGCTGAGAAGTATATTCCCGACCTACTTTTACAAACGTAACAATTGTGCCGTGAGCACCTAGGTTAAGAAACCGAATATTACCAGCAGCCCAGAAACTCCCCTTAAGCACTAACCACTCTTTTCTGATTTGTAAACCCATAGATTAGTGTTGTCTGCTATCGAACTATATATAAATGAATCCATGCAGTTCCTGCTCTTTTGTGTCTAGATTCTTTAGAAATAAGAAAAATGTATTCATTCATTTATTTATTGAGTTTCTCTATGTCAGACACTCTTCCGTATCCTGAGGCAGAGCAGTGAATTAAACTTAAAAATATATCCCACCCTTATGAAGCTTACACTTCAATGGGAGAAAGTGTTAATAAATATGTTAAATGTATAGATGTTGGAGGGTGATAAGGGATGCATAGAAAATAAAGCATGGGAAGGTTTCAGGACGTGTTGTAGTGGGGAAGAAAGTCGGCTCATCTACATTGTTTGCTGTTGTAAGTTTTTCCATTGCTGTGTGTTTGCTGTTGTCTAGAAATATTAAAATTTAGTTTTCCCCTCACTCTTGATAGGTACCTGGGTAATTTCCAGTTTGGGGATGCTATGAATAGTGCTGCCATAAACATTTCTGCACATTTCTTTTGGTGAACATATACACATTGTTATGTGTAGAGAGAGGATATTTGAGTCACCGGGGTGTGCATATATTCACCTCTAACAAATAACTACTAACTTTCCAAATTCCTTGTGCCAATTTAAATTACCCCCAGCAGGTATATGGAAGTTCTGGTTGCTTCACATCCTCACCAACATTTGTTATTTTTAAAATCTTTTTCATTTTAGGGGCATCTGGGTGGCTCAGTCAGTGAAGTGTCCGACGCTTCAGCTCAGGTCATTATCTCACGGGTCTTGAGATTGAGCCCCGCGTGAGCTCCACGCTCAGCAGGGAGTCTGCTTGAAGATTTTCTCCCTCTACCCCTCCCCTCCAACTCTCTCTCTCAAATAAATAATCTTTAAAATAAAAAAAAAACTTTTTAATTTTAGACATTTGGTGGGTATATAGTGTCTTAATACCTTTTTAATGTCAAAACTATAAAGCATTTTAAATAAAGGGAAAAAATGGAATAAATCTGCTGAATTGTTGTACTATAGTACATGTACTCTTCTTGTGAATTTCTGAGTTTTAACAAAGTTAAGAGTTATGTTTGGGTCAATGCCATATCATTCCGTCATCCTGATGTTGCAAAAACAAACAAACAAAAACTCCATGTGGGTTTCCAAGATTGGATAGAAATTATTCAGATTGTGAAACCTTTCCCCAATTGCTAGAGATGGAAATTGCTAGACATTAGCCAGTCTAAGAAGGCAAGGAAAGCTCACACAATCTACCAGTTTCTTCATTTATTTACTGTAACATTTTCTAAATGTATAGCTCTAGGACTAGTCCTCTAATTGCCTTCTGGGCAATTGCACATTGATACTCTATCAACACTAAGCATGGCGATTAGGGTGATTAGCCTATGGAGGAAAGAACACTGCACTGGGAATCTAAGAACTATTTCCATGATTTGTCTCTACCTCTAACTGGAATTGGGCTTTTAAACATGTCACTGAACATTTATTTTGTAACATCCCAAGAATGTTCCCATCTCAGGGACTTGCACTTTTTCATGCCTCACTCCCTTACAGCCCATGCAGATCTTGCTAAATTGTAATCTATTTAAAAGGCCTTTCTTTGTCTTTTCTTTTTCTAATAAAAGCCATTTGTTGACATTTTATAATCTTTGCATACTTTCAGAATGGGTCTCTGTGTGTATATTAAACATATCATTATCATTATTAGTTGTTTGAGACACATTTTTCACATCTGTATAATTAGCTGAAATACTGAGTAAAATAACATCACTAATATCTCTTGTTATTTTTTTAAAGATTTTATTTATCCATTTGACATAAAGAGAGAGAGAACAAGCAGGTGAAGCGGCAGGCAGAGGGAGAGAGAGAAGGGAGCCCGACATGGGACTTGATCCCAGGGTCCTGAGCGGTATCTCAGGGATCCTGGGTGGCTCAGTAGGTTAAGCGTCTGCCTTCCTCTCGGTTATGATCCCAGGATCCTGGAATTGAGTCCCACAACAGGCTCCCTGCTCAGCAGGGAGTCTGCTTCTCTCTCTCCCTCTGCTCCTCCCTGCTGCTCTCTCTCTCTCTCTCAAATAAATATATAAAATGTTTAAAAAAAAACAAAACCCAAATGATACTTTTTTTCACCCTCATTTATCCACTTTCCCTCATTTCCTTAAAAGGAAAGCACCTTGATTGTATTCCTCACCTTAGTCATAAGAATTTTATATTTTCACCAATATTTTACTATGTGAGTTTCTAACTCGCATAGTAAGGGGCCCTTCTTTTTCCACCCTCGTTAAAAGATCACCCTTACCTAACCCTTACCTCAGAACTTCTGACTTCATTGTCTTTTAGCACTATCAGTATGCAACATCCATAGAGTGAATGAATTTGTTTTATTGTTTTTTTCTCTTTCAATGGTGTAAGCTGCTATTTTGACTGCTTATCAGATAGGAAAATCTCAAAAATAGATCTTAAAAGAATGAATATTGTTCTGTTATCTCTGAAATGATTAGAATAGACAAAAGGATGAATAAAATCTTTTCTTTGATTAAAATTTTGATTCTATGACTGTAAGAGAAGTAATTATCTTCCATGGAATCATGACTCCCCCTCCTATATAATAGAATGAATTCTACCTTGAGAAAGAAGAACAAAACTGGAGGCATCACACTTCATGAATTCAAACTAAATTTCAAAGCTACAGTATGTAAAACAGCATGATACTGCATAAAAATAGACCCACAGACCAATGGAACAGAAACAAGAGCCCAGAAATAAACCTATGTAGATATGGTCAACTCATTTGATAAGGGATCCTGAAATACTCAATGTGAAAAAGATAGTCTCTTCAACAAATGGCACTGAGAAAACAAGATACTAATATGCAAAAGAATGAAATTAGACCCTTGTTTTATACCACTCACAAATATTAACTCAGAATGGATTAAGGACTTAAATGGAAGACTTGAAACCTTTAAAATCCTAGATGGAAACATAAGAAAAAATACTACCTAATATTGCTCTTGATAATGATTTTTTATATATGATACCAAAAGCATAAGCAACAAAAGCAAAAATAAACAAGTGAAACTACATCAAACTAAAAAGCTTCTATACAGAAATAGGAACAATCCACAGAATGAAAGGGCAACCTAAAAATGGGAGAATATATCTGTTACCTATATGTCAGAGAGCTTAGTATCCAAAAAACATAAAGAACTCATAGAATTCAATAAGAAAAAAGCCAAACAATCTGAAACCCTAAACCTCAATGTGATGGTACTTGGAGTGGAACCTTTGGGTGCTAATTAGATTTAAAAGATGTTATGAGGATGGGGTGTTCATAATGGGATTAGTATCCTTATTAGAAGAAGAAGAGGCCAGAGTTAGTTGTCTCTCTGCCATGTGAAGACACAGCACGAATAAAGCCCTATGCAAGTCAAGAAGGCTTTCACAGACACTGACTCTGCTGGAACTTTGATCTTGGAATTCCCAGTCTTTAGAACTGTGAGAAGTAAATGTATGTTGTTTAAGCTACCTGATCTATGATATTTTGTTACAGCAGCCTAAGCTGACTAAGACAGGATCTGTAAGAAACTAGTCCTATCAAGTTTAACTGGAGAGTGTAAGAATAAAATAAAGTCATACAAAAATATTCTATCAAAAATAGGCAAAGGAAGTGAAAAATGTTTTTCCAAAGAAGACATACACATGACCAACTGTACATGAAAAGGTGTTCAACAGCACTAGTCATCAGGGAAATTCAAATCAAACTATAACGATGTATTACTGCACACCTGTTAAAAAGGCTATCATCAAAATGACAAAAGATTAAAAGTGTTACAAGGATATAAAGAAAAGGGAACACTTGAACACCAGTGGTGGGAATATAAATTGGTATAGCTACTTTGGAAAACAGTATGGAGGTTTCTCAAAAAATTAAAAGTAGAACTATCATATGATCCAGCAATCTGACTTCTGAATATATATCTGAAGGAAATCAAATCACTATCTTGAAGAGATATATGTACCCTATGTTCACGGCAGTCTACTTACAATAGTTGAGATATGGAAACCACCTAGGTGTCCATCAAAAGATGAGGGATAAAGAAGATGTGGGATTTATACATAATGGAATATTATTCAGCCATTAAATAAGGAAATGGATAAACCATTTTCAACAACATGGATGAAACTTGAAAGGATTATGCTGAGTGAAACAGGTCAGAGAAAGACAAATACTGTATGATTTCATATGTGGAATCTAGAAAAACCAAAATCACGGTGGCTGCCAGGGGTGGAAGGGTAAGAGAAATGGATGAATGTGGTCAATGGGTACAAATTTCCAGTTATAAGATGAGTAAGTTCTGGGGATCTCATGTACAACAAGATGACTACAGGTAATAATATTGTAATTTATATTTGAAAGTTGCTAAGAGAGTAGATCTTGAAAGTTGTCACACCACACACACACACACACACACACACACACACACACACACACACACAAAAGTAACTATATGAGATTATGGATATGTTAATTAACCTTACTGTGGTAATCATTTTGCAATACATATATCAAATCATCACATTGTACGCCTTAAACTTACACAAAGTTATATGTCAATTATATCTCAATAAAGCAGCAAAAAATCTACCTAATATATGTTCCCTTAAAAGTAAGTTACCAGGGGCAAGGAGGTGGGGGGATGGGCTAATGTTGATCAAAAAGTACCAAGTTGAAGTTATATAGAATGAGTAAGTCTGGGGATTTAATGTACAGCATGAAGACTATATTTAATAATACTGTATTGCATACTGGAAATTGGCTGAGAGTAGATTTCAGGTGTTCCCATCACACATAAAATTTATGGTAACTATGTGAGGAGATGTTACGTTACTTGGTTTGACTGTAGTCATCATTTCACTGCATAAATGTATGTCAAATCATATTGCAAACCTTAAATATATACAACTTATATTTGAAAAGTTAACAATAAAAAATAAACAAAAATAATGTTCCACATTGGAGTAATAAACACTATGAAGCTATAGCTCTCATTTTTAAACTGAATTTTAGACTATTTTGTATTGTTACTTACTGATTGTGTTTGTATGTGTGTGTGATGTTTTTCAATATCGTAAGTCTCTCCAAACTTATAATTGGTGGAAAAAACATCTGGAATTTTGAATGACACTCTTCCAGGCTCTAGATACAAACTTCACAGCACACAACTCAAGTGGACAAATTTTCTTTTTATAACTTTTTTTAAATTTTATTTTATTATGCTATGTTAGTCACCATACATCATTAATTTTTTTTAAAGATTTTATTTATTTATTTGAGAGAGAGAGAATGAGAGATAGAGAGCACGAGAGGGAAGAGGGTCAGAAGGAGAAGCAGACTCCCTGCTGAGGAGGGAGCCCGATGTGGGACTCGATCCTGGGACTCCAGGATCATGACCTGAGCCAAAGGCAGACGCTGAACATCTGAGCCACCCAGGCGCCCTACATCATTAGTTTTTGATGTGGTGATCCACAATTCATTGTTTTCATATAACACCCAGTGCTCCATGCAGTATGTGCCTCCTTAATACCCATCACCGGGCTAACCTAACCCTCCACCCCCCCTTCTAAAACCCTCAGTTTGTTTCTCAGAGTCCATCGTCTCTCACGGTTCATCTCTCCCTCGGATTTCCCCCCCTTCATTTTTCCCTTCCTTCTCCTAATGTCCTCCATGCTGTTCCTTATGTTCCACAAAGAAGTGAAACCATATGATAATTGACTTTCTCTGCTTGACTTATTTCACTTAGCATAATCTCCTCCAGCCCCATCCATGTTGATGTAAAAGTTGGGTATTCATCCTCTCTGATGGCTGAGTAATATTCCACTGTATATATGGACCACATCTTCTTTATCTATTCATCTGCTGAAGGGCATTTTGGCTCTTTCCACAGTTTGGCTATTGCAGACATTGCTGCTATGAACATTGGGGTGCATATGGCCCTTCTTTTCACTACATCTGTGTCTTTGGGGTAAATACCCAGGAGTGCAATTCCTGGGTCATAGGGTAGCTCTATTTTTAATTTTTTGAGGAACCTCCACACTGTTTTCCAAAGTGGCTGTACCAACTTGCATTCCCACCAACAGTGTAAGAGGGTTCCCCTTTCTCCACAGCCTCTCCAACACTTGTTGTTTCTTGCCCTGTCCATTTTTGCCATTCTAACTGGGGTAAGGTGGTGTCTCAATGTGGTTTTGATTTGAATTTCCCTGATGGCTAATGATGATGAACATTTTTTCATGTGTCTGTTAGCCATTTGTATATCTTCTTCAGAGAAGTGTCTGTTCATGTCTTCTGCCCATTTTTTGACTCTATTATTTGATTTTTGCGTGTTGAGTTTGAGAAGTTCTTCATAGATCTTGGATACCAGCCCTTTATCTGTAGTGTCATTTGCAAATATCTTCTCCCATTCTGTGGGTTGCCTCTTTGTTTTCTTGACCTTTGCTGTGCCGAAGCTTTTTATCTTGATGAAGTCCCAAAAGTTCAATTTTGCTTTTGGTTCACTAGCTTTTGGAGATGTATCCTGAAAGAAGTTGCTGTGGCCAATGTCAAAGAGGTTATTGCCTATGTTCCCCTCTAGGATTTTGATGGATTACTGTCCCACATTGAGGTCTTTCACCCATTTTGAGTTTATCTTTGTGTGTGGTATTAGAGAATGGTCAAGTTTCACTCTTCTGCATGTGGTTATCCAATTTTCCCAGCACCATTTGTTAAAGAGACTGTCTTTTTTCCATTGCATATTTTTTCCTGCTTTTTCGAACATTATTTCACTTTAGAGTTGAGGGTCCTTATCTGGGCTCTCTATTCTGTTCCATTGGTCTATATGTCTGTTTTTGTGCCAGTACCATGCTGTCTTGGTGATCACTGATTTGTAGTATAGCTTGAAATCGGGCAAAGTGATGCCCCCAGCTTTGTTTTTCTTTTTCAACATTTCCTTGGCGATTCGGGGTCTTTTCTGATTCCATACAAATTTTAGAATTGTTTGTTCCAGCACTTTGAAAAATGTCATTGGAATTTTGATCGGGATGGCATTGAAGGTATAGATTGCTCTGGGTAGCATAGACATTTTAACAACATTTATTCTTCCGATCCATGAGCATGGAATGTTTTTCCATCTTTTTGTGTCTTCTTCAATTTCTTTCATGAGTGTTCTGTAGTTCCTAGAGTATAGATCCTTTACCTCTTTGGTTAGGTTTATTCTGAGGTATCTTATGGGTTTTGGTGCTATTGTAAATGGAAACGTTTCTCTAATTTCTCGTTCTACAGTTGCATTGTTAGTGTATAAGAAAGCAACTGATTTCTGTGCATTGATTTTGTATCCTGCCACATTACTGAATTGCTGTATGAGTTCTAGTAATTTGGGAGTGGAGTCTTTTGGGTTTTCCACAAAAAGTATCATGTCATCTGTGAAAAGAGAGAGTTTGACTTCTTCTTTGCCAATTGGAATACATTTTATTTCTTTTTGTTGTCTGATTGCTGTTGCTAGGACTTCTAGTACTATGTTGAACAATAGTGGCGAGAATGGGCATCCTTGATGTGTTCCTGATCTTAAGGGAAAGGCTCTCAGCTTTTCCCCATTGAGGAAGATATTTGCTGTGGGTTTTTCATAGATGGATTTTATGAACTTGAGGAATGTTCCCTCTATCCCTATACTCTGAAGAGTTTTAATCAGGAAAGGATGCTGTATTTTGTCAAATGTTTTTTTCTGCATCAATTGAGAGGACCATATGGTTCTTCTCTCTCCTCTTATTAATGTGTTCTATCACATTGATTGATTTGCGAATGTTGAACCACACTTGCATCCCAGGGATAAATCCCACTTGGTAGTGGTGGATGATCCTTTTAATGTATTGTTGGATCCTATTAGCTAGGATTTTGGAATCCATATTCACCAGGGATATCAGTCTGAAATTCTCCTTTTTGATGGGGTCTTTGCCTGGTTCTGGGATTAAGGTAATGCTGGCCTCATAGAATGAGTCTGGAAGCTTTCCTGCTGTTTCCATTTTTTTTTAATTTTATTATGTTAATCACCATACATTACATCATTAGTTTTTGATGTAGTGTTCCATGATTCATTGTTTGCGTATAACACCCAGTGCTCCATTCAGTACATGCCCTCTTTAATACCCATCACCAGGCTAACCCATCCCCCCACCCCCCTCCCCTCTAGAACCCTCAGTTTGTTTCTCAGAGTCCATAGTCTCTCATGGTTTGTCTCCCCCTCCGATTCCCCCCCTTCATTTTTCCCTTCCTACTATCTTCTTTTTTTAAACATATAATGTATTATTTGTTTCAGAGGTACAGGTCTGTGATTCAACAGTCTTACACAATTCATAGCGCTCACCACAGCACATACCCTCCCCAAGGTCTATCGCCCAGCTACCCCATCCCTCCCATGCCCCACCACTCTAGCAACCCTCAGTTTGTTTCCTGAGATTAAGAATTCCCCAGGGAATCCATCAGGCCCTAGACTCTTGTTTTCTGGGAGGTTTTTGATCACTGCTTCAATCTTTTTATAATTTATAATGATCTCTCTATTGATTCCCTCTTCAACTCAGTAGGACACAATTGAACCTAGTCATCTCTGTAAAAACAATTAACTCGGTATTTTGTTTTTCGTTCAGTTCAGGGTTTTCTACATTAGGAAAGGATTTACTTTCCCCCTTCTTTTCCCTGAGGTGGTATTTAATTAAGGATGTATATAGGATGCTCATATAGAATTTAAAATATGTTAGAGGAAGGGTAATCTAGTTCTAGGTTCTCATTTGTCCATCTCATGCATCCTTTGGAATATTTCTTGTTCTGTCATGCTCTCAGCTGTAATCATTTTCCATACTGACATTTACTAAGGTAGTCAGGTTCTCTATGAATTCCTAGATCCATGTTACTTTCTGACATACCACCCTGTTATTTCAACAATGTGACTCTTAGGATCTGCCAGCTAGCTCTCTCACATATTTGTAAGCTCTATTTTTTAGCTTACCCTTGTGCCACTCCTGAGAGCAGAGGAAAATCTGGCTTCTCTCTCTTACCATTCTGGAAACATAAAAAGCTCCATAAACTGTCTCAGACCAGATTGATGTGCTTAGCCAAACCTCATGTCCTTGCTTACTTTATCTGTTCTTGCACCATGCTGAAGTGTAAAAAAAAAAAAAAAAAGCTGGGCTCTTCAAGATCTCTGGGTGACATGACTAAGAAAAGTAAATATTCTGACAACTTTTGAAATTTTTAATCTGTTTTGGAGTTCTAGTCCCCTTCCACCCACACCAATACTTGGATATGCCTTCAATGAGGCATCCTGGAAGATCAAGATCCTACCTCAGAAATTCACTCTAGCATCTACTGTGTGTGGTTCTTTTTAGGCTCTGTCCCTTTTCCCCAGTCAAGGGGTTTCTAGTTAAATTCTGTTTTGGCCCACATTCCATTGGGCAGTAAAAGTCTAGTTTGAACAGTAACTGCCAATGGGGGAAACAAAGCTATTTTATAAGCTCAGGAAATTTATGAATTGAAAAATGTATTGGTTGTAATAATTGCAAGACAGAGATATTACATATGAATCCATATGTCAATTTTTGCATTAAATTGCTCTGGATTAAAACTAAAACAAATATGTATGCCAGAGAAATACTCAACACCTTGGGGGATAATAAAATCAATTTAGGAATAAAATCTTCCCTCAAAGAGTTTATATGCTAATAGAAAGAGACATGATTGTTCACATATAACTCTAACACACTGCAGATTGTGTACTATAATAATAAAGCATATTAACAGTTACAATTTATTGAGTTAATATTTGCCAAACCTTATGCTTGGTACTTTACATAATTCAACTTACATATTGCATAAAACAACCAATGATTTTGCTATTATTATTTCAATATATAAAGAAACCTCAGGAAGGTGAAGCCCTTTGCCTATAGAAGCTACATTCTAAAAGAACCCAGAGAAAGAAGAAATTGATGCCAGTGGGCTGGGATTCAAGACCTGCCTCATTAATTAAAAGGCATTTGAACTGGGTATTTCTTGAAAGTGGGTGAGATTTTCACAAATATATTTAGAGAATAGCTTAATGACATTAAAATAATTATAAGGATTTTTAAGTGAGGAGGTAACATAATTAGAGCTGTATTTTGAAGACAGCTCTGACACAAGTATGAAGAAAATAGTGGAGAGTAAAAATACTTCTTATCAAGGAGAAAAAAAAAACTAGATGTCAAATGCATCTTGAATGAAAATTGACACTATGAAAAATAACTCTCAAAATCCCTGAAATTTAAGGCAGTCTGTAAAATTAGAGTCCAACTATGTACCAGCACTCAAAAATACAGTGAACTTAGAAGTCAGTGATATCTATATACTCAAAAAGGGGGGGGGATACTTAAATGTCTATTGCTATCACACAAATTTCAAAAATGCCATCATTTGGGAATTATGTTGTATCAATTAATGAGTACTTAAAGCTCTTTTTCAATCTTTGAAGAAAAATAAACAGCTATAGTCATCTAACAAAGTGATTTATTGACCTAATCAAATGGGGCTTCTCTGTTGAACCAACAATAAAATTATTTATGGTGTTTGATAGATTGTACATAGGCATTATTTTGTCACCTCAACATTATGTTACCAATGTGATAACGTATGAGAAATTGGGCAAAATATCAAAGAGATTAAACATTTCGGAAGTCAGTTTTTTTCTGAGTTACAAGTCAAATTTTAAAAAGACCCTTTTAAGCAATGCCATTTTCCAATGTAGCCAACAGGTTCATAATTAATTACTAACATCTCAGCAGTTTTGTACAAGTGGTACAATTATGAGTCTAACAAAATCAAGATTATAGCTTTCATAATTGTATAGGTCAATTAGATTCCCACAGATAAGGATTGCTATTGATGAGGATTATATTCAACCAAACACTGATTTTATTGGATATTAATATGAATTATGTTATAAAGAGTTTCTCTGGTCAAATTAGTTTGAGAAATATTAACTTCAATAAAGAAAACATTGTTTTGTTTTATTTTTACTGTAGTCTTTCTCTTTACTTTTAATGTGCTCACATGAACTGCAAATCTGTAAAAAAGAATATAGTATGTAGTATTTCTCAAAATAATGTGATCACAGAATCCTTTATTCCCTAAACATTTCAATGGACTATTGTGCTATAAAATACACCTTGAGTATTCTACTGTATGCCATATAACAAAGCCTCTTGTAGTACGTGTTGTTTTCATATTTAGATTTAAATAACCATGATACATTAGGAAAAATGCATGATTACTTCATATATGCATATCTGGTTTACTACTCTAGTCAAATAATACTTAGATGGAGGTTAATGGTCACATTTCATAACACAATCGCTATTTGATACCTGGTGATCACTTATTTTGCATTTCCACATAGTCAAAGATTTAAGTACATGTAGTTTATTTGGAGGGAGAGAACACCAGCAGGAGCAAAGGGATGTGAAACAGGAAAGGCAAGGGAGTTGATAATGGGTGTGTTCATATGCCACCTACCGCAATGGACAACTAGAAATTAATCCTGCAGGGAAACCTTGGAAACCATGAAAAACAAACAAACAAACAAAAATACTCTTCCATATTATTGCGGCTATGGGGCACTGGGGCTATGATATTTTTATACCCACATACTAGTCAGTCCTTTAAGGGCTGCCCTGGTGGGCTGGCAGTGCGGAGTGGTGAGAGAAATTATTTCCTAGGCAATTCTGGCCAAAGTAGTTTCTAGCAGTGCTCCCCAACACATTATCTATTATCAGAACATGTTTACTAATTATGGGAAGAACTTTCCAAAATGCTAGTGCATGTGGAACACTGAATAAATTGCAGAGAATCATTTGAAAATAGACTAATGGGAGTTTAGAACAAGATGGTAAACTGGGCATGCATTTCTAATTTCCCAGCCAGATGAATATTCAAAAAATGGGGGAAAAAAGTCTTGCAGCGGGAAAAAAATTACTAAAGTACTGAGAAACAAGGAAAAGTACCACTAGTGGTCCAGAAATGTTGAGAAAGTCCTAAAAGGTGGCAAGTAGATAGAATGGTATTGACTGGAAAAATGAGATCTCAATATATACAAATAGCCTGTTTACAGGTGATACTGCTTCTGTGGTAGCTGCAAGCTAAGAGGCAATTCAGGCAGGAAAGGAAAAAGTCCTGAAGGGTACATCAGGATGATTAATTAGAGAACATTGTTTGGAAATGCTATGTTTATTGCTTTCTTTTTCCTCTTTTATTTATGCTAAGTACCTGACAGAAAGCTGTAAGTTAAAGCAGTGGGTCTGAGTTCCGAGGCTGGAAAGTAAAAGCTGAGCTGAGATTGCCATTAGACTATCAGGAGAAGCGTGGGATCTCATAGTCAGAAGACATCCCCATGAGGAAAATCTCCTTTCCTTCATTCAGCCAGAACAGAGATTATGGCAATCAGATTAGGAAAGAGGAAAGAAGTGCTCAAAAATGGTGTTGAGCACACAAATATGAATTACCAAACATTTGAGGCAAACAAACATCGCAAAGAGTAAAATGCTAAAATTAAGCAAGAATAGATGTAATACTTTTCACCTTTTTGAAAGAGAGGAGAAGACACTTAGTAGTTCATGGCTGAGTAGAACAGACTGCTAAGGAATGAATTATCACATAATAATGAGCCAAAAATCCTTTCTCAAGGCAGGTTAAATGAGTAAATGCTGGGAAGCAAGAGAGAAAAACTGAACTTTGGCAAAATAGATCCATATGTACCAATATTTTTCTAGTTGGATTTACAAAGGGAAAGGTTAGAGGAAATATGAGGAAAAAAAATCAATAAATCACGGGAGAAAATTTCAGACTTAAAAAAAAGACCTACACTGTAAGACTTAACTATCCAACAGCCATTTGGATGGCAAACAGAATGAATGGAAATTATCCACAGTGAGACACATAGTGATGAAATGTTAGAACAACAAAAATAAAGATAAAATCCTTAAATGGTTCCATACAGAAAAACAATACAGGGCACTCTCAAAAGAATATTAATCACATTGGTGACAGACTTCTTTTCTCTTTTACCATGTTTTCCATTTATCATTTAGCTTAGATTTTCTCTTTCAATTTTTGAAAGTTATGGTATAGATAACATACAGGGTTACACTGGTTTCAGGTGCACAATATAGTGATTTAATAATTCTATACATTTTTCAGTGTTCATCAAGAGAATTGTACTCTTTTCTGAAAACTACAAGACATTGATGAAAGAAATTGAAGATGACACAAAAAATGGAAAGACATTCCATGCCCATGGATTGGAAAAACAAATATTGTTAAAATGTCTATACTACCCAAAGCAATCGACAGATTAAATGCAATCCTATATATATATATATATATATAAAATCTTCCAGTGTGTGTGTGTGTGTGTGTATATACACACACAATGGAAGATTATTCAGCCATAAAAAAGAATGAAATCTTGCCATTTGCAATGACATGAATGGAACTAGAGAGTATAATGCTGAGTAATGCTGAGTAAAAGAAGTCAGTAAAAGAAAAACAAACACCATATGATTTCACTCATATGTGGAATTTAAGAAACAAAACAAATGAGCAAAGGGTAAAAAAGGGGGGGCACAAACCAAGAAATAGCCTCTATCAAGTCTGCTATAGAGAACTGAGGGTTACCAGAGGGGACATCTGTGGGGGGAGGGATGGGTGAAATAGGTGATGGGAATTTAGGAGTGCACTTGTCATGATGAGCACTGGGTGATGTATAGAAGTGCTGAATCACTGTATTGTACACCTGAAACTAATATAACATTGTATATTAACTATACTAGAATGTTTTAAAAAAATGTAAGTGTACTCTTAATTCCGTTTAGTGTGACCCTTCTTTATATTTAGCTGTGGAGAGTCTATTCTGCCAGTCTTTGGGTAATTTTCTGGGTTATTTACACTGATGTGGCTGTTATCTAGTTTTATCTGTGGGATGAGGTAAGCTAAGAGTCCTCTCGCTCTATCATCTTCCCTAGAAGTCTGTCCGACTTCTTATGTACAACATCAGATACCAGAAAATATATAGCAGGAGTACTTGTTAGTAAACAAATATTAAGAAAAACTCATGAACATTAAATACAGTCGATTTAATAGGAAAAAGAACTGACATTCATCAAATGCCTATGGATTTTAAATTTTGTGATGTAACTTAATCTCACTGGGAATTCATAAGGAAAGCATGGAGATACTAATTAACTTACCCCAAGTAACAGAGAAGCTATGGGTAGATTTATAATACAAACTCATATTTATTGGATGCCATAAGCTCTCATCCTATCCATTTTTATTTTCAACATAGCTCAACTATTTTCAACTATTACTAGTTCTAGACTCATGGATTCTTTGGTGACTTCAGAACACAACTTAAAAAGCAAGGAAGTCAGTAAAAATAACTAGGCCCCAGATGTCTTCAAGAGGACCCTTAAAAGTACTAATGTTTTTTAGCTTATCCAACTCTGTGGAGCCTAAATATATTTTATCTAGCATACAAACTCACCTACAGTAATCTGGCATTGGGAGGCTAAATGATCTCATTTCAGAAACTGATGAGAGATTTAATATTTTCCCAGTTTTAAAGGTGGGGAAATTAGTAACTACTTAATGTAACATACTTTGATAGTGTTAAAACTATAACTAGAATCCAGGTCTTTTGTTCTCAGAATATACTAGTTTAAGAAAAAAATAAATACAAATTAGACTATTGAGAAAGGCTTTTCATTTTTATAGAGAAGCAGCCACAAAGAAATTTAGAAGAAAAAATGACACAGGTGTTATTATGAATAATTTTGTAAAAATTACACAAGCCACAGAAAATGTCATGACAATTCTAGACTGAAATCTGAGATTAAAATAACATAGTTATATAGAAGATGACATGGTTCAGATTTCAAGTTTGAAGACACTGAACTTCCCTTGCTTGAATTAACACCATATATACACTATAAAAATTATGCACACACTTATAGTTGGACTCAAAACAAGAAAGAGAAATGGAAAGGTATTTCTATAAATACTCAAAATAAAACAACAAAAGCAGGAAAGAGACCAAAGCAGTTATATTATGACATCCTCCTGAGAAACAGGGCCAATGTGAGTATCATAAAGTTAAAGCTGACACTAAGAACATGACTTGGAGGCAGTCACAAGCCAGGATGCATAAAAAGAGGCAGGAGAAAAAAAAAATCTCACTGCAGAGTGAGTGTGTAAGCCTGAAATGCCAATTATCTGAATAAGGCCAATGCCATGGGGAGAAACACCCCAACAGAAGATAACACTTAATACTGGAGCACTAGGAATATTAGAGTCATCAGTACAGGCCTAAAAATAAATGCACTTAATACCCTCGATAAACAAAGGAATTATGCCCATTATGTTAGTTAGAACTCATAAAAATGAAGAGTCATGAAACAATAAATGGACACTTATGAGGATAAACCAATTTGTCATTTTGAAAAGCAATAGTGTTGAAATAAAGTAAAAATCTTAGCACCAGCTTTTATCTAAATGAATATAGGATGACCCATCCCCCCACCCCCCTCCCCTTCCCCTCTAGAATCTTCAGTTTGTTTCCCAGAGTCCATAGTCTCTCATGGTTCGTCTCCCCCTTCGATTTCCCACGTTTCATTTTTCAGAGGTACAGGTCTGTGATTCAACAGTCTTATACAATTCACAGCACTCACCTTAGCACATACCCTCCCCAATGTCTATCACCCAGCCACCCCATCCCTCCCACCCCCCACCACTCCAGGGGGGGTGGGTTAGCCTGGTGATGGGTATTAAGAAGGGCACATACTGCATGGAGCACTGGGTATTATACGCAAACAATGTATCATGGAACACTACATCAAAAACTAATGATGTGGGGCGCCTGGGTGGCTCAGTCGTTAAGCGTCTGCCTTCGGCTCCGGTCATGATCCCGGGGTCCTGGGATCGAGCCCCGCGTCGGGCTCCCTGCTCTGCGGGGGGCCTGCTTCTCCCTCTCCAACTCTCCCTGCTTGTGTTCCCTCTCTCGCTTTGTCTCTGTCAAATAAAATCTTTAAAAAAAAAACAAAACTAATGATGTAATGTATGGTGGTTAACATAACATAATTAAAAAAAAGAACCCAGCATCAGAGCATTTTAGTTGTTTAGATTTGTTTAAGAGACATTACATTACCTTATCTTCTGATGGCCTAGAGATTTCTCTTTTAAAACTTGTTATTTTTTTTTAAAGGACATCAATGACTGAGTCAAAATGTGATTCCAAGGGTCAGACTTAAAGTGAAGGAAGTTTCAGAAACAGCTTACCCATTTATTGTGCTTATATTTTCTTTTTTATGTATGTGCAAGAAACGATTTTAAAAATCTAGAATTTTTAAAACAATTCAAAAGGAGATCTTTCAATAAACACAAATTTTTCAAGTAAAAAAAAATAAAAAAATAAATGAACATAGGATGATTATAAATGACCATAGCTGAAGAATAAGTGAGTAGGCTAAAAGGTGAGGTGCAGCAGTTACTGGAAACAAATTCAAAAAAACATTTTTAAAAAAGGAAGACCAGGAACAAATAGTTTGGAGGCATACATAGATCCAGAATTTGCAACATTTCTCTACTAATATTTCTGAATAAGAGGGTGGAAGAATGTTGGGTTGAAAATATTTGAAGAAGTCACAAATGAAAATTTCTCAGAATCGGAAGTGTACATGGATTCTGATACTGGAAGAACCCACTGCGTACAGAGCGGGACAAATGAAAAATAAATAAATAAAACTTGCCTAGAAACTTGCAGTTTAAATTCAGATCAAGGATAAGGAGAAATTCCTAAAGCTTAATAATAATAGAGATTCTCAAATTCCCCTACAAAATTCCCGTAAAAATTTTCAAGCAACGTGTCAATATTTAACAATACCCAAGAGCTTATGCTGGTGCTCTTATTTTTTTTTCTTTTTCTTTCAGAGTAGAAAGTAACATTTAAACACATTAATCACATTTAAATTTCTTTTGAATTATTACCTTAAAACTGCTATAGCAATTAAAGGATGATTTACTCTTTGGGATCTTGTGTCATAGATTTCAGGATTATTGCTGCAAGAAATCAGCAGTAATTTATTTTAATGAATGAGGAGCATTGTCTAAATATATTCTCAAATCTTACAGTCTTGCTGCTTGAGTATATTAAATTGTATGAGTTATTGATGGGAGAAAAATCTCATAAGTAAACAGGAAAACCAGGATAATGTTCCCATCAGTACTCTGATACTGTTCTTCTCGCTAAAAAATAGATTCTTCCATTTGGTAAAATGACCCACATGTATAATTTATGAAATTATCTATTATATATCTACCTCATCTATCATCTTTCAATACACCCACTCACCCACCCCCTCACCCCCCCACATATATCTTCTACCTATGTATTTAACTATGTAAAATGATCTGCATGGTTACTGTTTTACATAACTATGTCATATATTTTAAATTATCTGTAATTTTCAATAGTTGATATTGACATTGAATTTGAAAATACTGGAGATTTTAGAGTCAACTTCAAGGAATATCCAAGGAAAAATAAATGGGATGATCTATTTATACATATGTACTTAAATAAAGGTCAATGGGATGATCTACTTATACATATGTATTTAAACTTATACATATGAATTTATACATATGATCTATTCATACATATATATGTAATTAACTGAAAGAATGATCTTTTTAAGGCATTTTATGATTTTTTCTTGATGTATAATTAACCTATAACATTATATTAGTTTCAGGCATACAACATAATTATTTGATATTTATAAACACTGTAAAATGATCAACACAATAAATCTAGTTACCATCCATCACCAGAGAAAGTTACAAAAATAAAACCCTGTCCACAACAGGCTAAGAGTCATTGCAGATGACTGGACTGAAGGCAAAGGCGGCTCAGTCACAACAGCAGGGCACACACAACACACATAGGAGACACCCCTGCAGTGCCAGATTCCGGTGAATAGGGGACATTTTGCGGCAGGGCACTATAGGACCTCTTCTTCATAAGGCCATTACTTTCACATATACCTGAAATATTATTGACTATAGTCACCATGCTATACATTACAATCCCATGACTTATTTATTTTATAATTCGAAGTGTGTATGTTTTGAACCCTCCACCTGTTTTATCCACTACCCAATGTTCCTCCCTTCTAGCAACTACTGTTCTATTCTCTGTATCTATGTATCTATGTTTCCTTATCTGTCTTTGTTTGGTTTGGTTTTTAGATGCCACATATAAGTGAAATCATATGGTATTTGTCCTTCTGTGTATGACTTATTTCACTTAGCACAATTTCCTAAGATCTATCCATGTTGTTGCAAATGGCAAGAGTTCACTTTTTTATGACTGAGTAGTATTCCTTTACACACACACACACACACACACACACATATTTATATCTGTATACCACATCTTTATGCACTCATCCTTTGATAAACAGTGAGCTGGTTTCTATATCTTGGCTACTGTAAATATTGCTGCAATGAAGATGTGGGTACATAAATCTTTTCAAATTAATGTTTTTGGGGGCACTGGGTGGCTACGTCATTAAGCGTCTGCCTTCGGCTCAGGTCATGATCCCAGGGTCCTGGGATCGAGTCCCATGTCAGGCTCTCTGCTCAGCGGGAAGCCTGCTTCTCCCTCTCCCACTCCCCCTGCTTGTGTCCCTCTCTCCTTGTCTCCCTTTCTCTGTAAAAATAAATAAAATCTTAAAAAAAAATTATTGTTTTTGTTTTCTTTCGATAAGTAACTAGGTGTGGAATTGCTAGATCATGTGGTAGTTCCATTTTTGTTTTTCTGAGGACCCTCCATACTGTTTTCCATAGTGGTTGCACTAATTTACATTCCCACCAACAGTGCATGAGAATTCCCCTTTTCTTTACATCCTCACCAATACTTGTTATCTCTTGCATTTTTAATAATATCTATTCTAACAGGTATGAGGGGGTATCTCAGTACGTTTTTTTCTTTTTATTTAAATTTTAGGAAGTTAAATATCTGTTAGCCATCTGTATGTCTTCTTTGGAAAAGCATCTATTCATGTCTTCTGCCCATTTAACTGGGTTATTTGGTTTTGGGGTGTTGATTTTGATAAATTCTTCATAGATTTTGGATATGAACCCTTTATCAGATACGTCATTTGCAAATATCTCATGCTGTAGGCTGCCTTTTAGTTTTGTTGATTGTTTCATTTGCTGTGCAGAAGTTTTTATCTTGATACAGTCCCAATAGTTCATTTTTGCTTTTGTTTCCCTTGCCTGTGGTGACATGTCTAGTAAGAAGTTGCTATGGCGGAGGTCAAAGAGGTTGCTGCCTGTGTTCTCCTCTAGGATTTTGATGGATTCCTGTCTCACATTGAAGTCTTTCATCCATTTTGAATTTTTTTTTAATATGCTGTAAGAAAGTGGTCCAATTTCATTCTTCTGCAAGTTGCTGCTCAGTTTCCCCAGCACTGTTTGTTGAAGAGACTGATTCTTTCCTGCTTTGTGGAAGATTAGTTGACCATATAGTTGTGGGTCCATTTCTGGGCTCTCTATTCTGTTCCACTGATTTATGTGTCTGTTTTTCTGCCAGTACCATACCATCTTGATGACTAACTGCTTTGTAATATAGCTTGAAATCCAAAATTGTGATGCCTCCAGTTTTGTTTTTCTTTTTCAGAATTGCTTTGGCTATTTGGTGCAGTTTTGATATGCATTTCCCTGATGATTAGTGATGTTGAGCATCTTTTCATTTGTCTGTTGGCCATCTGTATGTCTTATTTGGGAAAATGTCTATTTAGGTCTTCTGCACATTTTTTAAACCACTTTGTTTTTGTGTTATTGAGTTGTATGAGTTCATTATATATTTTGGACATCAACCCTTTATTGGATACATGATTTGCAATATTTTACCCCATTCAGTAGGCTGCCTTTTCATTTTGTTGATTGTTTCCTTTGCTATGCAGACCTTTTTAGTTTGATTTAGTCCTACTCATTTATTTTTGTTTTTGTTACCTTTGCTTTTGGAGACAGATCCAAAAAAATCATCACCAAGACCAAAATCAAGGAGTTTACCAACTACGTTTTCTTCTAGGAATTTTATAGTTTCAGGTCTTATGTTCAGGTCTTTAATCCATTTTGGGTTAATTTCTGTGTATGGTATAAGATAGCAGTCTAGATTCATGCTTTTACATGTGGCTGTCCAGTTTTCCCAGCACCATTTATTGAAAAAACTGTCCTTTCCCCCAATCTATATTCTTCCTCCTTTCTTATAAGTTAATTGACCATATATGTATGGGTTTTTTCTGGGATCTCTATTCTGTTCTATTGATCTATGTGTCTGTTTTATGTAAATATCATACTATTTTGATTACTGTCACTTTGTAATATAGTGTGAGACCAGGGAACATTATGTTTCTCGGTTTGCTTTTCTTTCTTGAGATCACTTTGGCTATTTGGGGTCTTTTGGGGTTATATACAAATTTAAGGATTATTTCTTTTATTTCTGTGAAAACTGCCTCTAGAATTTTGATGGGCATTGCATTAAATCTGTAGATTGCTTCAGGTAGTATAGACATTTTAACAATATTAATTCTTTCAACCTATGAGCATGAAGTATCTTTCTGTTCATTTGTGTCTTCAATTTCTTTAACAATGTTTTACAGTTTTCAGTGTACATATGTTTCACTTCTTGGTTAAATTTATTCCTAGGTATTTTATTTTATTTTTTAAGCAATTTAAAAGGGGATTATTTTCTAATTTTTCACTCTGATAGTTCTCCATTAGTGTATATAAATGCAATGGACTTTTGTATATTGAATTTATATCCTGCATCTTTACTGCATTTATTAGTTCTAACAGGTTTTTTGGTGGAGTTTTTAAGGTTTTCTATCTATAAAATCATGTCACCTGCAAATAGTGACAGTTTTATTTCTTCCTTTCCAATTTGGATGTCTTTTATTTCCTTTTTTTGCCTAAATCCTCTAGCTAGGACTTTCAGTATTATGTGGCATAAAGGGAGTGAGAGTGGGTATCTTCCTCTTGATCTTAGAGGAAAAGTTTTCAGCTTGTCACCAAGTATGATGTTAGATATGGGTTTGTCATATACGGCCTTTGTTACATTGAGGTGTTTCCTCTATACTATGTTGAGTGATTTTATCATAAGAGGATGTTGAATTTTCTCAAATGCTTTTTCTGCATTTATTGAGATGATCATAAAATTTTAGCCTTCATTTTGTTAATGTGGTGTATCGTGTTGATTTATTTCTGAGTGTCGAACTATTCTTGCATCCCCAATATAAATCCCAATTGATCATGGTGTATGACCCTTTTAAAGTATTGTTGAATCTGGTGTGCTAATATTTTGTTGAGGATTTTTGCATCTCTATTCATCAGGAATACTGGCCTGTAATTTTCTTGTGTGTGTGGTGTCCTTTTCTGGCTTGGGTACCAGAGTAATGGTGGTCTCCTGAAATCAGTTTGGAAGCCTTCTCTCATCTTCAGTTTATTTGGAAGAGTTTAAGAAGGATATATATTAAATCTTTGTAGGTTTGATAGAATTCACCAGTGAAGCCATCTGGTCCTTGGCTGTTGTTTGTTGGGAGATTTTTGATTATTGATTCATTCTCCTTACTACTAGGGTGTCAATTCAGATTAACCAGTTCTTCATGATTCAGTCTTGGAAGATTGTTTGTTTCCTGGAATTTATTGATTTCTTCTAAATTTACCAACTTGTTGGTATGTAATTCTTCATAGTAGTCCTATGATCCTTTGTATTTCTGTGGTGTCAGCTGTAACTTCTATTTTATTTTTTATTTTATTTATTTAAGCCCCCTCTCTTTTTTCCTTGATCAGTCTAATTAAAGGTTTGTCGATTCTTGTTTATCTTTTCAAATAGTGACCTTTTACTTTCATTTATCTTTTCTATTTTCTTTATAATCTCTATTTATTCCTTCTCTGAACTTTGTTATTTTCATCCTTCTACTACATTTGGACTTTGTTCTTTTTCTGGTTACTTTAGGTCTAAAATTATATCGTTTGTTTGGGATTTTTCTTGTCTCTTGAGGTAGGCCTGTATGACTGAATTTCCCTCTTAGGACTTCTTTTGCTGCACCCCATAGATTTTGGTATGTCATATTTCTGTTTCCATTTGCCTCTAGATACTTTATTTCTCCTCTGATTTATTGGTTGACTCATTGGTTGTTCAGTAGCATGTTGTTTAATCTCCACATATTTGTGATTTTTCCAGTTTTCTCTTTGTATTTGATATCTAGTTTCATACCATTATAATCAGAAAAGATGCTTAATATGATTTCGGTATTCTTAACTTTTTTGAGACTTGTTTTGTGGTCTAACATATGATCTATCCTGGAGAATGTTCCATGTACACTTGAGAAGAATATATATTCTGATGTTTCTGGATGGCATGTTCTGTATATGTCTATTAAATCTATCTGGTCTAACGTGTCATTTAAGGTCAATGTTTCTTTATGCATTTTCTGTCCAGATGATTTATTGTTTGATGTAAGTGGGGGTATTAAAGTTCCTTAGTATTAATGTATTGCTGTGGATTTCTCCCTTTAGATCTGTTAATATTTTCTCTATACATTTAGGTGCTCTTATGTTGGGTACATAAATATTTACAAATGTCATATCCTTTTGTTGGATTGACCCCTTTACCAATGTGTAATGTCCTTCTTTGCCTTTTAGTACACTCTTTGTTTTAAAGTCTATTTTGGCTTATAAAAGTGTTGCTACTCCAGCTTTCTTTTGGTTTCCATTTGCACAGAACATCCACTTCCATTGCTTATTTTCAGTTCAGGTGTGCCCTTACATCTAAAGTGAGTCTCTTATAAACAAAATATAAATGGGTCTTGTTTGCAGGGTTTTGGCGTTTTTTAAATCTATTTAGCCACTATGCCCTTTGTTTCGAGAATTTAGCCTATTTCCATTTATTTATTTATTTACTTTTTATTTTGATTAAAATGGAATCTTTATTCAATTTTTAAATTTTATTTTATTATGTTAGTCACCATACATCACCAGTTTTCAATGCAGTGATCCTCGATTCATTATTTTAGTACAACACCCAGTGCTCCATGCAGTACATGCCCTCCTTAATACCCATCCCCGGGCTAACCCATCCCCCCACCGCCCTCCCCTCTAGAACCCTCAGTTGGTTTCTCAGAGTCCACAGTCTCTCATGGTTCATCTCTCCCTCCGATTCCCCCCCTTCATTTTTCCCTTCCTTCTCCTAATGTCCTCCATGCTGTTCCTTATGATCCACAAAGAAGTGAAACCATATGATAATTGACTTTCTCTGCTTGACTTATTTCACTTAGCATAATCTCCTCCAGTCCCATCCATGTTGATGTAAAAGTTGGGTAGTCATCCTTTCTGATGGCTGAGTAATATTCTGTTGTATATATGGACCACATCTTCTTTATCCATTCATCTGGTGAAGGGCATCTTGGCTTTTTTCACAGTTTGGCTATTGCAGACATTGCTGCTATGAACATTGGGGGCATATGGCCCTTCTTTTCACTACATCCGTGTCTTTGGGGTAAATACCCAGGAGTGCAATTCCTGGGTCATAGGGTAGCTCTATTTTTAATTTTTTGAGGAACCTCCACACTGTTTTCCAAAGTGGCTGTACCAACTTGCATTCCCACCAACAGTGTAAGAGGGTTCCCCTTTCTCCACAGCCTCTCCAACATTTGTTGTTTCTTGCCCTGTCCATTTTTGCCATTCTAACAGGTGTAAGGTGGTATCTCAATGTGGTTTTGATTTGAATTTCCCTGATGGCTAATGATGATGAACATTTTTTCATGTGTCTATTAGCCATTTGTATGTCTTCTTCAGAGAAGTGTCTGTTCATGTCTTCTGCCCATTTTTTGACTCTATTATTTGATTTTTGGGTGTTGAGTTTGAGAAGTTCTTTATAGATCTTGGATACCAGCCCTTTGTCTGTAGTGTCATTTGCAAATATCTTCTCCCATTCTGTGGGTTGCCTCTTTGTTTTGTTGACTGTTTCCTTTGCTGTGCAGAAGCTTTTTATCTTGACGAAGTCCCAAAAGTTCAGTTTTGCTTTTGTTTCACTAGCCTTTGGAGATGTATCTTGAAAGAAGTTGCTGTGGCCGATGTCAAAGAGATTACTGCTTATGTTCTCCTCCACGATTTTACTGGATTCCTGTCTCACATTGAGGTCTTTCATCCATTTTGAGTTTATCTTTGTGTATGATGTTAGAGAACAGTCGAGTTTCATTCTTCTGTATATAGCTGTCCAATTTTCCCAGCACCATTTGTTGAAGAGACTGTCTTTTTTCCATTGCATATTTTTCCTGCTTTGTTGAAGATTATTTGACCATAGAGTTGAGGGTCCATATCTGGGTTCTCTATTCTGTTCCATTGGTCTATATGTCTGTTTTTGTGCCAGTACCATGCTGTCTTGGTGATCATTGATTTGTAATATAGCTTGAAATTGGGCAAAGTGATACCCCTAGCTTTGTTTTTCTTTTTCAACATTTCCTTGGCAATTCGAGATCTTTTCTGATTCCATACAAATTTTAGAATTGTTTGTTCCACCACTTTGAAAAATGTCATTGGAATTTTGATCGGGATGGCATCGAAGGTATAGATTGCTCTGGGTAGCATAGACATTTTAACAATGTTTATTCTTCTTATGCATGAGCATGGAATGTTTTTCCATCTTTTTGTGTCTTCTTCAATTTCTTTCATGAGCGTTCTGTAGTTCCTAGAGTATAGACCCTTTACTTCATTGGTTAGGTTTATTCTGAGGTATCTTATGGTTTTTGGAGCTACGGTAAATGGAAACGTTTCTCTAGTTTCTCTTTCTACAGTTGCATTTTTAGTGTATAAGAAAGCAACTGATTTCTGTGCATTGATTTTGTATCCTGCCACATTACTGAATTGCTGTATGAGTTCTAGTAATTTGAGAGAAAAAGCATTTGACAAAATACAGCATCCTTTCCTGATTAAAACTCTTCAGAGTATAGGGATAGAGGGAACATTCCTCAAGTTCATATAAATCCATCTATGAAAAACCCACAGCGAATATCATCCTTAATGGGGAAAAGCTGAGAGCCTTTTCTTTAATATCAGGAACACATCAAGGATGCCCACTCTCACCACTATTGTTCAACATAGTACTAGAAGTCCTAGCAACAGCAATCAGACAACAAAAATAAATAAAATGTATTCAAATTGGCAAAGAAGAAGTCAAACTCTCTCTTTTCGCAGATGACATGATACTTTATGTGGAAAACCCAAAAGACTCTAGCCTATTTACATTTAGAGTAATTATTGATAGGTATGTACTTAATACTGCTATTTGTTAATTGTTTTCTTATTGTTTTCTAATTCTCTGTTTCTCTTTTTCTTCTTCTCTTGCTCTCTTCAGTTGTGGTTTGATGGTTTCCTTTAGTGTTTAGATTCCTTTATTATCATTTGTATATCTACTATAGGTTTTTGCTTTGTGTTTACCATGAGGGTCACATATAACATTATAACATTATTTTAAGTTGACAGCAACTTAAATTTAAATGTACTCTAAAAAAAAAATCTACATTTTTACTACTCATTCCTCACATTTTATGTTTTTGCTGTCACGTTTTACATCTTTCGATTTTGTGTACCCCTTAACTAATTATTGTTATTGTAGTTATTTTTACTACTTTTGTCTTTCATTCTTTACCTAATATTTACCTTTACTAGTGAGATTTATACTTTCATATTGTTCCTTATTGCTAACTAGTGCCCTTTCTTTTCAGCTTAAAGAAGTCCCTTTAACATTTTTTGTAAGGTTGATCTAGTGGTTGGTGATAAACTTGTTTAGCTTTTGCTTGTTTAGAAAACTATGTCTCCTTTGAATGTGAATAACTACCTTGCCAGGTAGAGTATTCTTGGCTGGGAGTTTTTCTCCTTCACTACTTTGAGTGTATCATGCCACTCACTTCTGGGATGCAAAGTTTCTGCTGAAATATCTGCTGATAGCCTTATGGGAATTCCCTTGTACATCCACATTGTTTTCCCTTGCTGCTTTTAAAATTTTCTCTTTATCTTTAACTTTTGACATTTCAATAGTAATGTCTTGGTGTGGACATTTTTAGGTACACATTATTTGGAACTTTGACCTTCCTGGCTCTGGATGTTTATTTCCTTCCTGAGTGAGGGAAGTTTTCCATTATTATTTCTTTTTTTTCCCATTATTATTTCTTTGAATAAGTTTTCTGCCACTATCTCTCTCATCTCCTTCTGGGACACCTATAATGTGAATGTTATTCTGCTTAATGTTGTCCCATAGGTCCCTTAAATTATCTTCAGTTATTTTTTTTTCTTTTTGCTGTTCTGTCTGGGTAAGTTTCACTGTCTTGTCTTCTAGATCACTGATCTTTCTTTGGCTTCACCTAGTCTGCCAGTGAATCCCTCTAGTGTATTTTTCAATTCAGTTGTTGTTTTCTTCAGCTCCTTAACTTCTATTTGGTACTTTCTTGTATTTTCTGTCTCTTTGTTGAAGTTATCACTGTGTTCATCAATTATTTTCCTAAGTTCAGTGAGTATCTTTATGACCATTATTTTGAACTCTTTATCAGGTAAATTACCTCCATGTTGTTAGTCTCTTTCTGAGGTTTTATCTTGTCATTTCATTTGGGACATATCCTGTTTCCTCATTTTTCTTGACTCTTTGTGTTTGTTTCTCTGTATTTGGTGAAATGGCAACCTCTCCATCCTGAATTGATAGTCTTATGTAAATGAATTTGTTATTCAACCTTGTGTTAGCTGTTGATTTTCTCCCAAACTTTTGTGATTGTCTAAGCAGCCTGATTTATTCTGGATAGGTCCCAGTTGTTGAGGGAGTTCCAAGACCTGTCACTCTTCCAAAGGGAGGGATCTCAGTCAAAACCTAGAGTCAGGCTGATTGGCAAACAGACCTTCAGGCTGTATCTTTTAGATTAAGCAAACATACATAGCCCTGTGGGACTGCAATGGTAAATCCTACTGGTCTTCAGATAAGGCAATCTAGAGATGTCCCCTGGACAACAGCTATAAAACTGGGGCAGCAGATGAGTGTATAAGCTCCTTTCTAGGAGGTACTAGTGAGCTATAGGGAAACCAAGAGGAAGCACAAAGATGGTGTCCCCCACCATTTGTTCCCTGAGAGCATCTCTGTAGTCTCTAGGTGTGTGACAAACCTGAAGCCTGTTCCTCAGGCTAAAGCTCCAGGAGAAGTAAATATGCCTTTTTCACAGAAAGACTGGGTGTGTTTCAGTCTACTGTCTATGCAGTGCCCTGGGGGTGATCACCTGCCAAGAACTTCCTGATTGTTACTGTCCAATAGGGCTCAGGAACACAAGCTCCCACTTGCCACTAGAGTCAGGCAATCAAGGGGAGTCCCCTGTGTGGTCTGTGTATATCTATCAGCTTTAGTGAGGCAGCTAAAGAATACAGGAATTCTGCATGCAAATCAGCTTTAGCAGGGCAGTCTTTCCTCTCTGAAGCACCTGTCGACTTTAGCAGGGCATCAGGAGAGTTCAGGAACTGTGTGTGCCTGCTGGCTTTGGCAGGGCTGTGGGTGAGTGTAGGAACTGTGTGCATCTGCCAGCACTAGCAAGGTAGAAGGAAAATATGTAAATGGTGCTCCCTAACAACTCTGTCCAGGAGAGATTCCCAGGAGGACCCTGTTCCTCCAGCAGACTTTTTAAGATTAGCAAATGGATCTCCTTCACAAATAATCTAGGCACTTTTCAAACTGCTACTGGGCCCTGAGGTAAGTGAGTCTGCATGCAAGCTATTTATGAGTGGTATCTCAATTGTTTACAGCCATTTGGATCCCCTGGATATAAACCCCATTGTTTTTCAAGGGTAGATGTTTTGGGGTCTCATCTCTCCAGCGTAGGTCCTAAGGGCTAGGGTACCTGCTGTGGGACACAAGCCTCTCACTCCTTAGGGAGATGCACCTGATTTAAGAAATCCCTCCTGATTGTGGGTTGCTGTGCCTGAGGTGGAGTTTTTGTTGAGACTGTATTTTTGCCTTTCCCACTCAGCTCAGAAGAGCCCTTTTATCCTTTGTCGTGGAGGAGCTGTTCAGATTGTTTTTCGGTCTTTTTCACAGGGAAGTATTTCATATATTTGGTTGCCCATGGGAGGAGGTAAGTTCAGAGCTTCCTATGTTGCTATATTGGACAACCCTCCCATTATTTTATGATCTTGACAGGCATTACTAAAGGCATATACTTGACAAAAAAAAAATCTATGACTAAGATACACAGTTGTTTTAAAGGATTAATTCAAAATACCAGTGGGTAAAGAGAAGAGATACATAAAAGCAAGAAATGGTAAGTCCATATATATAATTCCAAAAACAATAATGATAATTTAGCAGAATGCAAGTGTAGTTCTCAGGTACATATTTCTCATGTTCCTACTTTCAGGACCAGGAAAAAAATTTTATTAGTTTTAGGGCAAGAAATGTCCAATTCTTTTCCAAAATAAGTGTTCTGGTGTGATGAATTAAAGTGAAGACTAAAAATACAGCTCTAAAATGGTAAAAATTTATAGGTGAGTTCAATAAATTGGGGAGGAAGGAAACAATAGAAAGAATGCTTGAGAGATTTTCAATATCAACTGTCTGTGCTGTGGAACAAATCTGTAGTTGCTGCTCTCCCCCCTCAATGATGTGATATTGTTTTCAGTGGGGCAAGGAAAGAAGGGGCTGTTTTCCAGTTTCAGTGTTTTTCATCCAGCTGTCCAGACAGTTAAAGGACTTAGGTTGTAAAGGCTGAGTTTTGGGAAATCATGCAGCCTGCCTCTGGGACACAAGTGAGCATCTTACTAGCTTATTTATAAATTTATTTAAAATGCCAATTATAAGTATTGAGAGATAGGGAAGAAAGACAATGTTCTTACTTTAAAAATGATCAATAAACCAAATACCCAAGAGGCTTCCTTGGTATATCTCTTTTCTACTTCCATTTTCTTCTGGTTACTACAAGTCCCCAAATGTTCAAAACTAGAATCTGATAAAGTAGGGAAAAAACCTAGTTAAATTTAATAAAAACACAACACAAACATCTTTCCATGGGACATGTATTGTTTTTACATAATCCATATAGATTAATTGATTTTCCAATTTTTAAAATCAATAGGCAATAGGAGAGACTTTCTGGGAAACTAGTGGAGTAGGAGAACCCTAAACTCACCTAATCCCATTATACAACTAGATTACACCCACATCAGTGTAAATAACAGACTCTCCACAGCTACATGTAGAGAAGAGGCCTCATCTAAGAGGTTAGGAAGGGCAGAGATGTGGTCAGGAGCTACATAGATTTCTGGGACTGTCTGCAGGAAGGAGGAACACCATGGCAGCAGAGAGGGGAAAAAAAGAGACCCTCTTGTCAGGCACCTCAGGCACGGGGTTGCCTGCACAGAGAAGAAACATTTAGCTTTGAAAACCAGATGGACTGAATTTTGTTAGCTCTTACAATCAGTGGGACTTAACACCTAGAACTTCAAAAATCAGCAGGTTCAGCTCTAGTGTAATAATAGCCCTCCATTCAGTTTTAAGGGTTAACTTGCTTCGGGCTTACACACTCCTTCCTTGCTGTACTAAGTCCCTTGCTCTTTAGCAGAACTAACTTAATTTCATTGAGATTTTCAGAACACTGGCCTTGAGGTGTGAAAGACCAAACTTTCCCAGAAGATAAGGCTTGACTGCACTTGAAAACAGGTGACTAACCTCCCTTCACGTACCTGGAGACCCTGCACTCTTTTGCAGAAAGAACAAAGTACTCCTGCACATCATGAAACAGGAACCAGACCCACTCACACAACCCCCGAGCACTGAGATAACGCTTGTAGCTAATACCATCAAGTCGCACATAATCAAGAAATGCTACACACCACTGCATTCCATTTACTGAATAACTACCCTGCATCCCTTTAAAAACCCCTGGGCTGGACAGAAACCTCAAAGATGGTCTTTGAGACATTAGTCCACCATCTTCCCAGGTTGCCAGCTTTCTGAATAAAGCAACCTTTCCTTTCCTACTGCCACTTGTCTCTGGAGTGTTGACTTTCCAGGGGCAAGCAGCTGAACCTGAGTTTGGAACCATTTCTGTCTGGTAACAACGGGAGAGGCTGGAGGGCTCTCTTAAGCTACCCTTAAAGAGAAAGCACAACAAACAGCCCTGTGGGGATAGAACATAGAAGCAACAGTTTGAAAAACACCTGGGGTATACAGGAGGGAGATTTGTTGGATAATTTCAGAGGATGTGTTGGAGGTGCAGGGATTTTTGGAAGAAATGAACAGGAACAAAGGATTGGCTATGCGCCATTTCCCACCCCCTTCCAGCCTGGACACATGGACACTTGTGAGAATCAGCACAGCGCCAACAGTGGCTACCTAACCTGCTAACAGCATGCCTCATCTTCACATTCTCCTGTGGACATGGCCCCTCCAGTCACTCCTCTGCTTTAGGTATCTTCCCACAGCAGACACATGCAAACCTTGTTCCAACCTGGCCTGCCTGGGTCTCAGAGACTGCACGTCTCCTCCACATGGACCAGCACAAACCTTGCTGGCACCATGTGCATGTCCCACGCATTCTTCTTTGGACCTCCCCCCTTCCAAAATGCCATTGGCCAGAGCCCATGCAAAGTGGTACCACAAGCCTGTCAGTGTGCAAGCAGTCCTGACAGGAGCCAGACCACTCCAAAGTGACTTCTGCCCTGAGGAGAAGGGAAGATAAACACATACACCAGTCCAACCACAGCCCCAGTGGTGGTCTGGGGTCAGACATCTGCTCTGATTACAGGCCCTGCCCACCAATGAAATCTTCTCAAAGGACAATACAGGAAGAGTACCCTGCAGTCCAAAGCTACTGCATCTCTGGCAAATGCCTGGTCTGACTCAACTCAATCCCAAGGCGCACCCTACTGGCCCACTAACAACACAGAAACCCAACCCTTTGCCACAATAGGCAAAGAGAGCCATTGCAGATGACTGGACTAAAGGCAAAAACTGCTTAGCCACAACAGCAGGTAGCATGCAACACACATAGGCATCACCCCTGAAGTGCCAGGTTTTGAACAGGGGACATTGCACTGTAAAGCACTACATGACCATTTCTTCATAAGGCCACTACTTTCAAGAGCAGGAGACATAGCTCACTTCCCTAACATATAGAAAAAACTACAGAGAGTCAGACAAAATGAGGAAACAGAAATATGTCTCAAATGAAAGAAAAGGATAAAATCAGAGCAAGAGACCTAAAACAAAATGGAAAGAAGTAATATGTCTGATAGAGAATTTAAAAATAATGTTAATAAAGATACTCACTAGACTTGAGAAGGTTGGAGGACCTCAGTAAGACCCTTAGCAAAGAGACAGAAAACATAAAAAAGAACCAGTCAGAGATGAAGAACTCAATAACTGAAATTAAAAATACACTAGATGGAATGAAGATTATAGTAAGGGAAGCAGAACAGATAAATGACCTGGAGGAGAGAATAAAAGAAAGCAATCAAGAGGAACAGGAGATAGAAAAAAAAATTAAAAATGAAAATGGACTTAAGGAACTCACAGATAACATCAAGCCAGAAATGTTAAAGAGGAATCTGAGTGGAAATGAAAGACTGTAAGTAGGAGTAAGAAAAGGAAGCATAAAGCATTAAAATAAGTATACCTATAGTAATCAGTCAATGATTCACAAAATAAAGAATGTAAAGTATACACAATACAAATAAAGCATGGGGGAGAGGTGTAAAGAATGGGTTCAAACTTTTGACCACCAACTTATAGACTGCTACATGCATAAAATATTATATATAAACCTAATGGTAACCACAAATCAAAAACTGGTAATAGACATGCAAAATATAAAGAGAAAAAATTTAAAGTATATTACTAAAGAAAGCCAACAAACTGGGAAAAGAGAAAGAAGAAAGGAAAACTGAAGAACTATAAAAACAACTATAAAACAGGCAACAAAGTGGTAATAAGTATATACCTATTAACAATTATTTTGAAAGTAAGTGGACTAAATGCACCAATCAAAAAAACACAGGGTGATGGAATAGATTGAAAAGCAAGACCAATCTATAGGCTGCCTATAAGAGACTCATTTCAGGTCTAGAGACACATGTGGATTGAAAATGAAGGGATGGAACATCACTTATCATACAAAGTGCTTATCATGAAAAGAAAGCTGGGGTAGCAATATCTATATTGGACAAAATAGACTTAAAAAAAAAGACTGTAACAAGAGACAAATAAGGACACTATATAATCATAAAGGGAACAATCCAAGAAGAAAATATAATAATTTTAAATATATGCACACAACATGGGAACACCCAAATACATAAAGCATCTAATAACAAACATTAAAGAACTAATTGACAGTAATATAGTAATACTAGGGGACATTAACACCTTCCTTACATCAATGGACAGATTATCCAAATGGAAAATCAACAAGGAAATGGTGACTTGGAATGACCCATTGACCCAAATGGATCTAACAAATATATTCAGAACATTCCAGCCTAAAACAGCAGAAAAACACATTCTTTTCAAGTGCACATGGAACATTTTCCAGAATACGTGACATATGAGGCCCCAAAACAAGTCTCAACAAATTCAAAAAGATCAAAGTCATACTATGCATCCATCTTGACCACAATGCTATGAAACTAGAAATCAACCACAAGAAAAAAAAAACTGGAAAGAACATAAATACATGTAGGTTAAACATGCTACTAAATGACGAATAAGTCAACCAAGAAATCAAAGAGGAGATAAAAAAAAATACATGGAGACAAATGAAAATGAAACACAACAGTCCAAAATCTTTGGGATGCAGCAAAAATTGCTCTAAGAGGGAAGTTTATATGATACAGAACTTCCTCAAGGAGCAAGAAAAATCTAAAAAAGCAGCTCACTAACATTACATCTAAAGGAGCTAGAAAAAGAAGAACAAACAAAACCAAAAACCGGAAGAAGGAAGGAAATATTAAATATTAGAGCAGAAATACATAAAAATCTATCCAGAAAAATAATGAACAGATCAATGAAACCAGCAGTTGGTTCTTTGAAAAGTAAACAAAATTGATAAACCTTCAGCCAGACTCATTGAGAGGGAGAGAGAGAGAGAGAGAGAGAGAGAATGAGTGCACTCAAATAAACAAACTCAGAAATAAAAGTGCAGATATAACAACTGATCCCACAGAAATACAAAGGAATATAAGAGAATATTATGAAAAATTATAAGGCAACAAATTGGACAACCTAGAAGAAATGGATAAATTCCTAGAAACATATAACTTCCCAAAACTGAATCAGGAAGAAATAGAAAATTTGAACATACTGATTACCAGCAATGAAATTGAATCAGTAAGCAAAAAAAAAAAAAAAAAAAAAATTAAGCTTGACTCCCAACAAAGAAAAGTCC
>NW_027397078.1:14821534-14871738 GCF_003265705.2 Callorhinus ursinus | reverse complement strand
AAAAAAAAAAAAAAAAAAAAAAAAAAAAAAAAAAAAAAAAAAAAAAATCCCAACAAAGAAAAGTCCAGGATCAGACAGCTTCACAGGTGAATTCTATCAAACATTTAAAGAGTTAATACCTATTCTCAAACTATTCCAAAAAGTAGAAGAAAGAAAGTTTCTAAATTCATTCTATGAGGCCAGCATTACGTTGATACCAAAACCAGATAAAGACATTACAAAAATGACAATTACAGTCCAATGTCTCTGATGATCATAGATGCAAAAATTCTCAACAAAATACTAGCAAACCTAATCCAACAGTACATTAAAAAAAACATTCACTACAATCAAGTGTGATTTATTCCTGGGATTCAAGGGTCCTTCAATTTTCGAAAATCAATCAACATGATAAATCACATCAACAAGAGAAAGGATAAAACCACAAGATCATTTCAGTAGATGCAGAAAAAGCATTTGACAAAGTATAACATGTATTTATTATAAAAATTCTCAACAAAGTGTGTTTAGAGGGAATATACCTCAACATAATAATGGGAATATATGAAAAACCAACAGTTACTATTATAGTGAATAGTAAAAAACTGGGAGTTTTCTCCTAAGGTCAGGAGCAAGAAAAGGATATCTACTCTCACCACTTTTATTCAGCATAGTACTCGAAGTCCTAGCCACAGAAATCAAAAAAGAAAAGGAAATAAAAGGCATCCAAATTGAAAAGGAAGAAATAAAATTTTCACTATTTGCAGATGACGTTATACCATATATGGAAAACCCTAAAGACTCCACCAAAACACTACTATAACTGACAGATGAATTCAGTAAGGTTGTAGGATACAAAATCAATATACAGAAATCTGTTGCATTTCTATACAGTAATAATAAAGTAGCAGAAAAAGAAATAAAGAAAACAATCCCATTTTCAATACACCAAAGACAATAAAATACCTAGGAATAAACTTAACCAAGGAGGTGAAAGGTCTATACTCCGAAAATTATAAAACATTGAAGAAAAAAATTGAAGACAACACAAACAAACGGAGAGATACTCCAAGTTCATGGATTGGAAGAACAAATATTGTTAAAATGTCCATATTACACAAAGTAATCTACAGATTTAATGCAATCCCTATTGAAATGTCAACAGCCTTTTTCATAGAACTAGAACAAATAATCCTAAAATTTGTATGGAACCACAAAAGACCTCAATTAGCAAAGCAATCTTGAAAAGAAAGAACAAAACTAGAAGTATCACAATCCCAGATTTGAAGATATACTACAAAGCTGTAGTCATCAAAACAGTATGGTACTGGCACAATGATAGACATATTGAGCAATGGAACAGAAAAGAGAGGTCAGAAATAAACCCATGCTTATATGATCAATTAGTCTTTGACAAAGGAGGCAAGAATACGCAATGGGGAAAAAGACAGTTTCTTCAACAAATGGTGCTGGGAAAACTGGACAGCTACATGCAAAAGAATGAAACTGGACCACTTTCTTATACTATACACAAAAATAAAGTGGATTAAAAATAAATAAGCTGAGTATGCAAAATCCTAGCTCTTTAGTTTATAGAATTGAGAAAATAATATAATTGTTAACATTTAGAGAGGACACACTATATCTCAGTCATTCTGATTTATATAAACAAAAGCCTCAGTCTTTATGATAATACAAAATGAGTAATTTTTAACATTTATCAAACACTTAATACATTCAGTGTGTTTTAAAAATATATTACCTTTAGGGGCACCTGGGTGGCTCAGTCAGTTAAGTGTCTGCCTTCAGCTCAGGTCATGATCCCAGGGTCCTGGGATCAAGTCCCACATTGGGCTCCCTGCTCAGCAAGGAGCCTGCTGCTCCCTCTCCTTCTGCTTGTGCTGTCCATCTCTCTCTCTTTCTGTCAAATAAATAAATAAAATCTTTAAAATAAATAAATAAATAATAAAGATATATTACCTTTATATATAGTATCTTGCAGTTCACTGTGTTGTTTTAAGATAAAAACAAAATATAATATGGAAATATATTTTACAAGCTCAGTTGCTATATTTTCTTATAACTACAGAAGACAGCATTATAGAATTATGAAAATTTACAGATTGAATATCATAAAACACCCTCCAAACCTAGCTGAATTATATTACAAATGATCTCATTACTTTAAAAGAAAGACGTCTATGTCTCATTGATGTCAGAATTGTTTGTGGTAAAGGCTGTGTCCACCTTGTAGTTGGCTGTATTGTGGCCTATGAGTTGTCTCGTGATGTCTTTCCAGGCCAAAGAGAGAGAAGAGCATGGAGGCAAGTCAAATAATTGAACATCTTAGCCCCAAAGTCTCTTCTGCTCACATCCATTGGTCAAAATGAGTCATCTGACCAATTTAACTGCAAGAGAGGTCAGGAATTGCAAATGTATATGGATATAAGGGATTATCAATAGCAGTCTGCTGTACCAGCAAAAATTATTATTATTTTTATTTTATTTTATTATTATATTATTTCAATTTTTTAAACTATACTTTTAAGATGAGGAACCATTTTGGCTTAAATTTAAGAGTTTTGCCACCTGACTGAACATCTCAGCACAGGGAGTTTTTTACATAGTATATTTTGAAGTTGTTATAATTATTATTATAATACAGTCTTCTGAGCAATTTTTCACTAGAAAAATTTGATATCAATCACTCACAGTGTGCTGCATAAAAATGAAAATACATCAATATGAATCTCCAAAAAAACATGAGAAGCATTGAACAGAACAAAATATGAGCATATAAAAGAACAACACATTCTAAAATATCTAGAGATCAGGTCAGACATACCAATATCAACTTGAACATGGAGGATAATATATACACTGCTTAAAAATTCAAAGATATTTAAAATACTTAGGAAATATAATGCTCAAAATACATCAGAATGACATGCATTAATGGACATTGCCTTTTACATCAGCCTGTCACCAAGTGCACAAGGAGCTTTTACCACGATTAAAAATATGCTGAATCATAAAACAAATCTCAATACATTTTAAAAGTTTGAGCTATTAGGCGATATATTCTGTGACCAAGATGGAATTAGAGTACAAGTCAATAAAAATAAGATAGTTAGAAAATATACAACTATTTATTAAATACTTTCCAAACTATTCAAAAACCAAAACACAAGAAAAAGATTTAAAAATCCTGTAAGTGATTTAAAATGAAAGGATAACATATCAAAATTTGTGGAATGAAGTCAAAAACAAGCATCAGGAGAAAACATATAGCCTTGAACATAGTTTTTAAAAAAGAAGACATGTTTGGGATGCCTGGGTGGCTCAGTCAGTTAAGTGTCTACCATTGGCTCAGGTCATGATCCTAGGGTCCTGGGATTGGATCGAGTCCCACATCGGGCTCCTTGCTCAGCAGGGAGCCTACTTCTCCCTCTGCCTGCCACTCGCCCTGCTTATGCTCTCTCCCTGACAAAAAACTAACTAATTAACTAAATAAATAAATAAAATCTTTTAAAAATTTTTAAAAAGACATGTTTTATCTAAATAATAAAGATTATACTAAGCCGAAATGTGATAGAAAGAAGGAAATAATAAAGATAAGGAAAAGAGCCAATTAAATAAAAAGTTGCCAACAATGGAAATGTTTAGAGACTCAAACTTTAGTTCTTTAAAAATTCAAATAAAATTCATAAAACTATAAGAACATTATCAAGAAAAAGAAGAAAAAACAAATTACCAGTAACAAGGAAAAAAGATACCACTACAGACTCTACCAAATTAAAATAATAAGTAAATATTATACTTTATTCCAATAAATTAGTCAACTTGGATATAAATTGGAGAAATTATTTAAAATATACAATTTATCAAAATTGACATGACAAAAAATATAAGACCTTAATAGCCTATATTTATTAAATAAGTCATATGTGAATAACAATATATATTCTCACACAGAAAAATGTAATCCCAAATGGATTAATTGGTTATATCTACTATTTGAGGCCAAAATAATACAAATCTTAGAAGTTCTGTCAGAAAACAGCAAAGGAGAAATCGCTCCTGAGTTCATTATAAAAGGCCTGGTACCAAATTCTGGCAAATGTATTAAAAGACAAAAATTTTCAGTCTTTTATCCTTTATGAGCATACATGCAAATGTCATAAACAAAATATCAACAGAACAAATCCATCAATAAAGAAAAAAGATAACATACCATAGTAAGCAGAGATTTATTCCAGGAAAAAAGGACTAGTTTAACACTTAAAAATCAATCAATGTAATTATTTCATTTACAGAATAACAGATAAAACCAAATGAACATTTTGATATGCATTAAAAAAAGCATATGATACATTTCAATAACTGTTCATGGTGAGAACGCTCAAAATTAGAAATAGAAGGAAACTTCTTCAATATGATTGACTGATGATAGCATCTGTGAAAACACACAACTAGTATTATACTCAAAGATGAATTTTTCAATATTTTCTCCCTGACAATGGGAACAAGGCATAAATGTCATTCTCAATATATTTATTTAATATTTTACTGGAGCCTGTAGATGTCCAATAAAGAAAAATGTGGCATATATATTACCATGAAAGAAATAAAATGGTCTCTGTTCACAAAACTTTTATGTAGAAAACCCCAAGGAATCTAGAATACCAAATATTTACTAGCACTAATAAATGAAAGAATCAAAGTCACAGGATACAAGATCATATGACAAGAATACAAGATATGGGCATACTTGAGAGATATTTTAGGCTTGGTTCCAGACCACTGCAATAAAGCAAATATTGGAATAAAGTGAATCGAATGAACTTTTTGGTTTCCCAGTTCATATAAAAGTTATGTTTACACTACAGTGTAGTCTATTAAGTGTGCAATAGCATTATGTCTAGAAAACAATGTACATGCCTTTAATTAAAAAGTACTTTATGGTACAAAGAGCTTTTAACAAGTTGTAATCTTTTTGCTGGTGGAGGGTCCTGCCTTGATGTTGATGGCTGCCCACTGATCGGTGTGGTGGCTGCTAAAGGCTGGGCTGGGTTTTAGCATTTTACCCACAGTAGAACTACTTTCAAAATTGGAGTCAATCCTCTCAAACCCTACTACTGCTTTAGCAACTAAGTGTCTGTAATACTCTGAATCCTTTATTGTCATTTTAATAATTTTCTCAGTATCTTCATCAGGAGTAGAAGAAGCCACTACTCAAGAAGCCACTTTCTTTGCTTATCCATGAGAAGCAATTCCTCATCCATTCAAATTTTATCATTTGGTTGCAGTAATTCAGTCCCATCTTCAGGCTCTACTTCTAATTCTAGTTCTGTTGCTGTTTCTACCACATCTGTAGTTACTTTCTCCAGTAAAGTCTTGAATCCCTCAAAGTCATCCATGAGGGTTGGAATCAACTTCCAAACTCTTAATAATGTCGCTATTTTGACCTTTGCCCATGAATCATGAATGTTCTTAATGGCAACTAAAATGGTGAATCCTTCCCAGAGAGTTTTCAATTTACTGTGCCCAGATCCATCAGAGGAATCACTAGTGATGGCAGCTATTGCATTACAAACTGTATTTCTTAAAGAATAAGGCTTGAAAGTCAAAATTACTCTGATCCATACACTGCAGAATGGATGTTGTGTTAGCAGGCATGAAAACAACATTCATCTCATTGTATATCTCCATCGGGGCTCTCGGGGGACCAGGTGTATTGTCAATGAGCAGTAATATTTTGGGTTTTGTTTGTTTTTCCCAGAAGCTACTTTTTAAATTTTTTTAACAAGACCTATTTTTTATTTTATTTTGATTTTACATTTATTTTTATTTTTTATGTCCAGTTAGCCAGCATATAGTACATCATTAGTTTTTGATGTAGTATTCAATGATTCATTAGTTATTTATAACACTCAATGCTCATCACCACACGTGCCTTCCTTAATACCCATCACCCAGTTACTCCATCCCCCCAACCCCCTCCCTTCTGTAACTCTCAGTTTGGTTCCCAGAGTCCAGAGTCTCTCATGGTTTGTCTCTCTCTCTCTCTGATTTCTTCCCATTCAGTTTTCCCTCCCTTCCCCTGTGGTCCTTCACTCTATTCCTTATGTTCCACATATGAGTGAAACCATATGATAATTGTCTTTCTCTGCTTGACTTATTTCACTTAGCATAATCTCCTCCAGTTCCATCCATATCGATGCAAATGGTGGATATTTGTCTTTTTGATGGCTGAATTATATTCCGTTGTATATATGTACCACATCTTCTTTATCCATTCATCTGTTGAAGGGCATCTTGGCTCCTTCCACAGTTTGGCTATTGTGGACATTGCTGCTATGAACATTGGGGTGCATATGGCCCTTCTTTTCACTACATCTCTATCTTTGGGGTAAATACCCAGTAGTGCAATTGCTGGGTTGTAGGGTAGCTCTATTTTTAACATCTGAGGAACCTCCATACTGTTTTCCAGAGTGGCTTGGATGAGAGCAGTAATATTTTGAAAGAAATCTTCTTTTTTGGGCAGTAGGTCTCAACAGTGGGCTTAAAATATTCAGTAAACCATGTTGTAAACAGATGTGCTGTCATTTAGGCTTTGTTGTTCCATTTATAGAACAAAGCAAAGTAGAGTTAGTGTAATTCTTAAGGGCCTAGGGTATTTCAAATGGTAAATGAACATTGGCTTCAACTTCAAGTCACCAGCTGCATTAGCCCCTAACAAGAGTGTCAACCTGTCCTTTGAAACTTTGAAGCCAAGCACTGACTTCTCTAGCTATTCTAGATAAATGGCATTTTTTTCCAAAGAAATTCTAAGTGGCAACTTCTTCCAATAAAATGCTGTGTTGTTTACACTGAAAATCTGTTGTTTAGTGTAGCCATCTTCAATGATTATCTTAGCTAGGTCTCCTGGATACGTTGCTGCAGCTTCTCCATCAGCACTTGCTGGCTGACTTGTACTTGTATGTTATGGAGACGACTTCTTTCCTTAAACCTCATGAACCAACCTCTGCTAGCTTCCAACTTGTCTTCTGCAGCCTCCTCACCTCTCAGTCTTCACAGAACTGAAGAGAGTCAGGGCCTTGCTCTGGATTAGGCTTTGGCTTAAGGGAATGTTGTGGCTGGTTTGATCTTGTATCCAGACCACTGAAATTTTATATATATCCAAAACAAGGCTATTTCACTTTCTTTTCATTTCTGTGTTCACTGGAGGAGCACTTTTAATTTCTTCTAAGAAGTCTTCCTTTGTATTCACAAGTTGGCTAACTTGTGAGGCATAGCTTTTGGTCTACCTAGGCTTTTGACATGTCTCCCTCATGAAGCTTAATCATTTCTAGCTTTTGGTTTAAAGTGAGAGATGTGTGACTCTTCCTTTCACTTGAACTCCTAGAGGCCATTGTAGGGTTATTAATTGACCTCCTTTCAATAGGTTGTGTCTCAGGGAACAGGGAGGCCTGAAGAGAAGGAGAGAGATGAGGAAACAGCCAGTAGGTGGAGCAGTCAGAACACATACAACATTTACCATCATATTCTCTGTCTTATACAGGTGCAATTTGTGGTACCCCAAAACAATTGCCATCACAGTACTAAAGATCATTGATATAAAAATAATAATGAAAATAATAATAATGAAAAAGTTAGAAATATTGTCAGAATTACCAAAATATGACACAAAGACACAAAGTGAGCCAATGCTCTTAGAAAAATGATGCTGATAGACTTGCTCAATGCAAAGTTGCTGCAAACTTTCAATTTGTAAAAAATGCAAAATATGCAAAGCACAATAAAGTGGACAATAAAGCAAGGTATGCCTATACAAAAATCAATTGCAATAGCAGAAATCAATTTTACAATGTTTAAATGAAATTCTGACAATTTCAAATAATGAAATATTTATTAATAAGTATAAAGAAGAAGTGTAAGAATCTTCACTGAAAATTAGAAAACAATGCTAAGAAAAATTAAAGAAAATCTAAAGAAATGGAGAGTAATACTGTGTTGTGGATTAGAAGGCAGTACTGTTAAGAAATTTAATTCCCCCAGTGCACCTGGGTGATGCAGTCAGTTAAGTGTCCTAACTCTTGGTTTCAGCTTGGGTTGTGATCTTGGGGTCATGAGATCTAGCTCAGCGTTGAGCTCCGTGCTCAGTATGGAGTCACCTTTAGGTTCTCTCTCCTTCTCCCTCTGCCCCTACCACTCGTGTGTGCTCTCTCTTTCAAATAAATAAATGAATAAATATTAAAAAAAAATGTACTCCCCCTAAATTTATCCATCACTGCAATACAATTCCAGTCAAAAGCCCCACAACCAATTTTTAGCATTTGACAAATTGAATCTTATATTTGTTTGGAAAAGTAAAGGACACAGAATAGCCAAAACAATTGTGTTAAGACTCATTTTCAATCTACAGCAATTAAAACAGTGTGGTTCCAGCATAACACTAGATAGAACAATGAAACAGAGTAGAGAGCACAGAAGTAGAACTGCATATATACCTTTTTGATATAGATAACAAAAAGATTCAAAGAAAGAAAGTCTTCAACACTTATTACATATTGCTAGGAAAACTCTATATAGTTATGGGAAATAATGAACCTTGACCCTACATTAGACTAGAGACAAAAAATTAATACAAGATGGATCATAAGTATAATTATAAAAGATAAAAATTTGAAGTTTCTAAAAGAAAAAAAGTATAATATATTTATGACTGGAAGATTCTCTTATGGAAAACAAAAAGCCCTAGAAATAAAGAAAAAAAATCACAAATTCAAATTTATCAATATTGAAAACCTACATTCATTAAAGACATATTTTATATGATTTTCTTTTCTTTCCTTTCTTAGCATATTGGTCGTGGTTGCTGTTGTTCTTCTTCTTTTATTTTCTTTAGTGTTTGTCTTAGAGAGCTTGTAATATACATTTACAGCTAATTCAAGTCCACTTTCCAGTAAGTGTATACTCACACTTCATGAATAATGTTATAATAACAAAATAATCCTAATTACTTCTTCCTGCCCCTTGTATCATCACTGTCATTCATTTCACTTATGTACAAGTATATATAAGCATATATATCCATAAGGTATATACCTAAGCATATATAATTGAATACATTGTTGGTGTTATTATTTTGAACAAACTGTTGTCTGTTAAGAATAAGAAAAATTTATTTTACCTTCCCATTCCTTCTTTGATGTTCTTTCTTACTTTGTGTAGATCTGCATTTCTAACCTGTACTATTTTCCTTTTCCCTAAAGAAGTTTGTTTATCATTTCTTGCAAGGCCAGTCTACTGGCAACAAATTTCCTCAAGTTTTGTTTGTCTGAGAAAGTGTTTATTACTTCCTCACTCTTGGAGGATAATTTTGCAGAGTACAGAATTCTAGGTTGGTGTGTATTTTCTCTCAACATTTTCAATATTTCACTCTACTCTCTTCTTGCCTGTATGGTTTCTGAGAAGATGTTGGATGTAATTCTTATTTTTGTTCCTCTATAGGTAAGGTGTTTTTTTTCTCTGGTTTCTTGGAGAATTTTTTATTTTGATTTTCTGTAGTTTGAAAATTATTTGCCTAGATAAAGTTTTCTGAGCATTTTTCTTGCTTGGTGTTCTTGAGCTTCCTGGATCTGTGATTTGATATCTGACATTAATTTGAGGAAATTCTGTGTCATGATTGCTTCAAGTATTTCCTCTGTTCCTTTCTCAATTTCTTATCCTTATGGCATTCTCATTTGTGTGTGTTACACCTTCAATAGTTCTGTCACAGTCCTTGAATATTCTGGTTGTTTTTAGTCTTTGTGCTCTTTGCTTTTCAGTCTTCAAAGTTTCTATTGCTATATCCTTGATCTCAGATAGTCTTTCTTTAATTTTGTCCAGCCTACTAACAAGCATATCAAAGGCACTCCTCATTTCTATTAGTTTTGTTTTTTAAATCTTTACTATTTATTTTTGGTTCTTTCTCAGGATTTCCATCTTTCTACTTACATTTTGCATCTGTTCTTGCATGCTGTCTACTTTATCTATTAGAGCTCTTAACATATTGGTCATAATTGTTATACATTTCTGGTCTGATAATTCTGACATCCCTCCCATGTCAGGTTCTGATGCTTGCTCTGTCTCTTCCAATTATATTTTTTGCCTTTTAGTATGCTTTCTAATTTTTCCTGATAGCCAAACAAGATGTAAAAAAGGGAAAGGAACTAGTATAACTTAGCCTTTAGCAAGTTGGTGGTAAGGTGTGAGGGAATGGGAAGCATTCTACCATCCTACGATTAGGTCTCAGTCTATTTGTGAGTATCTCTGGACTATGGACTTTATAAGATTTCTCAGTTTTTTCTCTCCACCCTTAGGAGTGACAGGATGACCACAGGGGGCTGGAATTGGATATTTCCCTCCTACCAGATCAGTTAGGCTGTGATAATACTCCAGCAAGTTGGGCTCTGGGTAACTAGTTTCCTTTGAAAGCAGGCCTTGTCAAGAAGAACAGAGGGTTCTGGCATATTTCAAAAGCCTTCCTTCCCCTCAACCACTGCCAGAGCAGGAGGGAATATTTCACTGATATTTACTGTGGGAAACTACTCAAGCTTCTGGAGATAAATTTCACAATATTGTGGGTCTCCTTTAGGACTGGATCCCCCTAGAATTTTAAGCTCTCGGAGTTACCTACATTGGGCTTTTAGCAACTTGTCAGTTTCAGTTCAAGTGTTCCTAACCCTGCAGTGGTTGCCATGGTGGCTTCTGCTTGAGAGTCTTGGCTCTGGTAAGCTGTGACTCCATCTATTTGCCTCTCCTTTGTCTCTTCAATGTTGGGGGCAGTAATTTGCCCCATGTCTTCCCATCTTTTAGGGATCTGAGAGTTGTTAATTTTTCATTCTGTTCAGTTTTTACTTGTTATTAGGATGGAGTAGTGACTTCCAAGGTCTTTACGTGTGGAAGAGGAAACCCTCCCCCTGTGTTTATGTAAGTCTAAAAGATAGATCAGGAAAAGCATAACTCTTTTTTTAAGATTTATTTCCTTATTTGAGAGAGAGAGAGAGTAAGGGAAGGGGCAGAGATAGAAGGAGAGAGAGAATCCTCAAGCAGCCCTTCACTGCGCATGGAACCCAACACGGGGGTCCATCCCAAGTCCCTGAGATCAGAACCTGTGTGGAAATCAAGAATCCAACACTCAACTGACTGAGCCATTGAGGCATCCCAAGGGAAAAGGAAAACTCTTTATGGTTAAAATATTATGGTAGTAGAAAGCATTCCTTTTTTTAATATTTTATTTTTAAAAATTTTTTTTAGTATGTTACGTTAGTCACCAGACAGTACATCATTAGTTTTTGATGTAGTGCTCCCTGATTCATTGTTTGCATATAACACCCTGTGCTCCATGCAAAACATGCCCTCCTTAATACCCATCACTGAGCTAACCCATCCCCCACCCCCACCCCCCTCTAAAACCCTCATATTGTTTCCTGGAGCCCATAGTCTCTCATTGTTCATCTCCCCCTCTGATTCCCCCCCCCTTCATTTTTTGCTTCCTTCTCCTAATGTCCTCCATGCTGTTCCTTATGTTCCACAAATAAGTGAAACCATACGATAATTGTCTTTCTCTGCTTGACTTATTTCACTTAGCATAATCTCCTCCAGTTCCATCCATGTTGATGCAAATGTTGGGTATTCACCCTTTCTGATGGCTGAGTAATATTCCATTGCATATATGGACCACATCTTCTTTATCCATTCATCTGTTGAAGGGTATCTTGACTCCTTCCACAGTTTGGCTATTGCGGACATTGCTGCTATGAACACTGGGGTGCATATGGCCCTTCTTTTCACTACATCTCTATCTTTGGGGTCAATTCCCAGGAGTGCAATTGCTGGGTCATAGGGTAGCCGTATTTTTAACATCCTGAGGCACCCCCACACTGTTTTCCAAAGTGGCTGTACCAACTTGCATTCCCACCAACAGTGTAAGAAGGTTCCCCTTTCACCACAACCTCTCCAACATTTGTTGTTTCTTGCCTTGTCAATTTTCACCATTCTAACTGGTGTAAGGTGGTATCTCAATGTGTTTTCAATTTGAATTTCCCTGATGGCTAATAATTTTGAGCATTTTTTCATGTGTCTGTTAGCCATTTGTATGTCTTCTTTGGAGAAGTGTCTGTTCATGTCTTCTGCCCATTTTTTGACTTGATTATTTGTTTTTTGGGTGTTGAGTTTGAGAAGTTCTTTATACATCTTGGATATCAACCCTTTGTCTGCAGTGTCATTTGTAAAAATCTTCTCCCATTCTGTGGCTTGCCTCTTTGTTTTGTTGACTGTTTCCTTTCTGTGTAGAAGCTTTTTATTTTGACAAAGTGCCAAAAGTTCATCAACCAATACCAAAAGATTGAGATTATTCCCTGCATATTCTCAAACCATAATGCTTTGAAACTGGAACTCAATCACAAGAAAAAATCTGGAAGAAATTCAAACACTTGGAAGCTAAAGACCATCCTGCATAAGAATGTTTGGGTCAACCAGGAAATCAAAGAAGAACTTAAACAATTCATGGAAACCAAGGAGAATAAAAACACATTGGTTCCAAAACCTAGGGGATACTGCAAAGGTGGTCCTAAGGGGGAAATACATAGCCATCCAAGCCTCACTCAAAAAAATAGAAAAATCCCGAATACGTAAATTAACTTTACACCTTAAGGAACTGGACAAAGAGGAACAAATAAAGCCTAAGCCAGGCATGAGAAGAGAAATAGTTAAGATTAGAGCAGAGATCAATGAATTAGAAACCAGAAATACAGTAGAGCAGATCAACGAAACTAGAAGCTGGTTCTCTGAAAGAGTTAATAAGATCGATAAACCACTGGCTAGACTTATCCGAAAGAAAAGAGAAAGGACCCAAATTAACAAAATTATGAATGAAAAGGGAGAGATCACGACTAACATCAAGAAAATAAAAACAATTATTAGAGATTATTATCAACAATTATATGCCAATAAATTAAGCAGCCTGGAAGAAATGAATGCCTTCTGGAAAACCTATAAACTACTAAGACTGAAAGAGGAAGAAATCTACAACCTGAATAGAACAATAACCAGTAACAAGATGGAAGCAGTGATCAAAAACCTCCCAAAAAACAAGAGTCCAGGGCTGATGGATTCCCTGGGCAATTCTACCAAACATTCAAAGAAGAAATAATACCTATTCTCCTGAAGCTGTTTCATAAAATAGAAACAGAAGGAAAGCTTCCAGACTCATTCTATGAGGCCAGCATTACCTTGATCCCAAAACCAGGCAAAGACCCCAATCAGAAAGGAGAATTATAGACCAATATCTCTGATGATTATGGATGCCAAAATTCTCAACATGATCCTAGCTAATAGGACCCAACAGTACATTAAAAGGATTATCCATCACGACCAGGTGGGATTTATCTCTGGGATGCAAGCGTGGTTCAACATTCTCAAATCAATCAAGGTGATAGAACACATTACTAAGAGAAGTGACAAGAACCATATGGTCCTCTCAAATAGAAAGTATTTCTTATGTATGCTTACAGCGGTACAACCCTTTCAGTTATACCTATATTGAGGTGGGGGGATGTTTAAAAATAAAACATTAAGAAAGGTACTTAGAGTATTATTTCAAATCTGCTTTTTTCTTTTTTGAAAAGATTTTATTTATTTTAGAGAGAGAGTGAGTGTGAGAGAGAGAGAGAGAGAGTGAAAGAGCAGGGGCATGGGCAGAGGGAGAGGGAGAAGTAGACTCTCCGCTGAGAAGGAAGCCTGACATGGGGCTTCTTCTGGGGACTCCGGGATGGTCACCTGAGCTGAAGACAGATGCTTAACCTACTGAGCCACCCAGGCACCCCTCAAATCTGCTTTTTTCTTAACAATAACAATATTTCACATTACATTAACAAATAATGTCCATTTAAATATCAACCACTTCCAATTACAATGGACTTCAACAGATACCAATACTAAATAACAATGGCAAAGTAAACTAGGGAAGTTTGGTTTAGTTTCATTATCTAAATGAAAGAAAGCATCAAACTCATCTATGTTTTGTCAAATCAAATTAAAACTAGACTGTACAGGGTTCTATCCACCGCGCTCACTCTATGCTCATCAGCAGCCTGTGGGCAGGCTGGAGGCCATGGTCTGCCTCTTGGGGAATGCAGCACTGCAGAGACTGCTTGCATGCCCCAACTCCAGAGGGTCCTTCTGGACCCAGGAGTGGACCCTGGTTGCATTGAAACCAGATAGGGTGTAGCAGCAGTTTGTTGGGGATGTGATCCAACACTTGGAAAGGAGGGGCTTCCAGCTGGTGGCAATAAAGATGTTGCAGGCACCAGAGAGAGCCTTGCTGAGCACTACCATGATCTGCCAAGGAAGCCCTTCTACCCAGCCCTCATCAGTCACATGAGCTTCAGCCCCATGGGGCCATGGTCGGGGAAAGCCCTAACGTGGTCTGCTCCTCAAGGGCCATGATAGGACACACCAACTCAGCTGAGGCTGCCCTCAGCACCATGGCGGGGGGACTTGGGGGGGAGGACTTTAGCATCCACATCAGCGACTCTGTGGAGGGGGCCCAGAGGGAGCTCCAGCTATAGTTCCAGATCAGTGAGTTGGTGGACTAGGCAGACAATGGCCACCAGAGTAGCATCTACCTGGCCTGAGCACTCAGGCTGCCCTCAGCCACCCCAGCAGCCACCCAGAATCACCTATCTCTGTCAACAAGTACTTGAGCCCACACCCATGGTCAGCCCTTCTGTTCCAGACCACCTTCCTGTACACCTTCTGCCCCACCCCAGTCCAGAGGGTTTGAGCAACCAACTTTATGTGTCTTTTAGTATCCTAAGCCAGCAAGAAATAGGACCAAATCCTTTCTATACCAAAGTGCCAACTTTAGGGTGTCTCCAAAATTGTGCAGTGTGACCTCCCTTCCCCAAAGTGGGGGGGGGGCATTAAAATTCACCGTGTTGTACATGGAGGTGGATCATTTATTGTAGTTTTTGCCATCTCTGAGGTAAGGATGAGGACTTTATGCAAGGTTTTAAGACTTTGAGAATAGAAATAGTGCTTATCCTCCCATACACACAGACACACACACACACACAACTAGAGGGGTTTGGGCATTGCAGTAAGTACATTAACCTACAATTTCACTGTCCATACTGTGGTTTACACTAAGTTTAGATGTCCTTTGAGTTCAGTTATTTTAAAAAGTGGAAAAATTCAAAGATCTCAAACGGGTGGTGCAGCCTCAGCTGAGGTGTACAGAATGTTTCTTTAGATAATATGTCTCTAAGCATTAGGTAGCAACAACTTTTCTTTTTGCATCACAATTACAAGAATTTCTTGAACTGGAATTTTCAGAGAAGCCATGCAAATGTACTGTTCCAGAGAAGCTATGGAAAGGAATTACTCTGAAGAAATGTTTCATACTATAATGTCTAATATGGGTTGCACATTACACATATCATCTTTTCTTTCCCTTTCCTTTCTTCAACAAGGAGAAAAAAATGAGCCATATTTTTTGAGATCTTCTATTCTCTTTTTGATGACTTCAAAAGATGCTAATGTTAGGTTAGCATTCTGAGGTTCAACTGTCTTTGAAGTTCAATTATTTAAGCAGATTAATATTTTCTGTCACTAAGAGAACAACCCAAAATGAGCCATTTAACTATCATTAACATAATGGTTCTGAAAAACGAATTGGCACACTGCTCAGATTCAGGGAAAAAACTCACTTGAAGGGTTTCTGTGACTTTTTTTTTCTTCTTTTCCTTTCATTCTGTTCGAATGATTCACAGAAAGCACCTCTGAAATTTAGATTTCAGGAAACATTGTGCATAGCATAATTACAGCCTTCTTTACTCATCAGTACTTGAAGAGTAACATTCATTTTTACTGAAACTATTATATGTTAAATAAGATTCACTTCACATATTATTTTGCAAAATACCTGCTCAAGTTTATTGAATGTTTTTCTAAAAACTAGTGTAATTCCTTACTATAACTACTTTTCAACTACAGGTTTTCTGACATGACTAGACACAAACCTCTAAGGATTTTACACCTTAGCGAGCATTGTATAAATAAGATAAAATTACTTTTGTTATAGAGAAAACATAAAATTTTTCCAGTGAATGCCTATTAACACACACATACAAAAACTACTTTCCTTGACAGACTTAACAACTGATAATGTATTATTATTTAGTACCGAATTCCAGTAGACAAAGGAAAACAAACAAGCCCTTGTCTTGTTCTATATCAATATAAATACTTATCCCTAATTTAAATGTAGATAGAATATTAGTCAATCCTCACTGTAAATTAAGCTGTATCTTGGAGACAAATATAGTCAGATATGTAATTTGTCTCTTAATTAGTGCCACATGTTCAGAAAGAGTTATTTTAACTTTTTAAAACAAAACTAGATTCTCAGACCAAATAATATTATATCTGAACCTAAAAATGTCAAATTCTGTTGGCTTCCATACCCACTTGGTGTACACACATAAACAAACATACTCACAGACTGCTTATTTTTATCTAAAGCATTTTTTTCCAACTTGTAAATATGGAGAATTTTTCAAAAAGGAAAGTAAAATCCTGAGCTGGGAGCTTTAGATTTTTTCGCTCACTCCCCAACCTCCCTGCAACCAGACACCCACATTTGCCCAACTATGGTTATAAACACTGGATAAACTGATTTCATATAAAAATCAATAGCCTATCAACCACCCTGAACAACACAAGTAGATCATTTTCTAAGCATTTACTTATCTCCTCAAATCATGTGATAAATAAAGCTTCTGCATGCCCACTTAGCAATTTAGGAAAAGCAGAGGGAGAACATCTGGCATCCTTTTATCTCCCTGCAGTAAGCAGGCAGAATAACCCTCTCTAATAATAAAAAGAAAGTCCATACCCTAATCCCCAGAACCTATAATGTGTTGCCTTAATTGGCAAATAAGATTTTAAAGACTTCAAGGACTTAGAGAGGGGGAGATTATTCTAGATTAATCAAGTGGGCCCAATGTAATCACATAAGTCCTTAAAAGTAGAAGAGAAGGTTTGAAGACTGGGTCAGAAAAATGAGACAATGAAAGCAGGGGAAGACTGCTATTACTATCCTGAAAATGAAGGAAGAGGGTCATGAGCCAAGGAATATGGGAAGCTTAGAACGACCTTTAACTGATAACGAACAAGGAAAAGAGGGCCTCAGTCCTACAATCGCATGGAATTGAATTCTGCCAACAACCTGAATAAACAGGGAAATCGATTCACTCTTAGAGCCACCAGGAAGGAATGCAGCCCCATTGATAGATTTCAGCCTGACAAGACCTGCATGAGACTTTCGGGCTATAGAACTGTAAGATTATAAATCATGTTGTTTTAAGTCCGTAAGTTTGCGGCAGCAAGAGAAAGCCAATACATTCTCTTTACAAATATTTTCTGCAGAAGACTTTCATTGGAGTGAATTTATTTTAAAATAAGAAAGGACTTGTGAGTTTCTACTAAAGATTCTTAAATAAGTCCTATGATTTGGGAACATTCTAGAATGATATATCTCTTTAGAAAATTATTTATTTCTTGTATAAACAAATGAAATTCATTTTATCTTATAGTCTACATCATCTTAGATTTGAAACATGGTTTCACATCTCAGCCTTATTTATTGGAATACCCTGCAACTATAAAAAGAACACAAAATGAACTGTTCCTGTTTCTCTGCCACTTTAACTAGATGCTATATGTGCAAGACCAAATAGTAATCCTTCAGATTTATTTTTATACTCAGACTTTCCCTTCACAATCCTTGCCAAATTACAGTGGTAATGGCAGTTACTTTTTCATAAGCAACAGGGTGCCTGCAACATTGATTATCAAGTGATTCTCAAATTCCCAGCACTCACACGTTGTTCTCACAAGACTTTGAGCATCATAAAATAACTACAATATTCATTCATCATCAAGGGAAGGATCTACTTTTTCCCCTCAAAAAAAAATCGCAGCCTACCATTTCTTTATCTGTTTCTGCAACAATGACTCAGGGTGCAAAGCAGTATGATTTCAAGTCAGTCTAAACAGTCACTTTCTTTTTGGAAAAAAAAATCTAAGACGCAACCCGATTTAAGAAAAAAAGTAAAAGGATTTCAATTAGCTGTTTTATGCTGCATCACTGATGGCGAACTTATTCCAACTGAGAATGAGTCTTTTAATATCTTGACTTATGTCAAATGAAAACAGTGAGTATGAGCCTAATTCTTCTTTTTTTGAATGTTCATATTACTTTTTAACTCACATATTATTTATATTAATTTTTTTCCAACTAAACTTTTGGTTATCTGACCTTCTAACTTGTATTAATTTGCCTTTCTGTCCCCTAAAGTACAGAGCTTACTGAATAACAAGCAAAATGTCCTCAATTGAAATGCCTGTTAACTTGAATCCTTGCCCTCAAAGAGCTATAATCCAGGAGAAGAAAACCTTGGATTAAAAGACAGTGTTTCATGATGATAAAACTCATAGAGAGAGGTGTTGAACAAACTTAAAATAGAGATACAATTAATCTAAGGTACTGTTAATTAGAGAGGGCTTTTTGAGAAATCTGGATTGATAGACCATCACTCTAAGCAGAAGAAATAAGAAAAAAAAGTAAGAGTCTATGTTGAAAGATCCAGGAGACAATCCAGTACTTTGTTGAAGAATGTCAGAGTGCAGTTGTATATATCTGGAGGGCAAAGTGAGCAACCAGATAGAAAATCTTAGAATACTAAATTGTTTGCATTATATCTGAAAAATAAAATTGGTGTTTCTGAACAGTGAAAGAGAGGTAGAAAAGGGATCTAACATTAATTCAGCGGTTATGATAAGCCAGACACTGATATTTATGTATGTTATCCCTTTAAATTCTAACAGCAGTCCAGGAAATAATATTTTCTCTATTTTATTGCAAAATAAAACAAGATTCACAGAAATTGAAGTCATGTGAGCAGTAAGTAGCAGGTCTTAAACCTGGGACAACCTGATTCCAATGTATCTGTACTTTTTCTACAATATTGGGAGAATCCACCCTCTCTCAACACTTAAAATATTCTTTGTGGAATAGCATGAAAGATGATTTAACTTATTCTCCATATAAGCTTCTTTTTTTTAAAGATTTTATTTATTTATTTGACAGAGAGAGACACAGCGAGAGAGGGAACACAAGCAGGGGGAGTGGGAGAGGGAGAAGCAGGCTTCCTGTGCAGCAGGGAGCCAGACACAGGGCTCCATCCCAGGACCCTGGGATCATGACCTGAACTGAAGGCAGACGCTTAACGACTGAGCCACCCAGGCATCCCCATATAAACTTATTTAACACTGAAATTCTTAATTCCCTTTTAGCAGTCTCTCTTAAAATCAAGTAACAAATTTTTGTTTTATTTTCACCTTGATGCCATTTTTATATGTAACTATTTTAATCATCCTATTTTTATGACACATTGAAACTGCACATGGAAAGACATAGGCATTTGCATTGCAATATCCTGGATCATTGATGTTGAGCTTCCATTTTGGAAGATTCCCTTTTTACTAAGTATGTTTTCATTAGTGGTAGAGTTTTCCTAATTGGATTGATCTCCAGATCTAATTATTTTATTTAATTATCATACAATAGGAAGTAATGAGCTCCACATGAGTTTTCAAATTTGAACTGCATATATAGTTATATTAGAGGTTGGACAAAATAACCACTAGAGCTCTAAGATTCTGAAATATACATCATTATACATGAACATTTTTTAAATTCCTAACTGGTTAAAAACTTGAAAATGAAAAAGGGAAAATAGTTTTGATCATTCTAAGCTATCAAAGTACCAAAATAAAAACAAAATATTTAATAGTCATTACTACTGAAACTATATAGTCTTAGACATTTGTACACACCGCAGTAGAGAGTTTAAAATGTGAACTTTCCTGGAAATCTACAGTCTTCTGTACCTTAGAAAAAATTCATAGCCATTATGAATGAACTCAAAGTCTAGACCTAAAGAGATAAAGAGCTATACAGGCAAAATTTATGTATTATGATATTGATAGCAGCATATCCTGTAATAATTTTTTAAACTGCAGATATAAGTGACCAAAATAAAGGAATGGCTAATATATTTTATCCACCAAATAGATATTATATTTTACGGACATAAAAATTGTTTTTTAAAAATATTTATATTACTTAAGATGATTATAATATTAGAAAAATACATAATAAATTTAAGAAATCCATAAGAAAAATGAGTTGAAAAAATTTTTTAAATATTAATATGAATTCACTCAGAAATGATGGCTTATGAGTGATTTTTAAAGTTTGTTTTTAATTTTTGGAGCATTCTACAATGAACAGAAATTACTTTTACCTAAGCAAAAAGTTTATTGTCAATTAATCAAGCCACTTTGCCTGTAAGTCTTAGAGACACAAGGAATTTAGTTTATTGATTTGCTTCTTTCTTTCCTATATAGCACCCCTATGATTTCTCTTAGGCCTCTGAAATTACTATTTATTATTCTCAATCAATGAAATAATTCAAGTTGGGTTTGGAAGCATTCCTTTCCAGTTTTGGTATGATGGTTAATTTTATTTGTCAACTTGACTGGCCATGAGGCAAGGGAATAGAGAATGAGTAGTGGAAGAAGTTAGTTACAAATAACCAGCTATGACCATGTGACCATTTACAGACAGAATTGTAATTGTTATAAGTATTTCCTACTTACTTTGCTATAAATACATTTGGGTGTATTTGTTTTCTTTTTGTTTTTTGCTTTTTTTCTCTTAGCCCCTTATTATGTAACTTGAGATTTATTGCTTTTATATCATAACATTTAAATATTATCACTTTTTCATAATAGTATTTAAGTTATGGGACATCAGGAACAGTAAACATCCCTCAAGGACTTTACCTCCTCCTCTGGGGAAGGGGTAAGTAAGTTTTCAGTTGTATGCAGGAGAGTTGTATCATGTTAGGTAGAACTGTTACCTTGTTTTTGTTTTTGTTTGGAGATTAGGTATAGTTTAAGGAGATGAATATGGGTGCTAAATTGACAAGGAGTGGACTTCTAATGGTTAATTTTATTTGTCAACTTCACTGGTCACATAATGTTCAGATTAAATATTATTTCTGGATGCGTCTGAGGGCATTTTGGGATTAGATTAGTATATGAATTAGTGGGCTCCGTAAATTGCCCTCTCTAATGTGGTTGGGCATCATCTATTCCCTGGAGGGTCTGAATAGAACAAAAGGCAGAGGAGAGAGGAATTCTTCCTATTTTTTTTGCCTCATTGAGCTAGGACTTCTCATCTCTTATCCCCAACTGCCCCTGCCCCCTAGTGGGAATTTACATCAATGACTCCTCTTGTTTTCAGGCCTTCTGACTAAGGCTGAATATTATCAGCTTCCTAGGGTATCCAGTTAGCCTACGGCCGACTGTGTGCTTTCTCATCTTCCATAGTCACATGAGCAAATTCCTTATATCCTACTGGTTCTGTTTTCTCTGGATTAAACATGACTAATATGCTTGGCTTTGAGGTAATATAATTTTTTATTTGCATGTCATTTTAAAAATCATCTTTCAAAGTTTAATTTACATACAACAAATTTTACCAATTATAAGGATCCAATTTGATGTTTTGTCAAAATGTATGTCATTTTATTCGTGCTTGCTATTTTTTATGTGCCAAGTTTAAATTTAGGGTGTAACTAACAAACTCCCCCATCATCACACATATAACATTGGAGCCCTCAAAATCCCAGATTAGAAAGAATTTCTGTTTCTTCCTCTCTTCTACTCACTTCTCAACTTCTTTGAAATGTTTAAGAATCCCACTGGGGTTTCTAATATTGTTAAAAGTGCAAATCCTATTTTTTCCTTAGTCATCACTACAGATGTTACTGGATAAACCCATTCTCCTCATTGAAGTTGAAGATCTCCAGATGCCATCAGAAGTTAGTTACTTTGAGAGGAACCAGTATTGGGTAGCAACCTGAAAACCTGGGAGCCTATTGTAAGTCTAAGTGGCATTGACAGCTAGTGATATTTCCCCAGAGGTAGCATAGTCACATTATAGTTAATAAAACAGATCTGTGATATTCAGTTGTTTTGAGGTTCTATGATGTCAGCCCCCATCTAAATGGTATTCTCATTACCAGCCTTCAATTCTCACAAAATGTGTCGGAGTGGTCAAGTATGGAGGGGTCGTAAGACAAACTGGAAAGTGAGAAGCCAAAGTTAGAAGCCAGAAGTCATGATGAAAATAGAAGCTTCTTTGGATGTCCAGAAGTATTTAGGAAAGGTTGGGGCCTACACAGAGTACTGAATGGGAATTGAAGCAATTTTACTGAGATAGCAAGAGGGAGACTTGAAAAATGGGCCCTTTAGCAGCCTGACAATTTGTGAAAAGGCCTGGAGCAGAGGTTATATAAGTATTTTGCTGAGACTTTCAAAAATAAAACCAGGGAGATTGAAAGTATAACACACAATAAGACTGAAGCAGAAAAAAAAAAAAGCTGGTTAGAAACTAAAGAGAAATATAGTTTGCATAGAAAAATCTCTAAAAAGAATTGGATTCAGCACAACAGGACAAAGTCACAAGGTTTTCTGAGTACACAAGCTAAATCAGGAGAAAAAAAGCAAGTTGGGGGGGTGGATTATGACCAATAAAACATAATTATTTTTGAAACTGAAGCCTTAGAGAAATTTTATTTAGAAAGATTTTTATTATAAAAATATGGTTTAATGCAGTATCTTTGAGAGTCCCTTAAACTCCTGTTTTCTGAAACTTTGAACCTCTCTAGGCATCACATTGTAACCTTGCTACTTTTCAGGATTAAGCCTAAATTTCCTCTTCTATAAACTGGGAATAATAATGTTTGCCACATAGGAATTTTATGAGGATTAAGAGCTTTAATGCATATAAAATCCTTAACACGTGCCTGAGAGATTAAATGCTACAGAAATGAATGTGATCCTCTGCTGTTGTTAATCTTTTTGTTATTATTATTAGCGATCTCCTTTATCAGTAAAAGTCTCCTTACAAATTTACATTAGGATGTTCATTATCTATGGGTGGTGTCGGGAGGAAGACCTTTCTCTGCCCTTCAGGTTCTTCTAGCGGGATTTAGAATCAAATTGACATGAGAGAGATTAACAGGAGAAAATCAAATTTAATAGAAGTACATAGGGGGAATCCACATAGACATGAAAATACAAAGACAATAAGGCAACATGAAGCTCATATGCCCTAAGAAGAGAGTAGGGGACTGAGAACACAAAGGGGAGGGAGGCCATTAGCTGGAAGGTGAAACAAGACGTTTGTAAAACAAAGATTGCCCTATTGTGCAGATAAGTCACTTAAGTAAAAGGGAGCCTCTTTTAACTTTTTTAATAGATCTCTTCCTCATACAAGAAGGCAGTTGAGAGGGAAGTAAAGAACTTTTCCTAACTCTGTGGGGTTTTGATTTCTTTTAACTCAAAAATAATGTTCATGCCAAAGTGGCCCATCTTGGCTCCTACAGTGGCAAAGAGTTAAAGGACCCAGGCAAAGCATTGCCTGGGGCAATAAATGGAAATCACCTCTCCCCCTCCCTCCTTTGTCTTTTACACTTCTACCAAGATAAGATCTCTGGATCTCCTGATGGTATCCTAGAATGTTAGATCTGGGATGAAATTTAAAAAGAATAATAAAAAAAAAAAAGAATCTAGGACAAGGGCAACACCTTAATAATCAGTAAACCTGCCCCAGAGTGTCTGAGTGGCTGGTCTAAAGTCAGTTAATAGCAGATTGGGGAGAGAGGAGAAAAAAATCCCAATGTTATGAGTGGGCTTTGATAACTGTTCAACCAGAAGACAAGATAAAAGTACTAGAATTCAAGGATACCTGTAGTTTTGAGGAAGTATTGGTGCCTACAAATAAGGTTGTAGCCTCCAGGTGCCTTACTTTCTTGACACAAAAAGTTCTCATTCTCATACCTGAGGCTACAAAGAATAGGAAATGCTATATATAAAATCAATCTTTCCAACACTTTATAAGTCATTGCCTTCTCTTCTCTCTACTTTTGTTTTTTTCCAAGTTGTCAGGCATACACTGACATCAGTACTTAAGTAATGCCCCCATTATATATAAATATTTTTATCTCAATTTTCAGGAGGCTGATTACTATAACACTTTTTGTTAAAAGAAAATATTGGAACACATTTTCATCTTCAGTCTTACTCTACTGATAATCAACTAAATTATTTGAATCAGATGAGTTTTTTAAAATTTTAAAGTAAGTATTAACATTAAAAAAATTCAATATACTATTGGTTAATAAGAATTACAAATGTATACTGGGGTGCCTGGGTGGCTCAGTTGGTTCGGTGTCTGCCTTCGGCCCAGGTCATGATCCCAGGGTCCTGGGATGGAGCCCCACATCAGGCTCCCTGCTCAGCGGGGAGTATGCTTCTCTGCTTCTCCCTCTGCCCCTTCCCCCCCATGCTTTTGAGTACACGCACTCTCTCTCTCGCAAAAAAAATAAATAAAATCTTAAAAAAAGAATTACAAATGTATAAACTCTTTGATGTTTTAAAACAATTCATTTTCTTCCTGCATTGCATGTTCCTGATGTTAATTTTTATGAGGTCACAGAGTGATCTTTTGACTTGACCTGCTTAGCAGGGAAGAAGTGACAAAGAAGCTTTCCAGAAGCTTTGTTTCTATAGAAACAGGTTTTCCCACTTCAGACCCAAGATAAATGGAGAATATAAGAGGTATTAATATTTATATTCATAAATCCCAAGTTGAATGTTTCTCCTTCCACTCACTCTTCTTCCAATGATTTTAGGGCATATGGGCTATGAAATGTGCTTGCCTCAAACCTGAGCCTGAAGGCTTAAGAGGGAAATAATTCACTGAATGGAGAAAAGAGCCTGATGAAAATATGGCATATGAATAAATGACATTTTAAAATGTATCTATTTAAACTTTACATTGTATTGGTAAAGAGCATTTTTTAATACTGACAACTGACTACTGAAAATGAGACCTTAGATGATTTGGCTTACGAAGTTCTCAGAAGAGACTTTGGAACAGTGTTCCTGAAAATCTCCTTCCCAAATAATGCTGCAGATAACAAAGGTAACTGGATGAGTCATCATATGTAGTAAGTGGTTATAAGGGTTTTGGAAATAATGGGAATTGCTTGGAAGTGGCAGTGAACCAGAGCCCAGAGCATTAAAATTTTTCATATATTTTAAACTCAAAATATTGAAAAGGACAGAATAAAAATACAAACCACTGAGGTAGATGCATGAACCAATGCTCATGTGCACACACACACATATACACACGCATGCACACGAATGTGCGTGTGCACACACACACACACACACACACAGTCATTAAACCAGAATCTTTTTCAGATCTTTCCACACCTTAGTATCAGGAACCAAAATCAATATATACAGTGATATCAACAAATGAATAATATGGAATCTTAATATAATAACTTTTATCTACAATTTTCCAAGACAGATATATGTTCTCTTTCAGGAGAGAATGTATGGGTGGGAAAACTTTTCCCTTCTTCCATTCTGGGTTCTTTGACTGGTCTGATAATTAAATTGACATAAGACAGATTAACAGGAGAAAAACAAATGTCATACATGTGCATGAAAGACATGAAACCCAAAGACAGTCAGGTGATTGAGTTTTTTTTTTTTTTTTTTAAAGATTTTATTTATTTATTTGACAGAGAGAGAGAGACAGCGAGAGCAGGAACACAAGCAGGGGGAGTGGGAGAGGGAGAAGCAGGCTTCCCGCGGAGCAAGGAGCCCGATGTGGGACTCGATCCCAGGACCCTGAGATCATGACCTGAGCCGAAGGCAGACGCTTAACGACTGAGCCACCCAGGTGCCCTGGTGATTGAGGTTTATATGCCAGCCTGAATTAAGGAGTGGGATAGGGACCTGGGACTTTAAAGGGGAGAAGGGCAACTCACAGATGTTTGGTAATCAAATGCTTGCCTGACATACAGATAAGTCTTTCGGATAAAAAAATTATCTCTGGTAGTAGCTCTTGTCTTGGTACCAGTCCTCTATGTACATTCTTGCAGGCAGTTAAGGGAGAGGCAAAAAGCTTTTCCTGAGTCTGCTGGGTCTTAATTGCCTTCAACTCAAAACAATCCCCAGGCCCAAGTGGCACATTTTGGGACAGCATACACTGCTCTCCCTCAAGAGTGTAGTATTTACTTTTTACCTTCCACCAGCTCTTTCTTAGCGAATAAAACAGAACAAAGATTATATCCTCACTGCATTTTCATGGTAGCCTAACTGCTGTAAAGAAGGAAGAGTCAATAACTTAGCGAAATCACAATTTATTGTTCACTGAAACAATAGCCCAATACGTGCAATTATGGTCAGGTGACTCAGGGATCCCGGACTCACAATGTATCTTAGTGTGAAAGTGCCATGTGACATGTATGCTTTCATTCTTTTGGTGAAACACATGGCCCTACAAGTCGCAAGTGGCTGGGGGTTATGGTCTAGCTGTATGCCCAGGAAGACTAGGAGAACGAGGTATTGGTCTACAGTCTTTTCATAAAGGAAACAGAGTTCACTCATAATGGACATAGACTTCTGCAGTTAATTTTTTTTTAGTTTTGTCATTTAATGCTCATGAAAGTAGCAAACATTTTATATTCAGAGCAATGTGACAATTTAAACAAAGTGTTACAGAGAGAAAGGGTGGTTGTCAGACATAACAATATTTTCCCCTATAATACTTGCATGGCAAGATATGAAGCTCAACTTGTGAAATTATGACATCTTACTTATCTGGCAGTCATAAGGCTTGTCAGAGTATAAGTCTGGACATTTGGAACTGAATTAAGTAATTGGTCTTTAATTTAGTTTCAAAAAGTCAAAACAAAACAACACATGAAATAGTGTTTGGAAATATTGGCTCTTGTCGAACAGACCCAGCTCCCGACTTTCTGGCTGCCCTTCACCTATTACACAGCATGTCACACATGCTTGTCCAGCTTCATTCAGCTCATCTTATTTCACACAAAATATGACAAGAATTTCCTTCTTTTCTAACTACATGAGGCCTTCCTATTCTCCTGAAATACTTTCCTCTTCTTCTGTAGCAGCATTATCTGGCCATGAGGCCTTCTCAAAATGTTTAATGGCTCAAAGGATGCTGCTTTAGAACTAAAGGTTGGGTGTGGAGGGATGCTACCTCTTCATTGTCCTCTGAGCTGATAAGGTTACCTCTGCTTGGGTGAGATTGTTGACATCTGCACACTATTTCTTACTTTTCATCAAAGGTTCAGGGGAAGTCTGCGACTATGACAAATACCAACATAGAGGATGAGAAACGAGTGGTGCTTTTTTTCTGTTAGGCTGTAAGCATGAGCACTGTCTGCATGCTTCATACTGGTTCCATGACATCTTTTCATCTGCAATAAAGGCCTACTGGAGGCTTTCTGTTTAGAACCAGCTTTAGGAATAAAAATAATAATTTACAATTTTTGAATTCTTAGAAGAAGGATCATTTCTCATTATTGTCGCTCAGTTTTCCCTTAAACTCACAAAATATATTCAACCATTTTCTTGGACCCACACTAATCTAGTGTTTAACTCAATTTCCCAAATCCAAAAGTATGCATGGTCCTCAGAAGTGTGAAGTAGGCATGTGAGGTAAAACAATAATGACACAATTGTTTGCCTGGCATCTTCGATGAACAGAAGTACCTGGTGTAGCACTCACTTGATTCATACTTGTGTCTAGTATACTTGAAACAATTATCTTGACATTGACAGAAGTGCTCAGTGTCTCTACTTGGAGGAACTTCTCTCCTCTGACTCCCTCCAGCTACTGTGGGTTTGTTCATTGATTTCTCCTCTACTTTTCCCCCAGATGAGGTAGAAGCTGAGTCATGGAAACATTGCCTGGCACTTAATGTACTGTATTAAGAGTCTAAACTTGAAAGGGTTCACTTTGAAGATATCCTCTGAACTAATCAGTAGTATTCCACTTCAGCACGTAAACCTTAGTTTGTAAATAAATTACATCTTTCCTTCAGACACACAACCTATGGAAAATTCAGTAATCTTTGTTTTCCCCCTGTGAATCCCTGTGGTAAAGAGCAGCTCCTCATCTTCGAGGATCTTATCAATATATAGGATAAATGCTTAGCTGTAACATCAAGTCCAGCAAAACTCTCCAAGGCCTTTATGCAGACTTTGCTACAAGGATTTCAAAAAGGCTTTAGAATACCAGTTGTTTGTATTTCCTTTCATTTTAAGTTCACTTTAGATGTTAATACCAGGCTGGTATATTAAGTTCAGATCATGAAGAAGGTTCGGAAGGTAGAAGATATGTTTGGCAAAGATTTTGTAATATCCACTAAAGTGTAAAAAATTATATATTGTAGTAAGTGAAAAGAAGGCAATGCACCATATGTTTTTATAGATATTGCATGCATGTACAGACAAATTTAAATAAGGTAGTCAGAAAAGGCTTATCCCAAGAGGTTGTTGTGATCTGATGTTTGAATTAGAAGGAGCAACATATGCATAGTGCTGGGCAAGTAGTATATTTCAAGCAGAGGGAATAGTTAGTATAAAAATATTGACATAGAAAAGGACTTGCCATTTTCAGGAATAAACATTAGTAATGTGCTTAAATCATATTGAATAAGAAGAGAATGGTATGAAATGTTTTGGGGGATGTATGCTGGAACCAGGTAAATTATGAAATATTTTATACTTCATTCTGAGTTAAATGAGAAGTCATTTAATGTTTAATTAAGGGAATGTCATATCTGATTTATTTCAAACATCACTATATGGAGAATTAATGGAGTTTGAGCAAGTGTAGAAACAGGAATGTTATTTTAGTATTCCAAGTATTAGATAATGGCATCCAGAACAAGTCAGTTTTCAGTGAAGATGGAGAGAAGTGGATGGATTTTAAATTCATTTTGGAGATAAAATTCATAAGACTTGATGATAAACGTGGGAGGCAAGAAGTAAGGAACGAGGACAAATGAAGGGATAATACCTAATATTTTTAACTTTTTTTGGTTTTGTTTTGTTCTTGTATCTTGCATTGAGTTAAATTTTGGTGCAGTTTAATATTATTTTGGAAAATAAGAAAGATGTTTTGGGAGAAGTGGGTATCCAATGTTCTGTTTAAGTACCTTTGGTATCGCTGGTATCTCTTTGTGTGTCCAAATGTCCTCTTCTTTTAAGGACACGAGTCAAATTGGATTGGGGCCACCCCAATGGCCACATTTTACTGTAATCATTCTTTGAAGGCCCTATCTCCAAATATAGTCACATACTGAGGTACTGGGGGTTAGGGCTTTAACATATAAGTTTGGCAGGACATGATTCAGCCCATCATATGTAAGAATTCTGTTTTTAACTTTCCAAATTATACTTTGGTAGTTTTACTGGTCCCACAAATAAATATTTGACATATTTATTCTCCATTCTCTATTTTAAAAATTATGCTTCAACAGACCAACTATTTCAAACTTCACATGGTACATTTTTTTCAGATATATGCAAAGTGAAATTTGATGTTAGTTTCAGGTGGAGCTCTCTGGGAAGTAGACGCTGGGATGGAGTTAAGAGTAAAAACATTTATTGTAGAGTAACAGATGGAGCAAGAAAAGGGAGGAAGTAGGATTAGACACAAGGAGCTGTCAGAACATGATTGTGAAGGGAAGTAGAATTTGTCACCCCAAAATATGCCTCTTTGGCATAAGGATTATTTTAAGCTGGTTATTTTTAAGACAGCAGACATGGGAGAAGCTCTGAAAACCAAGTCAAAGTTACTCTTTTGTAAGGAATATTTACATATAAGGGAAACCTTCATTTGTAAGAGTATCTCCTTCTCTGTAGCAAGAAGGGGAGGCTGACTCTAAATTTCTAGAAACTCTTATCAATGCAGAAGGCAATGGCTTAAATCGACACAATAACCCTACCCTTGATTATTGTGCTTTTCCTGATAACCTCCCATCACTGGCCTCCCTCCCATCTTTCCCTCAACATTTTTTCTTTAGCTGGAGATGTTATTTAAGGTGGTGGCTTGGGCCATTTTGGGAGTTACTCAGTTGTCCTGGGTTTCTTCCATATATACAGGAGGTAACCATGTTATTAAATTTCCATTTGTTTTTCTCTTTTTAATTTTTTATTATGGGGAGGTGGTCTCAGCCAATAACCTACAAGGCTAGAGAGAAAATTAGTTTTCTTTCCCCACAGTTCTGACCTGGTAAAATTTCTAACAGCTCAACCAGGAGCTCCACAGCAAAGATTATTCAAAAAGGAGATCCTCCCTGGGAGGCTGGTTAGGCCCTTGGACTACCTCTCCATTACTGCTCTGCTGCCCTACTGAGATCATAACCTTGGCTCACAAGTTAATGTGGATGTTGATGAAGCTAACAGCTGGAGGCTGTCAACTAACCATAATCCTTGGAGCTAGGCAGTAAACTCCTACCTGATGAGGGATCTGAATGGTATATATCTGGATCTGTCAGAGAGTTTAAGTCACAAACATTTAATAGACATATAAAAAAGGAAGGAAATATAAATCAATTCAAATATCTAAACAATAGTAATAACTAACATTTTTGACCACTTAGTATGTGCCAGACACTATTTAGCACTTCATACCATTTTCTAATTTTTCCCCATCTTCCTCAACACAAAGAAGAGAAAAAATTATAAATATACAAAATGAATCTTTTTACTTTCAATGATTTTAGTTCTCACATTTGGGCATCAAGAAATATTAATTACAAACTGCATTGTTCAGAAAGGAATATCACATTTTTATTATAGCATATGTTGATGTAAAAAGATTCAATTACTATGAGAGTCATTTGTTTAGAATATTCTAACATAAAAATAGTATAAAATTCCAAATAGAAATTAAAGCTTGCCATTTAATAATCTTCCCAAACCAAATTTTTTAAAAGATAAGCATGCTTAGATGCATGTCTAATTCTTTGTATTAGGTCACAAACATTTCCCTTTTGCATCTATTGATCATTAAACTTTTACAGATTTTCAAATAAACTAAAAATAAAACTTTACAGGTTGTAAGGAGAGTGGCATTTACAACTCGTATAAAGGTTAAGTTTCCATTTTTTTAACTTTTTCATTTTCAATCCAAGTCATTTTATTTCTTAAGGTAAATATACAAGAAAGAAATAGAGCAATTAAGTGAAAAAATGTATTCACGTGCTAAGGAATTAGATCCATGTCCATTAAACTGAAAGCTATCTGTGAAAAGTCATTGAATTAACAGTACAAAAAAATATATACTGAACGGGATACCATCTATAAAGCTGATCGTCAACTTAAGCAGTTAAAATTTGAAACTTCATAGTCCTGCTTGGTATCCTTAAAAATAACTCAAAGTTAGATAATTTATATCTAGATTCCATCTCAATAAACAAAACTAAAAATGGTAAACTTTGTTAAATATGATTATGCAATGAAAAAAACAAAAGTATGAGAAAGTAGGTTTCTATAAAAATTTAAATTCACATTCAACATTGATTAGTATTTCCAAAATGTTTCATCTTGGTTTAGAAACTTAACCTTCCCTTTTATCAAATGATTACCTTAGAGAAATTCATTTAACAATGAATAATTGTTAAAGTAAATCCTTCATTTTTAGAAAAAGTTGCTTTATATGGTATGGTATCTCTCCTTTATTTCCCTCTCTTTCTTTAAGTTGTAGCTGTATTAAGGCTTGTCAATTAAAGAGCAGTACATACCCTGGCAACTTATCTTCAGCTATCTTTTTAATTAGTCCCTAGAGTAAAAATTTCCAGAATGTTCATATGCCTCTCCAAACACAACAAATATTAAGTACAACTCTGTTCCATATATAGTTTTTTTAGCACATTAGTTCTGTGCTATGAAATTTTCTCAAAACACAAATTAAATATATTTTGCAGCTCCAGTCTTTGAAAACAATATTTTTTCTTAACTCTGCTAGTTTCCTAAGCATCTTTAAACAGGAAATATTTTTAAGCCTTCTTTATCTGCTTTCCATATTACAATCTAGGTAATATATCTCAAATTAAGACTTTTCAAATACCAAATCCTCCAACCTCCTCAAGAGCCCCCTCCATAACATAAAACAGTCATATCTTACACTGGTCCCTAGTAACCTACAATATAGTAAAATGTCTATTCCTTAGCATGGCATGCATGGCCTCTAAAGAATGGTTCCTCCTTGTCTTTTCAGACTTAATCTCTCAACACTTCTGTCTCATAATTTAAGGACTAGCAAAAGCAATGTTAACTCCTCTCTTCAAGTTTGCCATCTCTACTCACCTTCCTTACTATTTTCTACGGACAAGTTTCCTTTTTCTCTGTTGCATTCCATGCATATCTCTATAATTTCACTCATCTCATTTTATTGTGATTATTGATCCCCGCATAAGAGTTTGCTTCAACAGGGCCTATGTCGCAGACATCTTTGCATCACGAATCTCAAGCTCTGACAAATCACTTACATGATATTTTCTTCCAAATTCACAGTAACCACAATATTTTGAAGAGCTCATGTATATTCTTCTACATATACATAGCCTGGTACACAGATACTGATATCAGAGTGCTCAGAATTGACAATGAGTAAGATCATAGTTAACATGTCAAGTTGAGTCACTTTCTCTTTTATATTTCTTTCACATAACGCAATTTTCTCCTAATATAGGGTGGGAAGAGGGAGGGAAAGAGGGGGGGCAGAGAGAGAGAGAACTGACTTTAATGAAAAGGAAAAGTAGTACCTTTTCCCCCCATTAACCTCCTGCTGGTGGCTGGCATTGTGTGTACAGTGTATTTACTCCTTCTGTTTTTCTAATGCTGGGCCTTGCCTATCAGAGCTTCTTAGAATTTCTATTAAGGGGCGATTCTATTTACTTTCTGTAGTAGCAACCTAATACATCTTATCTTGTCAGGTGCTGAGCATGGAATAGGTTGTATTTCTAAACATATAACTATTGAATTCTGGCTTCTTAGAAATTTTCCTCTAATGCTCTAAATCTGCCCTGTTTTATTGCTCTTATATTTTTGCTTACACCTTTGTATTCTAGCTAGATCCTCATTTAGCTTTCTTCTAGTAGGCTTGTTTTTTCTGTGCTAAAGCTCTTGATTTTGGTAACTTAGAGAAAATGCCATAAAGCTAGATTTATATTTCTTCATTTATAAAATTTCCTATTTGCATTATAACTGCTCAAGTCTATTACTTTGTGACTGATGATAATGGATTGGTGAGAAACACTGAATCAGGTAGTTTTGCTACATGAATAACTAAGTCAAAGCCAATGGGTTAAAATAACTATTTATTATTAGAATTCCCTGGGTGGAGGGATCACCTGGTTTAGGTTAGACTCAGCTGGGTGGCTCTATTGTTGGGCTCTGTTATGTATCTGTAGGTTGACTGGTACACTCTACTTTGAGAACCAAGAAGCTTAGTTGCAAAGCTCAGTTCCATATACCTTGAATCCATCAACTTTGAGCAACCCTAGCTAATTCAACCTTACCCCATCTAACTGAAGACTCTATCAGTTTGGGTCCTCTGAGAAGCAGACAATTCAATGGTATTGGACACATAAGAGATTTATTAAGAGAAGAACTTCTGAAAGATAAAAGAGAATGGGAACAGTACTACATGGGGAGAGACTTCCAACTCCAAAATGCAGGTCTGGCCCCTGTGAAAGAGGAGAAAGAAGGAAGCAGAATGTGGTAGAAAGACCCTCAGACTGCAGAGCTGCTTTGAGAAAGTCTTGGTCAGATGGATGAGCAGTCGCAGAACGTAGATGCCCGTTAGAAAAGTCCCACATTGGGCAGGGATGTTTTGGCTCTTGTATACCCACTGTTTTCAGCCACTCACTGGGACTGGCCTGAAAAGAGTAGAGCCTTTGAAAGAACGCCGACGTATATCCAAAAGGTGTGTTAGCTGGAGGCTCTCAGCAAATTACTCTTCTCCTTACAAGTTCTCTTTCAAAGGGAAATTTGAGTGGCATGTTAATGGTTGCTGCTATAACTCTTTCCAGAAAATGGATATTAGAATTTCTTGATTTATAAATCAAGAATAGACTAATGGATTTATTCTGTATTATCTAGAATGTAAACTTACACTTCTTGATTAATAAAACCATAAGAGAAAGAGAATAACATATTTTCTCTTGGGGAATTACTTAATGCATTTCTTTACTATATGTGTTCTTGATTGGTAAGTTAAAAACAAACAACTTATAATAGCCAACACAATACTGAAGAATAGCAATGTTAGAAGACTGGCAATACCAACTTTAAGACCTACTATAAAGCTGCAGTAATCAAGATAGTGTGGTATTAATAGAATAGACAAATGCATCAATGGAAGAGAACAGAGATCCCAAAAATAGACCCACAAATATAGTCAACTGATCTCTGGCAAAAGAGCAAAAGCAATTTTATGGAGAAAGGATAATCTTTTCAACAAATGGGACTGAAATAACTGGACATCCACACGCAAAAATTAAATATAGACACAGACTTTATACCTTTCAGAAGAATTAACTCAGGATGTATCATAGACTTCAATGTAAAATGCAACAAAAGTATAGAACTTTTAGATATAGCATAAGAGATAATCCAGGTGGCCTTGGGTTTGGTGATCAGTTTTTAGATACAACACTGAAAGCATGGTCCATAGAAGAAAAAAATTGATAAATTGAACCTCACTGAAATTAAAATGTTCTGCTCTGTGAAAGACACTGTTAAGAGAATGAAAGGACCAGCTACTGACTTGGAGAAAATCTTTGCAAAACGTATATCTGATAAAGGATTTGTATCCAAACTATATAGTGAACTCTTAAAAACTCAGTAATAACCAAACAAACAACCCACTTAAAAATAGCAAATATATGAACAGACACTTCACAAAAGAAGTTAAACAGATAACAAATATGCACAGGCAAATATACTCAACATTATATGTTATTATGGAATTACAAATTTAAAATGAGATAACACTATACACCTATTAGAATGACTGAAATTAAAAAAAAAAAAAAAACCAAACACCTGATGACACTAAATGTTGGTGAAGATATGGAGCAACAGAAACTCTCATTCACTGCTGGTGGAAATGCAAAATGGTATAGCCACTTTAGAAGTCAGCTTGGCAATTTCTTTATAAAACTAAACATAGATTGGGGCGCCTGGGTGGCTCAGTTGTTAAGCATCTGCCTTCGGCTCAGGTCATGTGGAGCCCTGCGTCTGGCTGCCTGCTCCACGGGAAGCCTGCTTCTCCCTCTCCCACTCCCCTTGCTTGTGTTCCCTCTCTCGCTGTGTCTCTCTCTGTCAAATAAATAAATAAAATCTTATAAAAAAACTAAACATAGGTTACCAGACAATCCAACAATCATACTCCTAGGTATTTATAAAAATGTGTTCAAAGCTTATGTCCACACAAAAACTTCTACATGGTTGTTTACTACAGCCTTATTCGTAATTACCCCAGCTGGAAGCAAAAACGATGTCCCTCAATAGGTGAATGAATAAAACTCTGGTGTATCCATATAGTGGAATATTATTCAGCACTAAAAAGAAAGGAAATATCAAGCCATAAAAAGACATGGAGGAAACATAAAGCTTATTGCTAAGTACAAGATGTCAGTCTGAAAAGGCTACATACTGCATGATTTCAACTATATATTTTGGAAACAATAGAACTGTAGAGTAAAAAAAAAAAAAATCAGTGGTTTCCAGGGGAAGGGAAGAATAGGTGAAGCACAGGGGATACTTATAGCAATGAAACTATTCTGTGATGGGACTTTACTGTGAGATACTGTAATGGTGGACACATGACATACATTTGTCAAAATCCATAGAATTGTACAACACAGAGTGAACCCTAATGTAGACTATGTTTTTATAATTTAATAATATATCAGTACTGGTTCATCAATTTTAACAAATATACCACACTAATTCAAGAGATGTCAATAATAGTGGAAAATGGGAAAGAAGTGGTTTTTTTAATTCTCTGTACTAACTGTTCAATTTTTCCATGAACCTAAAACTGCTGTAAAAAAACCTTAAAATCTATTCCTCCTAAAAAAAAAATCTTCATGTTGTAGTGATCTTTGTTTCTCCTTTGACACATTTTAGAAAGACATAAACTGCCTACTTGCTTCTGCCTCTTGGTAGTTCCATATTTTGGCCATTTCTCTGAACCTTAGTTTTCTCATAAGTGAAATAGTGTTAACAATACCAAAGGCATAGTACAGTGGGGATACCTGGCTGGAGGAACAGGTGCATGGGATCTTCAGTACATGTCGCTTTCCTCCTTGTTTCCCAAATACTCTTTCTCCTATTACTAAATGGGAACAGCCTGACCCAAACATCCTTTGCTTTGTTTTCTCCATGCACCATGTTTATTCAATCACGCACTCCCTTTTCCCATCATCACTTAAATTTCTCTATTTATTCTACCCTTTCCTGTTTCTTCAGATCCCAGAGCACAATTTATAAAATCGCTAGATGGTTCACAATAAGGAAGGGGTGAGTTGTTCAGCATTATAATAAAATTTTGTTTTGTTGAATTGTTGGGGTAGTGACTGTATCCTAACTTCAGCACCATGAGAAGTCCTAAAAATAATCATGAATAAAATATGATTCCTGCCTTTAAGTAACTCACAGTTAGAAAGAGGAGATGCATGTGAAGAAACGATCCTTGATGCAGTTATCAACAACTCAGTATGAATTCATTTTAGATACTTTTCTCAGACTATACTGAAGAAGGAGAGGTGGTCCCAGCATAAGAATGCTGAGAATTAGGCTGGGAGAAGTTATCCCTTAAAGAGAGGTAGCGGACTGAAGGAATTGGGGTTTAGTAGCACTAAGTAATACTCCACTTAGTTTGAAATTGCATTACTTGAAAGCAAATACCATCCTCCTCCAAAATCCTGTTTTCTTTTCTTTTTTTTTTTTTTTTAAGATTTTGTATTTATTTATTTATTTAACAGAGAGACAGAAAGAGAGAGCACAAGCAGGGGGAGTGGCAGACAGAGGGAGAAGCAGACTCTCCGCTAAGCCAGGAGCCTGATGTGGGGCTTGATGCCAGGATCCTGGGATCATGACCTGAGCCAAAGGCAGACACTTCACTGACTGAGCCACCCAGGTGCCCCCAAAATTCTGTTTTCTGATGGCACTGTAAAATGCAATTATCAAACATTTCCATCAGTGGAAATCAGGAGGAAGAAGTTATTTAAGTACATTAAGCACTAAAGAAAATTTGGGTTTTTAATCATTTCATGTTGTTTCTAAGAAACTCATTTTGGTCATATTGCTCTACAAAATTAATATTCCTAGAGTTTATTTGGGCTTTATCTTTCTCTTGCATGGATACATTTAGAATGGATTCCAAAGAAAAGTTAATGATTTTGTTTTGTTTTACCTTTCCCAAATTAAGATGTTACTTATAGTCAAACTGTATCACATCACAACTTGTGAGGATAAAATTCCCTTTAATCTAGCTCTCCTTTTTATTAATATTACTAATGAATTGTATATTTCTAGCATTGTTTTAATTCTTTTTATCCATGAGAGTGGAGAGTCACAGAACATTTCATACATTAATGATACTTGTAGAATTTGAAAGTAAAATGACCTTCAGGAGCAATTAATTTATTTACCTGCATTTTAAATATTCTAAATATAATTTTCATAATACATTATTCATTCATTTCATTAATTAATAAACAGAGTACATATCAGAAGGTAATACCCACAATTCTAGGTAGTCCCAAGTTCCAGAAGTCCCCCTCAGAAAAGTCATAGGTAGAATTGGATATGTATGATATTAGCTCTTCTTCTGGGTAATATGATATAAAACTAGATCATCCACATGAAATTCTGATCTTACCCTCCTGATTATTCTAGTCCTCATTTTTTAATATAATAAAATTTTTTCATGTTGTTTTGTATTATTCCAAAGTCAAAGAGGCCAGAAAAAAATCCACACATTCCATGTAACTAAATCTCCCTTCCAGAGATATTTATTAAAAATCAACTTGGCATTCATGACTTTAAAATTCCTGAAAGATATCACAGAATTAAAATCACCATGACAATATTTCCAGCAACATACTTTTTTGCCAAAGCAATACTTTTTATCATCTTTATGTCTGTTGAATTTTTATTGTTTCTCACTATTTCTTAAATCCTTTGCGTTTTAAAGTTTTATCTTTGAATATAAAAATAACTTATTTTAGTATAAAGACTCTTACAAAGAACATTACAGTAAATGCCATTATTAGGTATTAGGCCAGAATTTGGACAAATATTAATCTTACACTAAATATGGGTATGCTTAATAACTTATTGCTCTGCAGAGATCAAAATTTCTATAATAACAATGGATACTCACTAGTTGGTACAAATAGGAAGGATATATTATGAAGAATAAAATGAATAACTTCATAGTAGAATTTGGATTTCATGCAATGAGTATATCAGCAATAAACTATGGAAATTACTTTATCAGTAGTAGTAGTAAACTTTGGATGGAGAAGAAAGCAACTGTGTCCCAAATGCCTCAGAAGAACATTCGTAGCATCATTAAAAATGCCAGATAGTCACTCTTCTATCAGTGGCACATATTTGAAATTCACTGTGATCTCAAAGTTTCCCAATATTTAAATTATATCTGGTAAAGTAATTACCATAATAATACTTGCCTTGGCCCTAGGGATAGTCCCTTTTTCAGGGTTAAACATAATCATTCTATTAAAAATAATCGACTAAAATGCCAATAGTCAATAGGGGAAGATATTGGCCTCATTGATTTTGAAGATTAGCAAATTGAACTTGGCAATTTGATAAAAACACACAAACAAAAAAGTAATATCCACCTGGTAAGGCTTTATGTCATCAGGTAACAAACTCCATTTCAAGGTACAGAACACTGTTGGGTGACCTGACCTTTAAGACCATCAATATATAGAGTCCATCTAACCGCCTTTTTATTTATTTATTTATTTATTTATTTATTTATTTATTTTTATTTTATTATGTTATGTTAATCACCATACATTACATCATTAGTTTTTGACGTAGTGTTCCATGATTCATTATTTGTGTATAACACCCAGTGCTCCATTCAGTACGTGCCCTCTTTAATACCCATCACCAGGCTAACCCATCCCCCCAACCCCCTCCCCTCTAGAACCCTCAGTTTGTTTCTCAGAGTCCATAGTCTCTCATGGTTCGTCTCCCCCATGGATTTCCCCGCCTTTTCAAAATAACATTTCCTTTAGTGAAAATGATGCTTGCTACCGAATTGAAAGTCATTAAATATGCAAGTGTCATACTATGTAAGAGTGGTGTTTTAAAAGTATTTCATCGGGTTTGTTTTGTTTTCTCTCACTGTGTTTTCTGTTCTTCACCTCTATTTTCTAATTATCGATCACTGATTTTCAAAATTCTGTCATTCCTTCTTTCTTTGTTCTCAAGATCATTTTCCTTTATTTTCCTATATTCTTTCTGGTTTTACATTTAAATCCATTATATTTCAAGCAACTAATTGAAGTTCTAGTCAAACAAGAAATTTTAAAAAACAAAAACACCTCATCAAGTAACTCCTGGGCCAGGCAGTCCTCCCTTTCAGAATGAAGCAGAGATGCCGTGTGGGAGAAAGCAATCCAAGGGCTGCCATGTTTCCTGATTAACCAGCCCAGTTCTAGTTTTAGCTTATGGGCGTCCCCACAGTAATTCTTTTTGCTGAGCTGAACTGAGTCAATTCCTGTTGTTTCCATGAGTCATCATTAATTCTTCTCCTTCTTACTCCGCATCTAATTCAGATCCTTCAAAATATTTATAGGTTCTGAAATGATCTCACAGCATCCGAATGACCACTGTGGTCCAAGCAACGTCATCTCTCTGGATTATAGCATAGCCTCCTTGTTGCCCTGCTTTTGCCTTTGCTCCATTAAAGTCTATTTTCCAGCAGCAGCCAGAGAGATCTTTATAAATGCATGACAGATGATATCATTCCTCTGCTCAAGAGCCTACTTAGAGTAAAAGTAAAAATGCTTAAAAAGGCTTACACGGTGACCTGCCTCACCCTGCCTCTTGGCTCCTGTGACCTTGTCTCCCATCTGTCGATGCTGATCCAACTCCATTCCAGTCCTTGTTCTTCCTGGAATCTCACCATACATGCTTCTGCCTCAGTTATTTGCTCCTGTTTCCTTTGCCTAGCAATCTCTTTCCCTAGATACCTAATCGGCTCCCTCCCTCACTTCCTATCATTTTGAGAGGTTGCCCTTCCCCAGTACTCCCTGTTCCCTTCATCCTGTCATTTTTATAGCAATTATTACAACCTGTTGAAGCACATTTGAATTTATTATGTTTATGGTCTGTCATTTTTCACTAGACTAGAAGCTCCATGATGGATAGTGATTTTTTTTCCTACTGGATCCCCAGTGCCTAAAATAGTAATGGCTACACTCAATAAATATTTGTTGGATTAACTAATTAATACATAACAATTAGATATCATAATTATATAATTAGAATCATAGAATGTCACACAGTAGGAATGCATGATAATTAGAAAGGGATAGGAAAAGAAAATATGGACAAGATGGGAATATGAATAAACAGACGGAGAAAAGTAAATAAAAATAAAATGTGCACTTACAGCTTCACAATGACTACTAAACTTTGCCATCATTTATCTAGAAATCCAATGCAAATATCAAGAACAAAGAGCAAAATACGTGAGAATTAAAAGGAAATGACATTTAATAATGATGATTCACAGACCTGTACCTCTGAAACAAATAATACATTATATGTTAAAAAAAAGAAGAAGATAGTAGGAAGGGAAAAATAAAGGGTGGGGAATCGGAGGGGGAGATGAACCATGAGAGATGATGGACTCTGAGAAACCAACTGAGGGTTCTAGAGGGGAAGGGAGTGGGGGGATGGGTTAGCCCAGTGATGGGTATTAAAGAGGGCACGTATTGAATGGAGCACTGGGTGTTATACGCAAACAATGAATCATGGAACACTACATCAAAAACTAATGATGTAATGTATGGTGATTAACGTAACATAATAAAGGAAAAATAAATAAATAAATAAAATCTAGTTTGTCTGATAAAACAAAATAATGATGATTAATTTAAAATGTGATAGTTTAATATTTGTTTTTATTAGATTTTTTTATATAAATGTAGGAAAGAAAAAAAATATGAAATAGAGGAAGCAATGGAAAATGTACAATAGATAAAATTTTCATTATTAATCAAATATATTGTCTTAGTTTTACCACCCACTACTTCCTAATTCTTAATGTCAACTCTTTAACATGTATTTTAAGTTGTAAGTAAGTTTCACAGAAATTATGACTAAGGAAATATACACTACAATGTTAGTACACTGTTGGCAGAAAATAAGTATTTGGACAAAAAAGAGTATTGCTTTTCAAAGAATTTTCTTAGAACAAGCACAGTCTTACCACTGAAAATTAAAAACTGATCTAGGTGAACTGATACATTGCTTCCATGTCTGATTTCTAAGATTCTAATATTTTTAGTACTTATATGCTTTTGTTGTAAAACATTTGATCCATAGGAGTGTATATTAAAAACACATTCTACCATGTAGTTTAAGATAAATACAAGTGACCACAAGAGATATCACTCCACTGTTATTTGTATATTTTCCAGGTATTGAGAAGAATTTATAGAAATCCATTCTACCCTCCCTCCTTCCTCCTTTCCTTTATTTAACAAGTATTTTTTGAGTGATTATAATGTATCAATCAATACACTGGGAGCAAATATTCAAAATCCCTACCCTTTAAGATGGACCAACCAGCCTTCTTTTCTTCTTTCCTTTTTTTATTCCTTTTTCTCCTTTCTTTTCTGTCTCTCTCCTTAAAATATAAAAGTAATACAGGAGTATACCTTTCCTTCCTCCCTCCCTCCCATCCTTCCTTCCTTCCTTCCTCCCTTCTTTCCTCCCTTCCTTCCTTCTAGAGGTAATACATGAATATACATATAAAAGATCTAAATGATACAAAGTGTAAAGAGTGAAATATAGATATAACTCTTTGCCCTTCTTCTTGCATTCTGCTATTTGGAGAATCATATTTGTCCTGAGATGGGTGACCATTTGTCCATTTAAATTTCCTTTACTTACACATGGATATGCAGACACCCATGTATATTTTGTTCCTTATAAGGATTTATAAAATTTTTATTCCCCTGACAATATATACTTTATTTTTTAAAAATAACTACAAAGCATTACACAGAGAAGGTGTAACCCAGTTTATTTAACCACTGTCTTATGATGGCTGTCCTAAATTTACTTGTTTATTTAAGCTATACAGCCAGTGCAGCAAGGAATGTCTTGAACACTGATTACTGGACACATATGTAGGGTTTCCATAAAATAATTTCTTAGAACTGGAATTTGTTTAAAAAAAAAGTATTGGCTTTTCACATTTCAATAGATACAAATAAATTACCTTCCAAAAATGGTTAACAAATTTACTCCAATGAGAATGTATTCATGTACCCATTTTCTCACATTCCTACCAACATCTAATATTATTGATCTTATTATGATTAAGGAAAAATATATATTTTGCAGTTTTGTAATTTGCTCTCTGATAACTTTTAATAACTTTAGGCATATTTTCCTATGTTTATTGGCCATTTACATTTTGTATTTCCGACTTGCCCTCATATGTTTTGTTAACAATTGACTTGTGTCATATTTTATGGAATATGTAGAAACTCATGTTTTTAAATGTTTGTCTTCATTTACAAAATGAGTTGCAATTTATTCCTGCATTGTATCTCTCTATTTGACATGATACATATTAAAATATGTTAATATTTTTATTTATGACTCCTCCTCTGGTATTTAGGAAGGCCTTTCTCACAGTGACATTTAATGCTTTCAACTATTATTTTTTTTATCATGTAGCTGTCTACTCCACCTAGAATTTATTTCTGTGTAGAACTAAGTCTAAATTAATTGTATTTACTAATAGATAGTCAATTGCACTAGCAAGCATTTATTGATTTAGAGGAGAGTCTGTTCTTCACCACTGCTTGGAAATAAACCACTTTGTTCTAGACCACAGGCACTGCCACGATTAGAGGTTGCTACTCTTTAGCCTCAGAAATTTATATTTGCTCTGAAGTGTGATTTTCCTCATTATCTAAACTCATTTTTCTAGATTTATTTCACAATTTGCATGTTGACCACTTTACCTAATTTAAGTTTAATCTGGAAAAATCTAGTTAATACAGAGATGCGCATTTTTTTTCCATTTAGAATATGACTGGTTTAAAATTTCACAACATTATTTATTTTAGGCACTATTTATTTTAGTTAAATGTGCATGGTGAATTTGCAACGATGTGGATGGAACTAGAGGGTATTATGCTAAGCGAAATAAGTCAGAGAAAGATAAGTATCATATGATCTCACTGATATGAGGATTTTGAGAAACAAGACAGAGGATCGTAGGGGAAGGGAGGGAAAAATGAAACAAGATGAAACCAGAGAGGGAGACAAACCATAAAAGACTCTTAATCTCAGGGAACAAACTGAGGGTTGCTGGAGTGGAGGGGGGTGGGAGGGATGGGGTGGCTGGATGATGGACATTGGGGAGGGTATGTGCTATGGTGAGCGCTGTGAATTGTGTAAGACTGATGAATCACAGACCTGTGCCTCTGAAACAAATAATACATTATATGTTAATAAAAAAATGTTTAAAAAATGTGCATGGTGATACGTTGGTTTGATAATTCTTTTTATAGAGTACTAAATATTTCAGGATCAAAAACAGCTTTGCACTTAACTCTGAAACATTACTCTGCAAATGCTGCAAAGGCCTTTGCCTGAAGCATGTAAAGTCTACCTTGAAAATGACTGTTTTTCAAATTAACCCTGTTTTTGTTGTTTAGAATGAACTAAAATTAACTTTTTTCTTCAAGAAAGATTAAATTTATATCGACTAAGGCCATTATGATTGAACATCTGTTACATACATAAATTTTCTCTAAAAATGTAAATTTTGTATGTTTTTTAGTAATTTTTCCCAAATATTGATAGATACTTAAGATACTTTTTCTACATGATTTTAACTATTTCCTTTACTTCTACTAGTAAAATCTGAAAACAATTATGTACCCAAAGTACATAAAATCCTTAGTGTATGAGGAAAAGTTACATAGTTGATACAGTAAGACCATTATAAATGTAGAATCAGGGTCTCTAGTTGTTTTATCACTCTATTCTTTTTTCTCATTATAAAACATGAGAGATTCTCTTGGTATCTACCAAGAATTAGTAGGGATTTACTTTACAAGGAGATTATAGTGTATTATATGTTAGTGATACTATATGCTTTATAAATTAGTACATATCATGTAATACTTTCTAATTCTCACTCCTTAGCAACAAGAAGATATAAGGAGTGCATTGGATTAGGTATTATAATCTCACATATTGAATAGTCAACCTCTTTGTTTCTAATTTGTCACAAAAAGTTAATAGGGTAACAAATACTTTTCCAAATATGGAATTAAAATGTCAGTCAACTGGAAATTTAAAATAAAGCATCTTTCCTCTTCCTGTGCTTCCTTATTTCAAAATAATAGTTCTTTTTAAAACTGCAAATGAACTGTGTTTATTTTGGCAAATTCAGATACTAGAGTTATACATAGAATATAACTCTCATACTATTTCTAAGCATGTCATACATATACAAGTGTAGATAGCTTTTTAACTAAACTACTAAAGTTTCTATCATCTTTATATAAGCCAAAATAGAAACTAAAGTTTCTATTATCTTTATATAAGCCAATATAGTCCATCCTTTTATCCCTCACACTTGTGACCATGTTATCTTGCAATGACAAAAGGGACTTTGAATGTATTATTAATATTATGGACTTGGACTTTAAAATAGGGACATTATCCTAGATTATTCATGTGGGCCTAATATAATCATATGAGCCCTTCAAAGCAGAGAATTTCCTCTGGCTGGAGGCAGAAGAGACATGAGAATGACAGGAAAGTTAGGGAGATTCTGAGTGTGAGAAGAAATGAACATGTCTTTGCAGCCTTTGATGAGTCCAGCCAGCCAACACCTTGATTTCAGCCTTGTGTAACCTGGAGCCAAGAGACCAGCAGAGCTAACCTAGACTTCAGAACCACAGAAGTATGAGATAATAAATTTGTGTTGTCACATTATTATTCGTATTGTTATTTTAATACTATTACATCATTCTATTCATATGTTATCAAATTTTATTATACTAAGCTCTATATTCTTATATTTAAATAATTTAATGTAAAGCACTTACCTGCAGAATAAGATCAACCAAAAAACTATTAAACGTAAGCCTTTATTTCAACATGCATGTTCTGAAGAAATGTTCTGTCTTAAGGAACAGAAATGTTCTGTCTTAGAGGAAGAAGGACAGATTTTTTTTTAATATAACTTGAGCTTTAACAATAGGGTTAGTCAGATATCAGCTGGTTTGGGAATAATTACTTCAAATTGGCTCTCAAAAGAGGGAGGAATCCATCTTGTGAATTGCAGCCGAAGGCTGGGAAATTTATATTTTATCAATAAGTATGGGGAGGATTAGGGGTAAAAGTATGTGAGGGCCACAGTGGAAAATTTCCAGTCTTTTGTGGGTCTCTTATTTACTTGTCAAATAATAAGATGATCTGAGTCCATTTTGTACATGTTTAAAGCTTATCTCCATAAATAGCAAACTTTTTGTACTTAAATATTTGTGATAGAAAGCTTCCAAAATGGTAACACCAGCTTCCTAAAGGATTTTTTCTTAAGGAAAAAAATCAAATTTATTCATTGAATTTCAATAATGACCTACAACAATAATGTTCTCTAAGGGATGGGGCTATTTATTTATGGGTTAAAATGGAAAGAAAAAAATCTATGCTTCAGGAATCTGTGTAGATGGATTGTATTTTTTAAAAATATTTAAAAGATTTTATTTATGAGAGAGAGGGAGAAAGCGTGCACACACAAGTGGGGGAGGGGCAGAGGGAGAGGGAGAAGCCGACTCTCCGTAGAGCAGGGAGCCCAAAGCAGGGCTGTATCCCAGGACCCTAGGATCATGTCCTGAGCTGAAGGTAAAGGTTTAACCAACTGAGCCACCCAGGCACCCCATTTTAAATTATTTTTTAATGTTTAATTTTTTTCAAATTTAAATTATTTTATTTTAAATCCTAATTTAAATTATTTTCATTTTTTAAAACTTTAAATTTTGTGCTTTGTATTTATTTCTATCTGTACTACCTGTTTCTTATTTGTCTATTTCCCCTTTTTTACAATTATTGTATACAACATTATAAACATTACATACAACATACATTATAAATATACTATCACACTTGGAGGGCATAAATTACCACTGAGCAAAATCCTCTTACCACTTTCTCCCCAGTCTCACACTTTGCAGGTAATTCTTGCTAATAGTTTGCTGTGCAATGTTCTAAATATATTCTATGACTGTTCAAAAAGAGCTAAGTTAAAGCAAAGACAAGCATGATATATACATTTATACCATATATATACATATATCTAAGTATGTGTATTTTAAATATAAATTAAATGATATAATTCTGCATTAAAAAGCTTATTAAATTCTTTTATTATTATTATTAAAGATTTTATTTATTTATTTGACAGAGAGAGAGAGAGAGCACAAGCAGGGCGAGCAGGAGAGGGAGAAGCAGACTCCCCGCTGAGCAGGGAGCCCAATGCGGGGCTCGATCCCAGCACCCTGGGATCATGACCTGAGCCGAAGGCAGACGCTTAACCAACTGAGCCACCCAGGTGCCCCTAAAAAAAAAACCTTATTAAATTCTTTAAGCATTTTCCTGTCTCGGTACATATTTATCACATTCTTTAGTAAGTCTCATTTGTATTATAAGTCTACCTGTATCTTGCAGCCTCTTTGCACTTTCTAATTTAGTCTGGCTTTGTAAATCAAAGAATCTAACCAGTTAGAACTATATTATATTTATTTACTAGATGTGATGATTGCCTAAAACCTACTCCTATGAATAAAATGGGCTGACCCTTGGAATTTATCTCAAATAACTCCTCCTTGGAGCAGCCTTCACTGACCATTGTCTATAAAGTTGCACTTCCCAACACACACTCCTATCTCTTTCACACTCTGTACTCTTTACAGTAATTGGCATGATATGAAATTATCATAGTTTTGCTTTAGGGTCACTAATTATTAGTCAAAATGCTTGTCTCTCTGTCCTCTTTACTCTGCTTCCCAGTATTTAGACACCTCCCTGATGCATAGTGGATATTCAGTAAACATTGACTGACTGATTGGATGCATGGACGGATGGATGAGTCCCTGTTGTATGACTTCTACTCATAGACTTTTCCTTCTTTATTTACCTGTTCTGTCACATTGTGGAAAATGAAAATGCCAGATTACTGAACCCTAAGAAAATGACCAACGATGAATATAAACTAGAGGATCTGGACTCCTAGAGTAATTTAATGAAAAAGTAAACTAAAACTGAGCTAAAACTTGAAAAAAATTGTTAAGAATAACATACAGGGTTTTAAAATCATTTTCAGAGCAAGACTCACAACAATAAAAAATCACAGTTTAATTTATTGGGAGTGTACGAGGCAATGTTATGAAGTGACAGACAAAAGTAGAAAGTCTCAGCTTCTATTTTGTTTCAATTTTTTAAAAGATTTTATTTACTTATTTGAGAGAGAGTGAGAGTGAGAGAGAGAACACAAGCAGGGTGAGGGGCAGAGGGAGAAGCAGGCTCTCTGTTGAGCAGGGAGCGTGATGCAGGGCTCGATCCTGGGACTCTGGGGTCATGACCTGAGCCGAAGGCAGACGATTAACTGACTGAGCCACTCAGGTGCCCCTCAACTTTTTTTTTTTTTTTTTTTTTCTGTCAGACTGAAAGCATTAGACTGGAAGGGATAGAGCAAATATTGTCATGAAAAAAAGTGAACCTTGAAAAAAGAGGAAAGAGGAAGAGAACATCTTATCAGATGAGTTGTGTTACAAGACCGAAGGTGGGGCTTGGCAGGGGAGCCCCTAAAAATCAACTTTGACACTAGGATGTGGGTGCAGGTAATTGATTTGAAAGATTATCTAAGGACGCACAGAAGGGAAGGGTAAGGTGGGGAAGGGAGAAAGGCAATCAAAGGCATATCAATGAGTGGTTGATACCAAACTGACAGTATCTGTCAGACCATCTGGGGTTGGCATCAAAGCATCAGCAACTTTTAAAGTTCCCCAGGTTATTCCAATATGCAACTAAGTTTGAGAGCCAGTGTTCCATCCTTATTATGTAAAGTGTGCTTTTATTCATATGAACATTGAAATCTGAGAACCTTTCATTACCGCACATTGGAATCATTTGGGGAGCTTTCAAAGTACCCATACCCCAAGCCAAAATGCACCAACTCCAGAAATACTGACTTAATATGGTCTGGGGGGCAAGCTGGGCATCTGGCTTTTTACAGGCTCACCCAGCTGATTCAGTTAAGCAACAAGGTTTGCTAATCACTGTCGTGGATAATTTTTGTGTTTGCTAATCACTGTTGTAGATAATTTCTGTTGGAGTTATATTTTAAATGTTTATAGATTTTCCCTGTAGTATCTCAATGCCTAGGTCCTATTAAACTTATTATGCTAATGTCACAGATTATACTTTTATGCTTTACTTTCTTGGTCATCTCTGGATGCTGTTCCTTTCTATTTTATTCCTCTATACGTTTTCAATTCTCATTTTTTTACTCTACTACTGCTTCCTCATTTGATACTTCTGAGACTACATTTACAACTGATTGAGAGTTTTCCATCTTAGCCACTATTGGAAAAATGTGGGAAGCTTTTAAAAAAAATACTTATGTCTAGGTGCTTCGCTAGAGATTCTGATTTAATGATTTGTGGTAGGCTCCGTTATGTTTTCTTACTTGAAAGCTCTGCTGAAGATTTCAATGTGCACTTAGGTTTGAGACCCTCTGAGCTTATTTATATTGTCTGGAACTTGGAAAGACAAGCAGAAAAGAGAAAATGATCATAGAACACCGATTAGATGCCTTCCTATGGAAGCTCCTTAATAGTTTGGTCAGTGCATTTTCATTATATTGTTTAGCACTGTAAACTTACATTGTTGCAGTGCTCCACAGATAATTGGTAGAAAACTGGGGAATTAAAAAAAAAAAAAACAACTCAGGGGGAGCGGAGCAAGATGGCGGAGGAGTAGGAGACCTAGATTTCGTATGGTCTCAGGAATTCAGCTGAATAGGGATCAAACCATTCTGAACACCTATGAACTCAACAGGAGATCAAAGAGGAGAGTAGCAACAACTCTCTGAGAAGAGAAGCGACCACTTACTGGAAGGTAGGACGTGCAGAGAAGTGAATCCGAGGCGATATTCGGGAGGATAGACGGCGGGGGAGGGGGCCTCCATCGACTGCTTCTGGCAAGTGATAGAGCCGCGGGGCGCAAAATCGGAACTGTTAGAAGTTGGCTCCGCTGAGGGACGTCGCTCCAGTGGCTAAGCGGGGGGTGGAACCCTCGCGGGACAGTGGGGTCTCAGGACCCTCGGGGTCACAGAAAGACCAGGGGTGCCTGAGTGCGGCAGAGCTGCCAGGGATCGGAGCGGGGAAGCCGGCTGCAGAGACGGAGCCGAGGCGTGGGCTCTCAGCTCGGGGTGGCCATAAACTGTGATCCGCGGCCCAGTCGGGCCACTGCTCCTCCAGCAGGGACCCAACAAGCGGCAGATCCGGGGAGACTCCCCTTCCTTCCCCGGGAGGAGCGGTGCGGGAGCGCACCGCAGGGATCTGCTGGGTTTGGAGACTCCACACAGGGTCGGGTGCCAGACATAGCAACGCTCGGTCACAGGTCGGGTGAGCACGGAGTGCAGCTGGAGACCGGGGACACGGGAGTGACTGCTTTTCTCTGGGGGCGCACTGAGGAGCGGGGCCCCGAGTTCTCAGCTCCTCCGGGTGGAGATTGGGAGGCCACCATGTTCACCCTGGTCCTCCAAAGCTGTACCGAGAGCTTGCAGGGAACAAAAGCTCCTGAGAGCAAAC